>NC_090922.1:283372161-283686101 GCF_040938575.1 Ambystoma mexicanum
CATCTTTGTGCGGGACTCATGAAATTCAACAAATATTGTAATTGTCAAGAAACTATTAAAAGACTCACAGTGTGTCATCACGTAAATCCCCACTAAACTGCGTACTATCATGGCTTGGGAAGGTCCTATACTCAGATCACTACATGCTCATAGCGAAGCCACGGTATTGAATCTAGGGTTGCCATGGGAGCGGCACGCACGCACGTCGCAGCCGTGGCATCCAGACCCAGACAGCAGGGAAACAACTCCTCTTGCTAATCCGGTGCGTGTTGTCAGGAGCCACAAGGAGCACAAAAATGTCTTCCTATTTTTTCGGTCCATATGCATTAAAGATAAGACTATATACCTACGTACATCAAAAGTAAATGTAATGGGGACTTGAGTCCTGTGGGTGCCATAATTGTGTACAGGATGTTCATAATGCACAGGGAAGCACCCCAGTCGTGGATATGGGTGTCCCTGCCTACTCAGACTGCCGGGACCGTTCACAAGAGTGACGCATTCTAGGTGGTCAGTCCCGCCAATGGTATCTGGAAATGATCAATGCATAGTACAGCTCGTAAAATCAAGATGAAACTCAAAAACACTCAAATTAGACATTAGAGATCAACCACGTTACAAAAAGCACTAGAGTTAAATTAAACATTGGAAATCAACCATATTACAAAAAGCACATAAGGTGAAACTCGCAGTTCATACCCCTGGGGCTAAGACAATCCAACGGGTCAATCCATACAATTTCCCTCTCTAACAGTTTCTTATGGACATCTCCCCCTCTCAGGCCCACCTTCACTTGTTCCAAGACCATGCATTTCAATTGGGCAATAGAGTGCCTGGATTCAATAAAGTGCATTGATACTGGTGATCTGAGATTTGTTGTCCGTATATTGGACTTATGTTCAGTCCATCTCAGTTTGGCCTTCCTCATGGTAATCTCTACATAATACAAATTACATGGACATTTTAATGCATAAACAACATTTGTGGAATCACAGGTACATGAGTGTTTAAGTGTAATCGGTTTACCCGTATGTGGATGTGAGACAGTATTGCCTTGCAAGGTATTACTGCAGTGCTGGCAGTTAAAGCAAGGTTGTGTCCCTTTGTACCTTGAAACTGCCTGGTCCATAGAGGTTTCTGCTCTAATGAGGCTACTTCTTAGAGTCCTACTGTTTCTGTATGCAAAAATTGGAAGCTGTTGAAAGAGTGGTTGCGTCTGGGGGTCCATTTCTAGCATTGGCCAGTTTTTTTGGATGATACTCCTGATTCTCTTGCTTTGAGCTGAATATGTGGTCACATACACCATACAGTCTTCTTTAGTCTGATTTTTAGATTTTAGGAGGGTGTCCCTTTCTACGGAGGACACTTTCTCCTCAATTCCAGTGATCGTAGTAGGATTGTAACCTGTTTCCTTGGACTTTTAATGTAGGAAGGTTGCTTGTCCCACATACTCAGTCTCTTCCGAGATGTTTCTCCGGTAGCATAACAATTGGCTCAATGGTGCACTATCTATTGTCCGGTGTGGATGAAAGCTTGTTGCTAGCAGGAGACTATTCTGTCTGTTGTTTTTGTGAAAACCCTAGTCTCCAAATTAGCTCCTTTGATATAAAGTTCAACATCCAGGAAATTAATCTTAGATTTACTTGTCTGTGTGGTAAATTTAATTCGCGGATTCATCTCATTCATCATGGAGAAGAAATGTAACAATTCATCATCCGGGCCAGACCAGATACCGAAAACGTCATCTATATACCTCACAAAAATGGTGAAATGACTTAACCATCTCACAGATGTCAACACATGTTCTGCTTCTAGGTAGTACATGTACGTATTAGTGTATGCTGGTGGCATAGCGGCCCACATGCTGGTTCCTGAGAGTTGAAGATAAAACTTATCTTGAAATCTGAAGAAGTTGTTCATCAATACTACTTTCAGTAGTATCAACACAAACAATTTATCACCCTGGCTGTTGTCTGAATTCAGTAGTAACCACTTCACTGCCTCTAGGCCTGCCTCGTGCACAATGTCGGTATATAAGGATGTAACATACATCGTGAACAAAGTGTCCCTTTCTCATACAAACTCAATCTCCTTTAGTTTTTTCAAGAAATGCGTGGAGTCTTTAGTGTATGTTGGGGTGTCCTGTATGAGCGGTTGTGGGATTTTGTCCAAGTATTTGGCAAGTGGTTCCAAGAGGCTCTCTGTTGCTGCTATAAGGGTCACCCAGGTGTATCAACAAATCTCTTATGGATCTTTGGGAGGATGCACATCGCGGGGGTGATTGGGTGCGTCTTCTGCAAGAATCTCGGTGTCTTCTCAGAGATCATCTCTCTGTTTTCCGCCTCATTCAGCATTTCCTTAATCAGGGTCCTCACCCGTTCGGTTGGGTGATAGTCAATTTCCTGATATGTTTCATGGTCAGCTAATTGGCGTTCCACTTCCACTATGTATTTGGTCTTGACCATCAGGACAAGGGCACCACTCTTGTCAGCCGGTTTAAAGATGATATTGTTGTTATTAAGCAATCTTTTGAGGGTTTGCCGTTCACTCATTGTAAAGTTTCCTCTACCCTTAGTCTTGAAAGACATTTTTTTTTTATTGATCTAGTACAGTTTTCACGAAAACTGCCAAGACGTGATTGTTAACTGGGGGATTGAATACACTCTTAGGTGCTAGCTCTAGAAATTATGAGGGTTCTTTGACACATTCCTCCTCTTCAAGAGTATCGAAGAAGACTTTGAGTTTGAGTTTCCTCATTAATTTGAAAAAATCTATTTTCTCTCTCAAGAGGCTGGTTTTATACTGGTGTACAATGGAAATGCCCTTACGCAGGAATTGTAATTCCAATCTAGACAATTGGTAAGATGAAATATTCACCACTATGTCTTTTTCCCCATTTGTTTCTGTGATAGCTGTGTTTCAGGCCTGCTTCTTTCTCTATATATTTACATCACAAGATGTGATTAAATACTAAGGAAAGTAGTGTAAGAACATGTGAGAATAGCAATATCTATAAATGTAATACCTTTTGAAAGTTAAGTTTCTGACAGTCAGTAAATAAAACCACGTGGCCTAGATATGGCAGTGAACAAAAAAGAAGGGGCTAGACATGTGATGTCATCAGTGATGTCATCAATGATATTGTGATGTCATCTTTGATGTCCTGGGTGTTAGTCTTAGCAGTGCACGGTGGTGGCATGGGTTATGGTTGCTTAGCTTACCATAACTGGCAAATTTCAGGGGTTTTTCGATTTTACTTTTAACCATAACGTCCTTTTAACAACTTTTTTTACTGAATTTCATAGGTTTTTATTTGTGCAACTTAACCATAACGTCCCTTTAACAAAGTTTTTCATTGAATATATATATATATATATATATATATATATATATATATATATATATATATATATATATATATATGTATATAGTTCAGTTTGTTTGTACCGTGTTAGCCAAGGGTTGAATAGAATGTTGATCCAGAAGAAAACGTTGAGTCAATACCTTAATTAGGCTTGGTCATTTATTTAGCATATCTGCAAGTTTTCGTGGATTTGTTTCCACATACTCAGGCATTGATGAAATGAAGAATTTGTAAAACATCACAGCATTACAGCTTTCATAGGCCCTCCTAAAGATACCCCGTTCTCTGTGCCTGTCTGTACCCGATTTGTAGTTTTGCTCAGAAAGGCATTTGAATGTTCAACTCCCCCACACATTGCAATCTTCAAGGCCTAAATCGTACACTGTGTTAAATAGGGCAAAGTGGAGAGCAGGAAAAAGAAATCAAAACACAGCCCACACTGTTAGGGTGTTCTCAGGAAAGCAGGAGGGGTTCGTTAGGTGTCAGACATGGTATGCAGTGGAGTTGAAGCTTGGTATGTCCCCCATAGATGAGCAGTCCAGACTTCAGTTCGAGCATGACATCAGCTTGCAAATATTAAAGGAAAGGTAGTCTGTAGTAGCCATTAGAATTACTGAGTAGCACTTTGCACTCTAATGCATCATAATGGCAAAGATGTGGTCCAGATGATAAAGAATAACACGTGCATCGCCAAGCTCCTGAAACAGCCATGCAACTGTTTTCCACAATATGTACAATATGTGTATGTGGTTTAATTGCATTAACTTGGACAGTCTTGTCACCAAATCACAAATGTCCTCTAAGTGTTCCCTCAAGGATCTGCATTATCCATACTAATATACAATATTGGTTGGTAAACCATAGGATCACTTCTGTGCCCCTTCCTAAATATCAGAATTAGCCCCAATCACTTCCAAGAAGAAGGTCCCTGTGATTTATTAATGGTCTCTGTGATTTATTCATGGTCATTGAAAAGGATTAACATATAGGTAACTGTCTTCTTTTGAATTTGAAAGGCATATTTGTATCAGATGGAATGAGAGGTTCAATCAATTACATGGGCCTCTATAAAGGGTCTTATTACAAGTTTGGTGGTAGCCTTGTCGGTAAAACCAGCAGGCTGCCGCCAAACTTGCAATATTTTCTGGCGCCTGCAAATGGGCAACTACCAGAGGATTCCGGCCTTGCCGGACCTGGTAATTCCCCATTCGCGGGTGCCGTAAAAAAAGAGGCTCCCGATTCCGCTTAGCCCCACAGTTTATAACAGTGCCTGTACATCCGACATGCTGTGCTCTCGGTGCCTTTCTGCCCACCAGGTCCGACATTGTGGGCAGAAAGGCACCCAGGAGCACAACTCGTAGTTTGCCAGTCTGTGAACTACAGTACCAGCAAGCTTACCGGTACCGTAGGTCCCGGAATGGCAAACTAATAATGAGGCCCAATGTGTTTTTGTAGATGCGTAATTGTCAACCTTGTTCCATTTCAGAGTCCCTGTGATGCATTAGATTGCGTAGTAGCATAATTACAGCACCTATTTTCAGTTTTAGCTCGTGAGGAGGCATTCGTCCTACAGCATTTCGTTCTTAGCTTGTTAGATCACCTTATTTCTTTATCCATAGATGTTATTAGTAACTGTAAATCTTTGGCATACATTTCAAAGTGGCTTGTGTGAAGTTTCTCCTTACTCTAAACGTTATCCATAGAGCAGGTTGTTTTTTTTTTCATCTCTGTGGATGGTTGCGACTTTAATGTAATACTATAAAGAATGCCTACTTCAGGGAGAATAATCACTGTATGGTTCTACAAGTCATGTGACTTACATACAGATAGTCTAGCCGCCAAGTGAATGAGAGTCGTCACAGCATTGAGGTGGCAGGCAGTCCTGTATACCAACAATGGAATGACAGGATAATACCAGTATCACAACTGTCTGATGGAGCACTAATCCATGTGTTGTGCATCCTTTGGATAATTAAATCCACCTAGGGCGGTGAGGAAGATTTTATATGAGAATCAACTGACAAATCATGCAGGGCACACTGTTGATGCTCTGATTTCTTCTGACCTTCCCCTCTCTGTCCCTCTCTCCACTCCTCTCTCCTGGAGTGATCACTTTCTCCTATCCACCCACCTCATCCTCCCTACCCCACAGGCAAAGCCACCATCATCATTGCCACCCACCTTCTCGGTCATCCGACCCATGAAGCGCGTGTCAGTTGCGGCTTTCGCTGCCACCTTCTCGCCCCCCCCTTCGCCTGACTCCCACCCTGACACAGCCCTCTCCTTGCTCCACTCTGCTATATCTGATACTCTTGATATCCTTGCCCCTGTCATGAAAATCCGCCTGAAGCCCAAAGCCAAATGTAACTCCTGGTATGATTCGGATCTCGTCACCCTAAAACGCAAGTGCAGGGTGGCAGAGAGGAAATGGCGTGCTTCATGTTCATCCTCTGACAAACTGGCCTGCCGCCTGCTCCAAAGGCAATACCGTCTCTCTGTTCTCACCAAGAAGAGATCCCTTATCCAAGCCCGCATCTCTGCGGCATCTAACAACTCGGCTGAACTCTTTAAAATCTGCAAGGAGCTTGCCAACCCTGCTGCAGTCTCTACCTCTCCTGTCCCCTCCCAGGCCCTCTGCACTGCACTGGCCTCCCACTTCATCTCTAAAACTCAGGACATCCTGACCTCACTCTCCTCCTATCACCCCCCCCCCCTCTTCCCTGCTCTTCCTCTGGCCCTTCTGCAGCCACCCCTCCTCCCTCCTTCTCTGCCTTTCCCCTTTTTTCTGCTGACGAGGTTTCCAGACAAGTCCGATCTATGAAAGTCTCGTCTAAACAGATTCACTCCTGTTCCTCCAAAACTATCAAGGACCACATCGACTCCCTGGCTCCTGCCCTGGCTGACTTTTGCAACCACTCCTTCGCCTCTGGAGTCTTCCCATCCCCCCTCAAGCACTCCCTTGTGCACCCTCTCCTTAAGAAACCCTCTGCCGACCCCTCCTGTCCGGCTAACTATCGCCCAATCTCCATCACTCCCTTCCTGGGCAAGCTCCTGGAGAAACTGGCCATCTCCCAGCTTAACCTCCATGCTGAAGCTGCTGATAGTCTCCATGACCATCAATCTGGCTTCAGAGCGGCCAGAAGAACGGAAACTGCTCTCCTGAACATCCGTGAGGACCTGCTCTTGAACCTCGACTCCAACACTCCGTGTGTTCTCATTCTGCTCGATCTCTCTTCTGCCTTTGACAGTGTCAACCATGCCATCCTGCTCAACCGTCTCCGTGATAACCTGGGTATCACTGGTCAGGCTCTGGCGTGGCTGACCTCTTTCCTTTCCAATCGACCCTCCCAGGTCCAACTTGGGTCCTTCCTCTCTGACATCTTTTTCTCCACCTGTGGCGTTCCCCAGGGATCTAATCTCTCTCCCTGGCTGTTCAACCAGTATCTGGCACTCCTTGCCCACCGCATTGCCGCCCTCTGCCCCAACTTTCAGTGCTATGCGGACGATGCCCAGCTCATTTTCAGGCTACCCTCGGCCTCCTCCTCTCCCTCCCTCATCTCTGACTGTCTGTCTGCTATCCAGGAATGGTGTGCTGCCAATGACCTCTGCCTTAATGCTAGTAAGACCGAGATCCTACTCATCGGCACACCCACTCCCTCCTTCCCTGCAGCTCTCTGGCCGGCCTCTCTTGGCCCTCTTCCTGCTCGGCAAAAAACCTCAGGGTCATCTTCGACTCCAAACTCTCCTTCTCTCCTCATATATCTGACGTCTCTAAGAAGTCACATTACCAGCTGCACCTCCTCAGAGGTATTCTTCCCTTCCTCTCCTTCCCCCAGAAGCTCACTGTCTCCCGAGCCCTGGTTCTCTCGAAGCTGGACTACTGTAACAGCCTCTATCTTAATCTGCCTGCCTCCACTCGCCGCCCTCCGCAACTCATCCAGAACAGAACTGCGAGACTTGTCCTTGGCCTCAAGCCCAGGGACCGTATCTCTCCAGGACTGAAATCTCTACACTGGCTCCCAGTGGCTGCGAGGATTAAGTTCAAAACCCTCTGCACTGTCCACAAGGCCTTCTGGGGCCTGGGCCCTAAATACCTTCAACTCTCTCTTCCTAAATATCTTCCTTCCCGAGCCCTACGCTCATCCGTCTCCAACTCCCTCAGGGTCAGCCGCTTCTCGAAGCAACGAGCTGGGGGTAGATCTCTCTCCGCGGCAGGGGCCTCCCTCTGGAACAGCCTTCCTACCTCCCTGAAACTTGAGGAGAACCATCTCCGGTTCCGGAAGCACCTCAAAACCTTCCTCTTCACTTCTGCTTTGTCTCTCCCTCTCCCCTGCTAAATTCTTCACCAAAACTGCACTGATTCTGCAACTGGGCCACTCTCACCAACCTCGGCCTGGGCCCAGTCACTCTTCACTTGCACTGCCTCCATGGCAACCCCTGCACTGCGGGACTGTCTCTGTATCACTACAGCCCCCCCCCCCAGCACTTGTCTGCACTTACCTTGCACTTGCCACCAGCTGGCCCTATTTATTTATTATTTTATTTCTATTCTACTATTTGTACTGCACTCCCCCCCTCCCCTTTCCCCTTGCACTTTTTCCCTTCCCCCTACCCCTGCGCTTGCGCGGTCTGAATGACACCTGGCCTAGTAGGATCGTTGTCTGTCTTCCGCTTGTTTCCCCCTCCCTACCTCGTCGCGCCTTGAAACACTTGTGTATAGGCGTGTTACAAATGCCATATCATATCATATCATATCATATCATATCATATCATAGCTGTTTGTAGATAATTTGCATAAGAACATCTGGGACCCCATTGCTAAATTGTAAAGAAGACGTAAATAGGATATCTCACTTATGATAAGGTCTTTTCAAGACGATTTTGTATTCGTCAATGGATGGTATTTTCTAGAAGGAAACATCACCTACCCTTTAGAGGTCTCCAGTTTTTTTATTTATACTATGAGATTAACCATTATAACACTCCTGAGGAATGTTCTATATGTATTTTGTTAATGAACAGAAACATGCAGAGTGGTGCAATGTGATGTATACTGATAATATTTCACAAATTAGCTGCATTTAAGGAAAGAAAGTGATGTAAGTTCTAATAATTACATCAGAACCAACAGTATTGCAGTTTGATGACTAAGGGCCTTATCACGTGTCGAGTGGCATTTGAGCACAATTTCCCCCTAGCGGAATTAGTGATACTACCAGGACAAGTGGCAGTATTAGTGGCAAATCACAATCTGGTTTGAAGGGGCTCCCCATTCTGATGGTAACGATGATACCGCCTGGTGGAAGCTGTGCCAAAACAAGGCACACTTCCTAAATATCAGCACAAATAGCACAACTGCTGGTGTTCCCCATTCTATTGCCACTGGTGCAATTAGCTTCGATGGAAATAGCGTCATCGCCAGAACGGGAAACATAGCAGTGGCCATCTTTTAAAACTCAATCCAAACTGAATCACTCACTTTCTGCAACCATCCGGACCCAAAAGACACTACACACATGTCCCAGGAGCGGACCCGAGGGAAGGTCCCCGAGAACCGGCTGAGAAAGCCCAAATTTAGTGAGGGAGAACTGGTGGTCCTCACTGATGAGGTAGTGGCCCACTGTGATGAGCTTTATGGCAGCAGGTACGGGCAGACAACAGTCGAGTGCAAGACTGACATCTGGCTAACCATCAGACGGAAGGTGACTGTGGTGAGCAGCATCCCGCATAATGCCGAGGACTGCTGTAAGAGGTGGAACAACCTCATGGTCAGGGTGCAGGGACTCCTATCACAACAGCGCCAGGAGTCCATGGCAACTGGAGGTGGGACCAACGAGATACTAGCCCGATGGCATTGGAGAACTGCAGCACCATCCTTGATATGGAAGGCATCGAGGGAGTTGGAAGAGCAGAGGTGGGTGCCAGAAGCCAGGAGGCAGGAGGTGATTCAACCCCCCCAACACACAGCAAATGACCATGCATAAATGTCAGCCTAGCACAAGACGCTGTAGTGGACATGGACACATGTCAGCAGACCCAGCAGCTGGACCGACCAATCAGGGTGAAGTGATGGGGTACCACATCGGCCACACTCCACAACAGCCAGGGGGCGGGGCACCAAGTGTACCCCTGAGCGGTTCTGCAGTGTGAAGGGGTGGCAAGGTAACAATCCAAGTGCAATGCAGACTACTCCCCTGCTGGTGCACCCTGTGCCAGTAGGATTGTTGTGCATGAGTAACCACAATACCACGCAGCAGTCACACCAACATATTGAAGGCCCAGTTGGCCTGCCCCATTATGGCATGGTAGACAAGCCCCAGGGAAGTACATGCCCCCCTACACCAACATGGGTGCAGCAAGCCATATACATAATACCACAGTTCAAGACTGCTGGCTGCACAGCAGCGCCCCATAGAGCCGTGGCAGTGCCATAGACAAAGCCACCACATGTGGGGGCATAACAGACAACAAGCATGATTGTAATACGTCAGCTGCCCCTGCATGGATATACTGCCTGTACCGCAAAAAGGCCAAAGTCCACCTGGCCATGTGTCACACACAAGTATGCAACCATTCCCACAATGCTGTGCCCACATGCAATGTCCCCTGGATAACCATGCCCATCAGCCCCAATGTATGGGGTGCCACTTTGTCCCATAGCAAATGTATCTTGCATGGCAACATATGTGAAAGTACCATACTTGACATCATTTCATATGTCCCCTATAGGAACTCATGCATCACCTGAAGCATTTGAGGAGGATGAGGGAAGCCGGATGTTGGAAAGTGGCAGCACCAGGCCCTCAAGGTCCATCACCACCACCCCTCAAGGGTGGCCACATGCCATGCCAAGGCTCAAGGACTGCCATGCCAGAACCTCAACCTGGCAAGGTCAAGACTGCAGGAGGCAGTGCAGGCCCTGCATCAACCCAACATGCCACCAGGACCACCACACCCAGTGCACCTACTCCGACAGCTGCAGTGGCTGACACCAACACCATACCTGCTGGCAGGGCCTCAGTTGTCACCCTTGAGGGTACAAATCAAGTGCCACAGGGTGACAAATGGTCACACACCCCTGAGAGCCTTCTCTGCCACCATCGTGCCCAGACACCCAAGCTGAATGTGGACACACATCAAATGGCTCACCAGCCTACAGCCCTGACCCTGTGCATAGCTCCTCTACCATTCAGCACAGTCCCACGCCAATCCATCCTCTGGAGGCCGGATGAAATGGAGAGACAGCAACGATGGATGCAATTGACCACACACATTCCGTGCACCTACATGCCATCTGTGATTGCATGCAAGGGGCCACTGGCAGGATTGTGAGGCCAATGGAGAGGAACAGGGTACAGGTGGGCACAGTACTACTGATCTGACAGTGAATGGGCATTGAGTCAGGGGGCTGATGGATGGGATGTTGTCCTTTGCAGAGTCGATGCAACAAATCATTGAACTAACTCTTCAGCAAATCTGGGGGCCAGGGTCAATACCTTCAAGTTTGGCAGAACCCACTGAGAGATCACAGCCCAGCACACCCAGACGCCGGTCTGAGTGCCAATTGGGGCCTAAATTACAAGAGGCAGTCCTATGGGAAAGAGATAATGGAAGTGACATTGACACACATTTTGACCACAGCAGGTGTGCTGGGGTGTTGAAGATCGAGAGGGGTGATAGTGTGTGGGTGTTGGTGGTAGGAGGGGAAGGGGGTTTAGTGTGTGGTATTTTTGGTAGTGGGAGGGGGCAGGGGGATAGTTTGTGCACTTCATTTCAATAAAACAATTGAATTTCATCAATACAAGGGCATTCCTCATTGTGTCATTGTTCTGTTTATGAATTGCTGTGAGTGCCACACAGTGGTGCATGGCATTTGCCATGTGAATGTATCAAAATATATTGTCTATCCATCGCTGCCACACCAGTCTGTCATCCCTGACATCGTCTATACCAATGTGCGCAGTCACCTCTGCCACAGGCACTGCATCCTCATTCTCCGGTGCTGGCATGTCCAGGTTAGGGGGAAGAGCAACATTTCTCTGTAGGCAGATATTGTGCAGCATTGCACACACAAACACAATTGTATCTTCTTTTTCAGGTGTGTACATCACTGTTCCACCAGTATGGTTGAGGCAGCGGAAACAAGCCTTCAGGAGACCAAAGGTACGCTCTATGCATACAGAGGTTCTACTGTGAGCATGGTTGTAAGAAATATCCTGCCGTGTTTGTGCATCAAACAAAAGGGTCATTAGCCAGGGCAGCTGCAGGTATCCGGGCTCACCTGCATGGGGAGAGGCACAGCCATTAGTCAGAGTGTAATGTGTCGGGATGGCCTTACATATCATCAAGGCAATGGGATTTTGTGCATGCATATGGGGCTTCAATGAGTGGCATGTGTCTTTTCAATGATTGTGCATGTTTTGTCACTCGCATCATGCATTGTGCTTTCTTAACATTCACCCTGTTCCCTTGCAGCAGATGTGACACCATGTTTTTGTCGGTGCCATGTGAAGCCAACATGGTGGCTCTCTAGTAGCAGTGTATTGCTTTGGTACATGTGGCCTGATGTGTTTCCTGTGGGTCCTCCACAGGCTTCTGAAGCCAGCGGGTCTGCATTGCGGGCTGAGTGTACATGGGTACTTGGTTGTGATACTGGCAGGGTTAATCTTCTGTGATGTAATGTTACCCTTAGTGTTACATTGATTTGGAATTGTGCATGTTGCATTGTGGTACCTGTAGACATGTGTGTGTTTGGAGTTGCTATTGTATGTGTGCTTCAGCTCATCCATCTTGGTAGGTCCGACATGTGCATGTCCCGTGGAGGGTGCTGTGTGATTTGTGCGGGAGGTTAGGAGGTCCGACTTTCACATTCACCTGCCATGCCATGCTTTCTGGTGTTTTGCGCATAACCCCCCCCCTCCCCATGTGGTTAGGTGCATCGCAGGACCTGCATGCTGGCAGTTTTACTCAACCACTATCCATGTCCTTTCTCCTCTGTGCCTCTGTATGTATACAGGCAGTGTAATATTGCATAGAATCATGGCATTGTGGGTGGAACCAGGATCAGGCACTACACTGGGTGATGTACAGGTTGGGATTGCAGGTCACCTGCAAATTCAAGGAGTGGTGGTACCTCATGGGCCTGGGGGCAGTGGGCCACCAAAGCCACAGTCCAGGCTGCGATAACATTTTGCATTTGGGCAATGGCATAAAACTGTGCCTTCAGGGTGAGCACCTTTGCTGGGGTGGTGGGCAGTGAGATGTGGCATGACAAATGTTGCAGTAGAGCATCCAGCACCTGGATCAGGACTGCACAGAATGTTGGCTGTGCCATTCTGTGCATCCTGGCCATGGAGTGCTGGAAGGTGCCTGTTCCTATTAATTGTATGATGGACACAAGCTTCAGCAGTGGTGGCACAGCTGTCCGGATGTTTCTCCTGCTTACTATGTCACCGTGGATTGTGTTGAGCAGCTCAGTTATGGTCTCCCTGTTGAGTCAGTACAAGGAGACCAACTGCCCGCCAGTGAGGGTCCAGGGTGAGGCCCTGACCCTCGGGTTTGGTGCACGCTTTGCTTGGCCTCTCCTACTCCTCCTCTCCTGTACACCCTGTGCCCTGGGCTGGTTGTCCTGCCTCTACAGTTCTAGGTGCAGCATGATCAGCTGCATGTTCCATCTTGCAATGGCTAGGGGCAGCATGGTTTTTGTAACTGTGTTTGGGGTAGGCTTCTGCCTTATGTAGCCCTATGGAGTGGATTAGGGTCACCTGTGGCTTTGTTTCCGTCACCTATGCTCATTTACCTCCACCTGGAGGCTGGGTTAATTGTACCATGTTTTCAGCGCTGTTAATGTTGTTTTCTGTTGCTGAAACAGCCGTACAGGGGTTTGTGATGTGGCAGTGATTGCGCTTCATGGTATTGGCACTGATTCCACTGGTTGTTTTACAGTTAGCGGTGTATGCACTAACTCATGATCTGGCAGAGTGGTAGTTTGAGTGATATACTGTTAACGCTGCTTTTCAGGGCTTAACACCCTACTCGTGGTGGGGCCCTTAGTATTGTTGTACTGTTAATACGGGGTGTCTTAATTGAAAAACATAAGGAGTCACAAGGAATGTCCTGAAGTAGGGATGTAAAGAAAAGAAGAAGGTGATATATATAAATTATTTAGTAATGGTTTAGTTGCTAAACTCATAGGAAAAGCACTTTTTCGGCGGCTAATAACTTTGCTTCCCCTGGACGAATACTCACCAAACTTCGCAAAAAAAGGATATGGGCGGCTCTGAATGTTTTTCCCAAGTTGGGTGAGGTTTTGTGCGGGGGAGAGTTATAAGGGGGTCCCAACATTTTTTTTCCCCATAGACTGAATGGGGAAAAACTTTGTGCAAGGCTACAGGTCGAACGGCTGGACAGATTTTCACCAAATTTGCGCCAGGAGTGGAGTTTGGGCTAGAAAGCATGCTTTTGTGTTTTCAATGGAAATCGGATCAGTACATTTTTTGCAAAACACTGAAATGTACGTCCCATTAGTTTGAGCTGGGTCTGCTCCGCGGTCACATTTTTCTGTTCACTCCATGAACAGAAGTGTCATTGGATCGCGGTACAGCAGGGTGTCAGATAAGTTTGGACACGGCTGGTGGTTGGCTGGAGGGAAGCATGCTGTACATCAACATTTTTTGGGAAAGCCGCCATGGTGTATCGGAGGACAGTGCAGCGGCGGAAGGGTCAGGAAAATGTACTGTGCGCATTGTGTTGGTGGCAATAAGGGAGGGAATGGCTGGGGGAGAGAGAGTGGTTTATATATGACATATGTAGGCTCGTATTTTTGTGGTGACTGGAGGCAGCTGTCGTAACGGTCCCTTAGCTTCTGCCGCAACCTGTTTGCAGCAAACTCTTTTTCTTTTTGTGGTGAGTGGTGGCAGGTCATTTGCAGATGGTGAGTGAATTGCACATGACATAGGTTGGGTGGGAATGCGTGTGGCGGTGCTCTACAGATGGAATGTGGTAGTTGGGCACATGGAGGCATGCATGAGTGAATGAAGCTGTGGTGGGTCTGTGGAAGGATTACAGTACTGGGTGCATGGTCGAAGCCCATAGCCCATAGGCTGTAGGGCATGCATTGAGGAGCGTAAGGCTGCGACATACACACTGCAGGAAGGAATTTTTGTGTATGCATCCGGTACAGGGTGGTGCTTGCATAGTGTGGTGTGTGCAGATTGGTTGCAGTAGTTTTAGTGCTGCAAACTGAATGTGGGTAGGTTGGCAGAGACACGGTACTTTGTGAATGGGAGTGGGTACACCTATAGTATTTGAATGAAAGTGTATAGGAGTGCAGGAGAGAGTGTTTTGTCTTTCCACATTGTGTGAACTGTTACAATTTGTTGCTGCATAGCTACATGGTGGTGCACAGGTTGGGTAGGACTGCTGGTGGCAGTGGTGTGCATGTCGATGGTCGTAGTTGGTGAAATGGTGAAATGCATGGTGGTATTATGTTGCTGTAGGTGTGTTCAAGGCCTATGCTGTGTGGAGAATTGTTGAAGTAGGCTGAATGTTGTGAAAATGTGATTAGTGACACAATACTTTGTGAATGGCTATGGGTAGAGGTGGTAGAGGATGTGGTATGTTTGTGCATTCTGGTAAGTGTGATTTGTGTTCGTGATTGGGTGTTTTATGGCGTGAGGGAGTTGGGGTGAAGTGCTGCTACCTACATGTGGCACATTTGTGCAAAATGGTAACTGCGCACATGGCCATTATGTTAACTGTTGCCATTTGTTGCTGCATAGCGCCATGGCGGTGTACAGGATGGTTAGGAATGTTGGTGGCAGTGGTGTCTATGTGGATTATTGCAGTTGCTGATATGGAGACATGCATGGTGGCATTACATTGCTGTGAGTGTGTTCGGCCATGCATCCAATAGTCTAGGCCTTGAGGACATGCACAGCAGTAATGCATTTTTCAATGTGCATGAGTTAGAGGGTGG
Organism: Ambystoma mexicanum; assembly: GCF_040938575.1. Lineage (NCBI taxonomy): Eukaryota > Metazoa > Chordata > Amphibia > Caudata > Ambystomatidae > Ambystoma > Ambystoma mexicanum. Next base: position 283,387,503 of record NC_090922.1, read on the forward strand.
TGATGTGTAAGGCATGGGTGTGCAGCACATTTAAGCTGATATAGGCCACTGTTGCAAATAGAGTGAGGGTAGGTTGGCAGTGGCACAATACTTTGTGAATGGTAGTGGGTACACCAATAGTATGTGATTGAAAGTGCACAGGGATGCAGGAGAGAGTGTCTTGTTTGTACATTATGGTAACTGTTGCAATTTGTTACTGCATAGCTCCATGGCGGTGCCAAGTGATTGGAGATGCTGCAGTGAAAAGTCACGCTGTGTGGGCACTGGGTGCAATGCTTGTATACTGTCAGTATGTTACAGGGTATGGTTGAAGGGCAGCTTATATGTGCTTGAATAGTGTGCTGTGTGCACAATGCTTGCAGTATGGGCAATGTTGTAAACATGTTCGGCCTCATCACGAGTTTGGCGGTAACCCTTAAATGTGGCGGTAATGCTATTACTGCTGCATTTAAGGGTCTGCCAGATCATGGCCTTGGCGGATTTCCCCCCGGCTCTGAGCTGGGGGGAATCCTCTGCAAAATTGCCAATTTTCAGCGCTATTACTACCAGCGGGAAATCTGCCGGTGGTAATAGTGCAAATTTTCCCCATTGGGCCCAATGGGGAATGAGGAATTCCTGAATGGGCCCAATGGGGAATGGGCACTAACCGTTCCGCCAAACCCGTGATCCGGCGCTAATAGCACCGGGGGGTTTGGCGGTAGGGCTAATAGCGCTGGCGGTAATACCGCCAGCATTACTGCCCAACTCGTGATGAGGCCCGTTGTGTTTACGTTGCCAGTGAAACAATCCTTTCTGAGTATAAGTGGGTAAGACAATAGTATGTGAATGAAAGGGTGTAGGGGTGCCGGAGACAGTCTAATTTTTATACTTTATGGTAACAGTTGTATGTAATGATGTGCATGTCCATTGTGGTGTCGAGGTTGGTTAGGAGTGCTGGTCCCAGTAGTGTATATGTGCATAGTGGTAGTTTGTGATATGCTGACATGTATTGTTGAATTACGGTGGGAGAATGAGTGAAAGGAGCAGACCCACTGGAGCAATGCAGGTTTGGCAGTGTATGAGTCACAGGTTGGTGATCTTTGGAGAATACATGTGGAGCACATTGTCAATGTGCTACAGCAGCACAAGTGAGCTGCAAAGCATGTATTGTGAATTCTATGGTTCTGGTGATAGTTGGAACATGCTGCAGTATTTGGTGTGTGGCAGGAGATGGTGCAGTGAGAAGTTGGGCAGGGTAGCCACAGTGTGCAGTGCGTACGTAATGTGAGTATGGAAGTTAGTATGGTTGAAGGGCAGTTTATATGTGGTTGGTTAATCTGCTGTGTGCAGATTTATGGAAGTAGGCCCAATGTTGTGAAGGTGGTGTGCATAGGTTGGCAGTGACACAATAGCGTGTGAATGGTAGTGTGTAGGGTTGGTGCAGGCTGCGCTAAATTTGTGGCACATTTTCGTTTGGGGGAGATGGGTAGAACTGCCTTTATGTATGTAACTTTTGTGCATAATGTTAGGTGCCCACATGGTCGCTTGTTTGGATGTGTAGTGTTGTGGTGGGTGTGGAAAGGGTTGCAATGTTGTGTGCATAGCTAAAGGTATGCTGGGGGCATGTTAGGATGTTTGTGGATGCTGCATTAGTGCCTTCTTTAGCAGATGTTTCCCGTGGAGGGGCTTTGCAATCAAACCGAAAGTGTGCTGAGAGTGTTTTATGGTAAATAAGGAGTGGTGTATCGAAATGACAGTGTGCAATGCAGAGGTTTTGTATGTGATTGGTGCATGCGTGTTTTGAAATGTGACAGCACCCAATTGAAACTGCAAAAAGTGACAGTGCAAAGGGAAGAAGTATTGTCAGAGCTTTACTGGGCTGTGGTCCTCACTGTAGATGGGAAAGCGCACGCGGACATCCTCCCATTATGAACAGGGTGGAAACGGAAATGGAATTGTGGGAAATAAGCAATTAGGAGTTTAGGGCATGATTCATAAGAAAGGGAGGTACCATTTTGTCACAATACTGTGTCATGAGGGTGGTCGACATGGAGAGACGCACAGTGCTTATCGTAAGTGAAACCTTTGTGCGCCATCTGCACAGGTGCTGAGTGTAATTTCAGGTTGGACAGAGTGGATGTTTTCTGGGCCTGTCAGGGTGACTGCAGTTTCGGAGGGGTGGTTCACCTTTGCAGATATGTGGCGTCTGTCACGAACGTGGACTCTGCCGTGGTGCACTATGGAAGTGTACATTAGGGTTACATGTCATGTGGACGATTAATCTGTCTACTGATGAGGTTGCTGACCATAGTGATGGGTATTTTTCCTACTGCCAAGGTGATTTTCTCATGCTTAACACCAAGAGCAGTGTGGGTCCATGACAGTTTAATTTGTCTCCAGCCAGCGGTCGGAAGGTGTGTTATAAACAGAATTATGTAGCAGTTTATGCAGACTGCTGACATGTTCTCCACCCACTATAAGATCATGTGGTCGCAAAATATGCAGTGGTTCGGTAGAAGTGACATTTATTTGAACACCATTGGCAATGCTGTTTTCTTTCACACTGTGCAAGAAACATTGACCAGAATGTTGTAAAAATGTGAGGACAGGCAAAAAGAAACACATATAAAGAGAAAATACTAAATAAAATTGCTCGCACGCACACACGTAAAAAAGAAAAAAAAAGTTTTACATATACGCCGGAAGACTGAATCCCATGCCCAGTTTCATATTGTTTACCACCCACGTCTCCCCCCCACCCTCACTATCATGAAAAGGTAGTGGATTATGCTGTACTTTCAGGATGACACGTGCCACATCCTAGGTGGCAATGTGGATGCATGCGGATGGAGAAATCGTGCATACTTTCATTGAACTTTGTAGTGGACGTGCTTTGGAATGGTACGACATTTGTACTGTAAATGTGTAACGGTACATTTCAAGTTTTGTACAGCAATGACAGTGTTCGATGATTGCAGCTTTAATGTGATAGATGGATGCGTGTGTGTCTATTTACCAGTAACCTCATGAAGTAGAGCTGCAGAAGGGAAGAAGGACTGTTCCAGTTTTACAGTGGTGTGGCCCACACACTACTTTGGGAGGCGCACGTAACAAAATCTGGACTGTACACCACCTTGCCCAATTGCCATGGCAGTGTGGGGATTAGCCAATCAGGTAGTGTGGGTGTAGTTAACAGGAACGGGAGGTGAAACTGTTGCACATTATACTCTGCGTACTGAGGGTGGCTGACATGGCGAAACGTATTTTGTTGACTGTAGGTGATGATCCCTTTGTCATAGATCTGCACAACTATGCCCTGCAAAGAAACTTTGACTGCAATTTTGGTTTGGAAGGATTGGACGCATTGTGGAACACTGTGTATGAGTGCCATTTCATCGATATGCATGCACTTTGCAACAACCTCGCCACATTTCCAGTAGTAGATGTTATCATAATTCATTATGGCGGCATGCATATGGGTTACCTGCCTTGCTTACATTTGTTCCATATACTGAGGAGGTTGCTGGATGTCATGAGGATGCTTTTTTCCCTCCACCAAAGTGCTTTTCTCATCTATAATACCGCTAAGAGTATGGTCTAATGCTCATGGATGTTGTTCCGAGCCAGACGAGGGAAGGTGTCTCATCAACAGAAGCATGTACACTTCTTTGTCCACTCGTGGAATGTTCTTCATCAACAATTACCTTATTACTTGTTCAAAGGCAGAGTTTTTCCAAGAAAATGGCATTTTCTTGTCATACATTGGCAATGCAGTTTTGTTTGCTCGTCTACAGGATGTAGTGAAGAGTTTACTGAACTAATGTGCGTATAAGAAAACACAGAAGCTACTAAAAATAGACAAAAAAGGTGTTTTTGTAGAGGATCTACAAAAAAAACAGACTCTTTTAAGAGTCGCCCCATAGTATGAACTCCCCCTGCCCGGGTAGCAAGTCATTCCCCCACGACAACACGCAGCACGAACGTTACGTGCAGGGATTTTGTGGGTGGCGGCCACAAAAATGGAACTGTGGGGATTGTCCAATGAGTTGCTTAGGATGTGCAGCAATAGGAAGAGGGACTCCTGCAGCACTACAGACCGCCCCTCAACGTACTTGGGGACCCGCATGTGCCACATTCAAAGCTCCTCACCATGCTGGCCTATGGAAATGGGACTTTATCGATTGTCCTATCATGTGCTCCTCAGGGTGTGCGTCAGAGGAAAGCGCACCAAAAGGAAGACGGACTCCCCATGCTTTATTGGGGCACGGCCCTGGCTGTATTTGGAGAAAGACACGTGCCACATTCTGCGTTTGTGAGCATGCTGGCCATTAGAAATGGTACTATGGCCTTTAGCCAATCAGGTGCTTTGTATGTGCTTCACAGCAAAGGGAGGCATTCACTTTACCCTTTACTTTGTGTACTGCAGCTGGCAAACATGGCAAGACATACAGTTTTGATCATGGGTGATGGCTTTGTGGAAGATCTGTGTATGCCCTCTAAGAAGAATGTCTGGCAATTTCGGTTTGGAGGGAGTGGACGATTTGTGGAGTAGTGTCGAATCGTGCTGTTTCGGCGGACTGCTTCTAGAATGTCGAAGCATGGCATCTTTGTCAACTGTACATGTAGTGATGGTGTACTTTGGAGCCTTCTTTATGGGTTATATGCCTTGTTCCTGTGTGTTCCGTCAACAGAAGATTATGCTGAAAGTAGTGCAGCACTTCTTATCCCACTGCCAAGTTGCTTTTTTATATATACCCCCGAGAATAGTGTGGAAGTATTCCAATGATTTCTGTCGCCAGCCAGTGGTCAGAAGGGGTCTCATCAACAGAAGCATGTGTGACTTGTTAAGTGCTGCTGGGATGTTCTACTGTGAGAATGAGAACATTGGTTCGCGATACAAAAACTTGCATTACATTGGTTCATGACAAATGGCATGTCTTTGTCGTAAAGTGGCAATGAAGTGTTGTTTTGCAATCTACACAGTGCACTCAAGAGCCTATTGTAAGAATGTGAGCTAACGTTGAAAACACACATTTACGTATAAAAATTGCAAAAACAGTGTTTCTAGTGAAGCTCTGTTAAAAAAAACACACAAAGACCCCAAAAGTTCTTTTTAGAGCCAGCACAACTAACAATGTCCGCTCCCCTGGTTCAAAGTTATTCCCCCACTCCCGCCTGCACCCAGCACGAAAAGTCAGCGAATATCACGATAGTTGCAGGGTGGCACATGTTACATACACTCCTTTTGCAGATGGCGCTCATAGAAATGGGCCTGCAGACTCTACGGGATTGGGTTACAAAGTTTGTGGGTGTGGTGTGTACGGACAGTTTTGGTGCTGTTTGCGATGAAGGGGGCACTTGCCCAGTTCATGCGTTTGTTTCCGATATTTGGCTTGCGTTTTTTTTACCACATTATGCAGTCACCAATGTGGGAGTGTCATTTTCTATTTGGTCCGCGAATGCAGACAGCACGGTACATTGCAAAGAAGTGTATTACTGGCTTTATTTGACACGTGCCAATGAAATACTTTGCACCTGGGAATATGACGTTTCACAGCATGAATACTTTTCGTCAGCTATAACATTCAACTTAGTATGCCAGCCATCCCGATTTTTGCACATTGGTTTGGTGCCTTTCTTGAAAGTATTCATACGTATTTGTAGTTAGTGTTGCGCTGTGACACTTGAAAATGCTCTGGAACACGTAATGAAACCTATTTGTACAGCGACTCCCTTTCTAACCGATTCCACTACAGTGTTCCCACACTGCCACACGTCTAGCCGTGCATGTGTGCATTGGCAATTCCGTTGTTGATCTGTGCAAGGTGCTTCCTTTATTTACCTTTTGTTCCTTTCCCAGTTCATTTTCATTTATCATGCTGTTCTCACACACGCAACAGAAGGAACAACAGCAAAGGTCAGGCACAGAAGGGGCAGCACCTACCTGGATACTATAGGGGTTGTACCAGGAGACAGAATTATTGGGTGGCCCTCATGTATATAGGCGCCAATCATTGTAATGCTCCCGTAAGGACCGTTCTAACGCACTTCAAAGTACCTTCCCTCTGTACAGTAGCGCATTCCAGTACATGCGCAATACAATGCCCTTTGCCGGGTAAGGGTCTGTAGTGAGGCACATGGTTTTCTAAGGCTGTTTTACAGCTCTGTTGCCCTGCAGGAGTGCCCTTCTTGTTCCTCCTAACAGTTGTGGACAATGCTGTACATGAAAGTAGGATACGTAATTGTTGGATGGGCGGTAGCCTGCCCTCTGGTCCCCTGTGCTTTCATTTCAGCTGTTGTTACATACAATATAACCACTTAATGATACATCATTAGTGTTAGGGGTAGCATTCATGGATATGCATACTTTGTGGAATACAAGAATGTTAACAACAATGGGAAACACAGCTTCATTACGTGCAGCAGGAAGCCATTTTTTGTGTGCAACCCAAGCAGTTAATGCGCTTTTCTTACCACCACTAAGGTCGTTTGCACTCTGCATATTCTGCTGTTTTTTTTATTTGCCTTTACATGGACTAGTATGTGCATGAGGAAGGTGCACAAGCTTTGCCGTTTTGCCAATTTAGTACAAACTGTCCCACCTGCAGTTACATGTTTTTTTCAACTGCACGACCAGCAGGCGACCTCTTGATACTTTCAGTCACACTGCTGATTGCAAACACAATGTATCTGTTTAATGGGTAATGGAAATCGAACCAGCAGATAAATCAAAGTAATGCAACATTTACCACGCCCATGTGACATTGCAGGTTGCTGTTCCTTGTTTACCAGTGGCCATTATACAGTTAGGAGTACTTTAGCCACACATTGGTAGGTTTGCAGAGCAACCCAGGAAGTCGGCAGCAGTACTTTAAATGTGGTAGACTACTGCATGAATCCATAGGGCTAGCGACAGGGGCGGTGTTACCAGCAAAAAGTGGATGACCTATGTATGGGTCTAGGTGTGGAATGAAAACACATGCATTTCCCCAACTACTTACCAGTACATTCGAATATGCAGACATGTGCCCACTAATGGAGTCCTATGGACAGCTGCAGTGTGATTGCACATATGACAACTAGGCGCAGTGTCCGTAGAAAACGTCCATATTGTTCATCTGTAGTTATCTCAGCCAGTAATGTGTGGTACAGATTTTTCATGCACTGTTAACAGAAAAAGAGAGCCTCCTGACACACTAAAAAACATTTACTATGTACATCTGTAATTGGTACGATGCACCACCTCCATTCGGAAAAGTAAGGGATAGCCCAAATGGATACATGCACCAGACAATTTGCCCTTTCCACACGTTTATCATGAGGGCAGGCAAGGAATCATTAACAAAGTGTTGTTAACGGGAGGTTATGGTTATGTTGCCGTACCAAATACCTATCCTCTTTACAGAAAACAATATGCTAAAGCAATGTTCTGCTTACAGCACCCTACTAAAAACCTATGAAATTCACTAACAAAAACATTTTTAAAGGGACGTTATAGTTAAGTTGCACTAGCAAAAACTTATGAAAAAAACGTTGTTAAAGGGATGTTATGGTTACAGGTAAAACTGAAGGAAAAACATTGACAGTTATGGCAAGCTAAGCAACCATAACTCGTGCCACCAGTGTGTACTACAAGGACTAACACCCATGACATCAAAGATGCCATCACAAATCTCATTCATGACATCACTGATGACATCACATGTGCATGTAGTTTTCATAGGAAGCCTCCACAAGGGATTGTTATTGTAATGGTGGCAGAAGACTATGAAAGATTATTGGAAGAACTATCATGAGATGATAAGTAGATAATGGAGGAATGCATTGCTATTCACAATCACAGTCCTTGCAGTGCACACTGGTGGCATGAGTTATGGTTGCTTAGCTTACCATCACTGTCGAATTTCTGTTTTTTTTTAGGTTTTACCTGTAACCACAAGGTCCCTGTAGCAACGTTTTTGCATTGAATTTCATAGGTTTTTGCTAGTGAAACTTACCCATAACCTCCCTTTAACAATGTTTGTGTTAGTGAATATGCGGTAGCGACCTTGTAGTTATGATCGAGTTGCTCAACTGAGGAAGAGCACTTTTTGGGCAGCTTATAACTTCACTCCCGCTGGAAGAACCCTTACAAAACTTTGCAAAAAAAAAGTATATGGCCCGCTCTGAATTGTTTTGGCAAATTTTGTGAGGTTTAGTGAAGGGGGCGCAAAGTCATATGGAGCGTCCCAAATGTATTTTTTTTTCCATAGACGCAATAGAAAAAAATTTGCTCAGGCCTACAGCCCAAACCGCTGGACCAAATTTGTGACAGCAGCAGCGGCTGGGTCCCAAAAGTGTGCTTTTGTAAATTTGGTGTAAATCCGTCCAGGCATTTTTTGGAATTTGACCAAAAAGTATGTCAAAAGACTTACTGATATCTGGGTCTGGTCTGCAGACCCACATCCTGTTTGGTCCGCGGACAGGATTTTGATTGGCCTAGCTAGTTACGTAATGTCTGCAGACATCGCATTTACCCCCTGATTGGATGGTGAAAAGTGTGAAGTGCGTCAGATTTTTGGTAACGCCTGCCTTGTGGATTCACGGACATCGCAGTAAAAACCTACAAAAAAACACATCATTGCACTGGATGTTATGGTTAAGTTGCAATAATAAAATCCGATGAAATTCAATGACAACACTTTGTTAAAGGGACATTATGGTTATAAGTAAAACCAAAAAACCTCAGAAATTGACAAGTTATGGTAAGCTATGCAACCATAATTTGCACCACCACAGTGCACTGGTAATACTAGCACCCAGGACATCAAAGATTACATCACTGATGACATCACATGTCTGGGCCACTTGTTTTTGTTCACTGACATATGTAGGACCGGTGGTTTTGTACACTGACTTGTCTTGCAAGGATATCTGTACAAAAATGACGATGGGTGACCGACCAGCAAACCGACCAGCATTCTGTCCTTCTTCTGTGGCCAGCTCCTCAAGACTGATAGCAAGCAGGCACCTTTATATACTGTTCAACTTGGTTACTGGATACTGGCATAGCTCATCCAAACGTGTCTTTCATCCTTACAAGGGACGATGCAGTCTTCCTTCTTGCATGGCCAGGTTACAAACTACTTAGCAAACTGCTGCCTATGCAGGAATACATTGTTGCTTCATTTTTCATAATTTTGCTATATTATAAACGTTTATATATAAACACACCTTCCCGCAATAATCCCCACACTTGACTCAATATCCTCATATTTTATCTGGTCCTGTAATTCTGAATAAAAACCTTGTTTTTCCACAATGTTGAATGTCGTGCCTTAAGCATGTATGCTTCTATTCTTATTCACCGGAGGTGGCAACGCCATAATCGCTAAAGCAACTCTGCAGTTCAGAGAATGCATAACAGAGTAATTAACAGGATATGAACTCTTGTCCTTCAAACTAGCTACTGACCCTAAAACCACTATTAAATTTCTGATCAACAAATAGCCCAGACACAGACCTGCCGCTGCTCATTAGCCCTATACTCAAACCCATACATTTAGGAGATATTAACTTGGGTTTTAACAATGTAGTGGATCACAAAGCCACTTCCCTACACAATGCATTTCTAGAAATGCAATTCGTCCAACTAGTAAATGCCCAAACCCATTCAAAAGGAAAAATCCTAGACTGGATCTTTATTCTGAATACTGCAATTACATTAGAAGATATACTAAACATTTCTTGGAATGATCACGTATTAATACGATTTAATATAACTATGCCCATTATCCCTGTCCCCATCACTACACCTCCCATCCCCATACTAATGAGAAATACACATAAACTCACCCCTGATAACTTAATGCCCATACTCAACAAATCTCTGAATGCACAGCCTCTCTATTTTGCCAACCCAGATTGTATTTCACAGCACTAACATACCTGCCTGAAATCTATGATAGATGAAGTAGCCCCAATTAGAAGTAAGCTACCCAAGCCCAAACACAGCAATAACTGGTTTAACGATGACCTCATTGAACTACGAAGAAAAAAAAGAGCTTTAGAACACTTATCCAGGAAAAACCACACCAGCGAGACAAAAAATGAACATGTTGCTATCTCCAAAACCTACAAACTTGCAGTGATCATCCACAAAGCAAATTCCTCCAACAAACTTATCGCAAACGCTGCCTCTGATAGCAAAGAACTCTTCTCAATCCTGAGAGAACTAAAAACAGCCATCCCACCCCCCAGACCTGCCATCGCAAGCAAAGCATGGTGTACCACCATTGAGGATGCATTCACTTTTAAAATAAACATGCTTAAAAATAAAATCGCCCTACAAAGAAAACTACTAACACACACGGTGGAGCTTACCACCATAAACTCAGAAGACTCACTAGCAAATATACCACAATTCTACTTCACGCCAGTGACCAATTCACAAGTACTCAAAACTATAGCCTCCCTTAAACCATCTAATTGTAAAGGCGATAGCTTCCCTGCCAAACTAGTCAAGGGCTGTCCCCCCGCACTAGCACCTACCATCACTAACTAGCTTACCGGCACTGTTGTTTCCGGACCGGCAAACTGGTAATGAGGACCATTGTAATGACTTCTGCTGCTGTTCTAATGGTTAGACATGTTGAAATGACCAACTGGTGAGGAACATGTAAAATAACAAAAATGACAACACTAAAACGCCAATGCAACAAAAAATTAAAACATTTAAAAAAAAGAAAAAAAAACAAAAACGAAAAGTAGACAAACCAAACACATGGCAAGACAAGGGAAAAGAATATTAGGGTAAAAGTGGTTAAAAAGGAGGAACGATGAAAGGGTTAAAGCATCAAAACTTCTTGCGGTTACTTGGGAAACCTTTCACTAACACGCGTTAGTAGTAATGATCAATACAAACGTATTTTTTGTGGGTGGGGTGATTATTTGTGGTTATGCACTACCGCACACCCTGTTCATTCACTTTAGCATGCAAGGATTTCATCATATAGCATGGGCGTAGCCGCATCAATACACTGTAGTGTGTGATTTGTCCATTCATTGACACAGCTAAGAGTCATGTGCAGGTGGATAACAGCAGCACACATGCTGATTTGCTTACGCACGAGGGACGAAGACACATAGACACATCAACTGGTCACGATATCCAATTGGGTATCTTTGCACATGTGGATATTGTCATCCAGTGTGGGTGTAACCACGTCAATACATCGCAACGTGTGATTGGTTCGTGATAATACATTAGATGGCAATAATATAAGAACAGGTGGATTTCAGCGACCTGCAGAAGCAGTTTTGATTTGTGTGATAAATCGAGTTGTTCCAGTGAAAGATGGAGGTGCTAATAGACAAAGTGCTGTTTGTCCACAACAAAGTGAATGAGGTTGATGCATTTTCATTTTGTGGTGCTGATGTGCTTTCCTATATTCAATGTCCACATTGTCCAAGTGGACCTTTGCCACAGGATTGATCATCAGCAATATTCATAAAGTTTAGGATGGAACATTGGAAGTGCAACGTCTCAGAATCTTTTCAAAGAGCATTGCACATGTTCTGCCTCTTTTATGGAAAATGTTTGTTTCACTCGAAAATACCCTCAACTGTCCACGCTAGTCTTCATCGCTGTAGGTCCAAACTTGTCAAACTGTGTGCCCCAACACATTACTGTGTCAGTGGCAGTATGTATGGGTGTCACACGAAATGCAGAACACTGTGTGGAAGAAAACCGCAGAGTTCCCTTTGTCATGTTTGCTTCCCTTGGTCCCTCCCCGTAACTTTCTAAAACAGCTAATGTTAAAGCTGATGTTAAAGCAACACCAAGGGCCTCATTACGAACCAGGCGCTAATGGGCGCCGTAAAAGGCTGTGGCACCGTTAACCCATTAGCGCCTAATTACGAGGTCCCTTTGCGGGACCTGACCCTTAACGGTGGGTTTTACCAGCCGTTAAAGTAGGGACCCGCAAAGGGACCTTGGTGCTAAGTACGGTGCTGCAATTTGCGGCACTGTACTTAGCGCCTTCCCCATTCCCATTGAGCCCTATGGGGCAAAAATGGGAATGGGGAAGGGCCATGGCGTGGCGGAATGGGGAATTACTGCCCCGCCAACCTCAGAATGGGGTGGTAATTCCCCATTCCGCCATGGCGGACACCGGCATGGACCATGGTGCTAATAGCACCATGGTCCTCCGCCTGGGTCGTAATGAGGCGGCTTAGCTGCTTTAACATCATGTTCTACCTTGACGTAGGACCCACGTGATTGTCGGTGTAGGAGCGATACAGAGAAACATAAATGCTAAAAACAATCCTCTTATTTTCATAATTAGTTCATGCTAAAACCGAAAAATAAATATGCATACATGTATTCATGAATTTTCAGTTGAATTACCCGTAAATGGACACTAGTCGTGCAAACCATTGTAAATGAATTAAGAAAACTTTTGGACAAAGTGGTTCAAATGGTAAATTACATTAAAGGTACACCTGTTCTATCATGATTATTTGCTCATATTTATGTTAATGCTAAAGGTATTTGTACTGTGCACCGTCACCACTGGAAGTGGTCTCCTGGTGCTCTGGCGATTTGAAAGAGGAGGGGTGGGGGATTAGTAGGGTGTAGTGAGAGTAGGAGAGTGAGACATGTGATTGCAGTTGGCAGTTTCAGTTCGGGTTTCACTGTGTGCTGAACTTGAGTGTGATTATCGGATCGGTGTGATTTCCAATGTGCTGGTGATACATGTTATGTGTTGTTTGTCTGTTGCAGTGTGGTGAGATACATGTGGATTACTGTGTAGAGAAGTGGTTGTGTGCGTTTCTGTGAAAAGTGTATGGGGAAAGTTGAGGTTTGCTGGTGTTAGTGGGATTTTTGGTGTTTTTCTTACCTCTTAGTCTTTGCGCCTCATTACAACGTAGGCGGTAAGGGTTTACCGGTACCGGTAAACCCTTACCGCCTTACTACGAGTTCCCTTTGCGGGACCCGACCTTGACGGCTGGTTTTACCAGCCATTAAAGTAGGGTGCCGCAAAGGGACCTTGGTGCTAATTACAGTAACGCAATTTGTGGTACCATAATTACCACCTGCCCCATTCCCATTATGCCCTATGGGGACAAAAATGGGAATGGGGAAGTGCCTTGGTGAATGGGGAATTACCGCCCTCGCTCACCTTGGAGTAGGGCGGTAATTCCGCCATCCACCAAGGCGGACATGGTAAAATACCGGCGGCAACCATGGCGGTAATCGCGCCATGGTTACCGCCTACCGTGTAATGAGGCCCTTTGTGTTTCTTTGTTCCACATCTATGGTTGTCCTGTGAGTTTGGTATTGTAGTTTACCTGTCTAGATGGCAGGTATGATGGGGTGGCAACTTTCCTCTGTGCTACTTTAGTGGTTTGTGTACCTGGTTGAAGCCTGCGTGTTCCCCCACCCTGGTGTTTGTGATTTATAGTTTACAGGATTCAGCTCCCTTTCTGTCCACTTCTATGTTGTTTAGTCCTTACCTGCCTATGTTTCCTCTGCAGACTAACAGTATGTGGATATGGTATCCCTCCCCTGCCCTTCTGGTTCCTCCTTGCCTATTCCCAAATGAGATCATAATCTACCTACGTTGCCTATTTCGCATAGTGGTGTGCGGAAATGGCATCCACCCCCTGCCTCCGGTTAGGGAAGATAAGTTATGAAGTTAATGAGGATGGGTTCCCTCACTGGGATTCTTGTGTCCTGCTGCGTATATGCTTCGTAGTCGTTTCCTTCTGTTCTAGGGCAAAGAGCCATGTTTTGAGTAGTTTTCTGAATGGAAGAAGATCTCTTGTGTTATGTATGTTTTTTGTAGTTCATTCCAGGATATCAGTCCCACGCGAGAGAAAGATGATCCTCCACATGTTCTTTTGTTGTATAGTTTTGGTTCTAGGCAGATGTCTTTGCTTGTTTTGAGTGATCTTGTTGGGTGGTAGATGTTTAATTTCTCTTTTAGGAACTCTGCTCCTTGGCTGTGGATTGTTCTGTGCGTTATGCACATTGATTTGAACTTTATTCGCTGTTTTATTGGTAGCCAGTGTAGCATATTCAGTGATGATGTAATGTGTTCTCTTGGTGGTACTTTGAGCAAGAGTTTGGCCGCAATGTTTTGGATGTGTTGTAGTTTTGTTAGGAGTCGTTCTGGCATTCCTAGGTATAGGCTGTTGGTGTAGTCTACTCTGGACATGATGAAAGCGATAATGGTGAGTTTTTTGTTGGTGAAAGAGAGGAGTGGTAAGATCCTTTGACTGTGCGTAGGAGGAAGAAGCCTTTCTTGATTATAGCGTTTACTTGTGGCTCTAGCGTTAGTTTGTTGTCCATCAAAACTCCCATGTTCTTTACTATCATCGATGGAGCAGGCGCTGTACCAAGTTCCATCGTCCATGTGATGTAGTGATTGTTTTCTCCGCTTTTGGATATGATCATTATTTCTGTTTTGTCCCAGTTGAGTTTGAGGTTGTTTGAGTTCATCCAGCCATAGAGTTCTTGGAGGCAGCCATCCAGAGTTGCGTTTTCTTCATGTGTTTCTTGTATTTTGTAAACTATTTGTGAGTCAATAGCGTAGTTGTAGCATGTAAGGCCATGTTTTTAAATGAGTTGGACTAGTGCAGCCAGGTATATGTTGTAGAGCAATGGGGAGAGGATGATCCTTGTGGTACTCCACAGGTTGATTCTATTGAGGTAGATTTGAAAGGTTTGATCCATATGGTTTCTATTCTGTTGTTAGGAAGGATTTTATCCATATTAAAGCTATGGCGATGATTCCTATTTCTTCCAAACGCCTGATGAGGATGTCGTGGTTGACTATGACAAATGATGCGGAGAGATCCAAACGTATCAGAGCTCTGCTTTTGCCTGAGTCGGCATTCGCCTTTAGATCATCCCAGATTGAAAGCAGTGCCATTTCCGTACCTCTCAATGGTCGTAAGCCTACTTGTGCCTGATCCAGCAGTAGGTGTTCTTCTATGAATTCTTGCATTATTCTATAGATGTATGTTTGGAGTAGTTGTGCTGGGTACAATGTGTTAGAGATGAGTCTGTAGTTGATGAGGTCCTCCACATTGCCTGTTGTATCCTTGAGGAGTGGCTTGATGTATGCTGATATGAAGGATTGTGGTACTTTCCCTATTGAAATTGATTGGTTGAAAAGGTTTCTGTAGTATTCCATGGCTGTGCCTTGTGTGTGGATTAATTTGTGTATCTCTGGGGGGCAGTGACCCATGGGGGTACCTGCGTTGTTGCTATTGTTTACCAGCTTGACAAATGTCTCTGCTGATATTTGGGGGAAGCTTTGAGGTTTTTTCTGGTGGTCCTCGGATGGGTGGGTTGTTTGCATGTTGCTGTTGCTTGGTCTGCTTTGTATGATCTGTTGGATCGTGCTGATTTTGTTTTTGATGTGGCCTGTGAGGTTGTTGCATAGTTTCAGCAAAGGTATCAGCGAGTTGTTGCAGCCAGGGAGGTTTCTCATTTTGTTTATGATTTTAAACAGTTCTTTTTAGGTGTTGAGGGCTTTGGTGATTCTGTTGTTGAAGTATTTCTTTTTGGCCGTTTGGATTTCATTTTTGTATGAGTGGATGTGTTGTTGGAATTGGAATTTCTTGGCCCGGTCATTTTTATTTGTCATTTCTAGTTCAAGTTTCCTGTTTTTTTCTTTTCATAGCGCTCAGTAGCAGGGTAAACCATTTTGCTGTCTGTCTTTTGCGTGATGGGGTAAAAGGTTTTTCCTTTGAGATCTTGTCTATTGTTGTGGTGATCTACGAGTGAGGTAGTTCTGTTTTTCTGTCAAGGGCAGCTTCGTCCATAGTTGTTGCCGGTGGTTTGTTGATTTCCAGTAGCTCAATAAGGTTGCGATTTTTGATGGTGGTGCAGTTTCTTTTCATGATAGTTGGCAGATTAGCAGGTTGTTTGGTTGTTGGTGTAGCCAGTGTGATCATGAAGGGGATGATGAGGTGGTCGCTCCAGAGGATCTGAATTTGTGACGCCTTGGTGATGAGGTTTTTGTCATTGTCATTGTCTTCAGTTGTTTGGCTAGTGATTTTTGTGTGATTGTGGTTTCTTCGTCAAACCAGTTGTTGGAGTCACGAAGGATTATTAGGTGTCCCTGTTCAATGGCTAGGTTGGTGATTGCCTCCATGAAGGCGTCCACAAATGTTGCATTGTAAGTTGGATAGAGATTTGCAGTTTTCAATGCTTAATTAGTCTTCTATTTTGAGTTTCTTTTCTTTTTCCTGTTTGCTTCTGAACACTTGAAGTTGTCAGGATGGCAGTTATGGAGTGTACTTTTGTAATTGTCATCTAGCCATGTTTTGGTTATGCATAAGATGTAGATTCCTCCGTCGCACAGGAAGCTGTGGATCTCGGTGGCATGTTTGGACATTGACCTAGCGTTAATTAGATTGCAGTGGATGTTTTTGGTGTAGCTAGGTTTGTTTATTGATTCCTGTTTTGACTTGTGGATGTTCAGTTGGAGTGCTTCTGTGTTGTTGTCTCCGATTGGTTTGGGTTCCGTGCAGGCTACTTCGTTGTTGAGTCGGTCTGTTAGATTGATAGTCGGGTTGATGAATTCTGCAGCTTCATCATCTCTGGGGTTTTGATGTGGTTGTTGGCAGTGCCCTTTTGTTCTTGTGATATATGGAGTAAGGGCATTGGTATCGTACCTTTCTCTTCTTGGCTCCTCTCTTTTTTTTTGGGGTTCCAGAAGGTTCTTACCTTGTCTGGACATTTTGGTGGCATTGAAGTGTCGAGGTTCTGCGGTTCTCGTGAGGTATGGTGTAAGATACAGGGATATATATCTTATGTTTGTTCTGTTGGTTGTATTGTTTGCTGTGCGTTCTGTATTTGTGATGGCCTCTAGTGGAGGTGGGTGAGGGTGTGAATCCATTGGAATTGGTCCTTGTTCCTTTTCTCTTAGGCGTCGTCCAATTCTGCATTTGGGCATGTTGTGTCCTTGCGGTAGGGTTGGTTTGGGAGTGCCACAGTGTTTTGGGTTTTGGTGAGGCACTGCTGGTCAAAACGACAGAATTGCAGCACTGGGGAACCATTTACCAAAGTCTGTCTGGCAGACCCTATCCCATCACATAACATCTTCAATTTCGGGAATTGATACTAATTACCAATGAATATCATTCTCAAATTTCTTAATATGTTCTATTACATTGAATAGATGTTTAATTGTACTTGTTACTTTGTACTTCTGTGTTTTTCTGTGATTCAACCAGAATTCCAGTGATACATAACTGGTTTTTTGTCAATATTGTATTTGCTTTTCATTTATGTTTTTTTTCTTGATTTATCAATTTCAATTTTCTAAGATTGCTTCTAAGCTCTCATACCCAATTGATAAATGGGAAATGAATGTTCGTTTTCTTGATTACACATGTCTTTCCATGTTGGTTTTTACTATATGTACTTAATTTTTCATGATATTAAATATTTCTTTTCTTTTTTACATCAATCTCTGCAAATATCTGTTTATTCTCTAGGAGTGTTCTAATATGTATTTTTGCATGCAAATTGATAACCATTAAGGTTATGTGGGTTTAGACCATGTGCAATATTTCTAATTCATTTACACTTCACACTGGCTAACCCCCAAACATACCAGTACCTTTGTTTTGTCGAGATTATAAACCTTGCCCCCCACTGGTACGTTACCCCCCCGGGGCAGACCACTGTGGCTACAGTGTAGCCCTAATTCTGTATATATGTCTTTGGTATCTATCATCAAGCACAAGCCTTTTCCGCAGAGCGTGCAGATTGCCAGAGTGTTTTGGTGTTCTGGTGCTCTGGGATCAGGATTGGGCACATGCTGGAACAGCCAAGCCATCTACATCCACAACCAGCCCGGGTTGTTGCTGAGCCGTTACCTAGTTTCGAGGAGAAGGAAATGCTGACACAGCTAAAAAGCTAGTCGGGAGCGCAGACCTGACAGCAGGTAAAACAGACTGCTTTGAATGACTGTAAGCCCAACCAAACATCAGTCCCTGAGCAAGAGCCTTCCACTTTTATGCTGGGGGTGTCTGATTGTAGCCCTGCTGCATTTGCAGGAGATCTGCATCCCTCACTGGACGGCTCGGCTGTTAGAATGCCTGAGGTGATCGCACTGAAGGAAATCAATGCGTATGAAGAAGAGGAGCCAGGGGGGAATCCAACTGAGCGGCAAGGCCCCCAGGCCGGAAACCCTGACTATGACGAGGGGGAAGTGATGGAAAGGGTGGGAATGGGGGCTATGGGCAGCTGCAAGGAGCGATCATCGCCTGCAAGGCAGAATGTAGACATGGAGGAGGCGAGCCGCAATGCTCTTAAGGCATGGGAGCATCATACTTCCCATACTTCCCAAGTCCATCAAAGGTATGAAAAGGACAAGGATCTGGAAAAGCATGTAACCAGGAGCTCTTCTCCAATTAAATTGGAGCTACCACCAATGTGAACCCTTATGGTTATTTTAATTAAGGTAACAAATTATACGATGGATGGGATGGAGAATAACTCTCACACCAAATAAGAAGTCCGACTCAGGAAGTTTGCAAAGTGTCTGTTTCATTCTTAATTGTCTAAAACAGGGAGTACAATCGTCATCAACTGACGTCTCACAGCATGGTCTCAACACATTTAATAAAAAACATTACTTTTATAGCAGAAACTCATCATAGGTGTCATCATACTACATGGCAAACTAAAAAACCTACATGGGATTGCGATTGGATTACAGGGAGTATATAAGTATATTAGTATTCACTACAAAAAAAACTTTGTTAAGGGGACGTTATGGTTAAGTTGTCGTACCAAAAACCTGTACACTTCACTAAAAAAAGTTTTCCAGCCTGCCATTACGGTTCAAATTACAACCTAAAAGCCCCTGAAATTCACTAGTAATGGTAGGCTAAGCACCCACTCCTGCCGTTAGCACTGTGCACTGCTACCACTACCACCCAGAACATGAAAGATGCCATCACAAATGTCATTGATGACATCACTGACGACATCACATGTTTCGCCCCTTTGTTTTTCTTCACTGCCATATATATATATATTCATATATGTCATCAATGACATTTCTGATGTCATCTTTGATGTTCTGGGTGTTAGTCTTAGCAATGCACGTAGGTGGTGTGAGTTATGGTTGTTTAGCGTCCCATATTTAGGGATTGTCAAGTGTTTTTCGGTTATACTGTGAACTATAACATCCCAGTAACAAAGTGTTTTCACTGAATATACATATAACAAAGGGGCGAAACATGGGAATTCGTCAGTGATGTCATCAATGACATTTGTGATGGCATCTTTCATGTTCTGGGTGGTAGTGGTAGCAGTGCATAGTTCTAATGGCAGGAGTGGCTGCTTAGCCTACCAGAACTGGCGAATTTCAGGGGTTTTTAGGTTGTAATGTGAACTGTAATGGCAGGCTGGAAAAGTTTTTTTAGTGAAGTGCACAGGTTTTTGGTACAACAACTTAACCATAACGTCCTCTAGTTTTTTTGTAGTGAATTTTACAGGTTTTTAGTAGGGCAACGTAACCATAATGTCCCTTTAAAAGTTTTTTTCACTGAATTCCATAGGTGTTTAGAAGTGTAATTGAATCATAATATTACTTTAACAAAATGTTTCAACTGCATTTGTCAGGGTTCTAATAGTAACACATAAGCATACTATAAAGGAACATTTGAATTAACGGCCCACCTTCCGAAGAATTCCACATTATCATATTCTGGCGCACAGCATGGGGGCGTGTTCGAAAACTCATACACACTTCACAATAACATGTGTGTCTGGTTGATAGTGCGGAAGTACATTGTATATTCTTTTAGGAACTTGTAACTGCAAAATTTCCGGCGCTTAACTCCACAGGTCAAGTTTGCAGCACAATACAAGCAAGAGCACATACCGACATCTCTGGATCATTAACCCCCATTCCTCCCAAAAAAAGGGGGATGAATGCCATTAGCAATCGAGATTTTGCAGCAGTAACCCGTGGTACCAAAAAAGAGGATTTTCTGTCTTCAACCGGAACGCCTTTCGCGTTTCCAGCTGAAGAAAACAAATCCTTTTCCAAGATGGCCACCATAGAAAGGGAAGAAGGGTGTTGGATAGAAACCCTTCTTCTCTTTCCATTACAGCCTGCAGAAAGCAAAAATGAAATAGTGTGACCGTAATGGCAGGACCACATTTTTCTTCCTTGAGAAATGTGTCGTTATGAGCAAGACCTTTACCAGAAAGCCAGTCCCCAATGTTTTGTCCCTTCCAGTAATGGCCAGTACCCATATCCCTGACATTGTGGTCACTAACCATACCTAGAACCTACCGCTCAGAGGCGGAAGCTGTACCGTTGATTTGTTATGTACATGACGACACTTGTCAAAAATCAAAACACTACCACATGCACAACACAAACCTTTTTGGTCGTTGGCAATGACCTGTACATACATGTGTTGTAAATGCAGTAATTATTTTTTGTAAAAATGTGCGTAGAAAACGCAAACGAATAGTCTTCCTACGTCTGCACAAAATCCCAACAAACTCTGTGATGTCAAGCGCAATCACGTCAGAAATACTGCAAGCAACACCATTACCACTCACCTTTCGACACATAATTTCGCAAGTGGCAAAGGTCGAAAGGTGTGAATATATGTATATTGGGAGGGTGTAACCATGTATTAATTTACAAACATTTCTATACAGCAAACACCTTCAGTGCACCTTACCTCATTTTTCCTCTTTTAGAAAGATACTAATCATTCTGAACTAATGTTCGTTAATGTGGCATCTTGGTGACAGAAATTGGCCTGATGGCACTAAAGCATATGAGATGGGCCTGACCCTCCCGTAGCCAAAGCAAGTGGTATGCAATACCTTTCTCCATAACGTTCCTTGGCAGCGTTAACAAATGCATCCATAAGGACTTACGTGCCGTGATGCATGACCCACAAAAGAACACATTACGACCTGCAACGTAGAACGCCACATTTTGAAATAGGAGAGTAAATTTGTAAAAAAAACACTAACATTTAAGAATCAGTAAATTCGTTTTATTTCACAATAAACTGTGCGAAATCATCACCCAATGCAATTAGTAAAGTAGTTTTAGTTCACAATAAAGTGTGCAAAATTATTGCTCTATCCACATTTCCATAGAAATAGTACGTTTGTCTCTTTGGTCGACAATGAAAATGTTAATGGTGATGGCCACTTTTCTTTTTTTTCTACACAGAAAGTATGCGTTGTCGGCACAGTAGTTGTTTTCCTCACACATTGATTTGCAAGACGATGTCAATCGCTGTGATCTACACCACCAGAAAGGATGGAATGTTAACCCTTATGGCGACAGCAGCTAAGGACATAGAGGTCCGACACGGTCATCCCACTGAATTATAACGTACAGACAACCGGTGACGAACAGTTGATTTGGCGGTTAAAAAAGCTGTCACTCGGCAGCTGCAATCCATGACAATCACAATAGGGAAGGAAGTAGCTGAGGGGGAAAGGGCAAATAAAACGTGTGTCAATACGCACCCTTTGGACAAACCAAAGTTGTAATACATAACGTTTTCAGTAAAAATTAATTTAATAGGAGGAAATGTAGTGGAACCCTACAGATGGAGACATTATGCAATCCCCATAATGGGAAAAAAATGTCAATGGTACAGAAAGGTGGTACGTCATTATTAATAATATCATTTTTGCTTGGAAGTAGCTGAGCGGGAAAGGCCAAATAAAACGTGTATCAATACGCAACCTCTGGAAAACCAAAGTTGTAACACATACCATTTTTACTAAATATTAATTTAATTTGGGGTAATGTAGTGGCACCCTACAAACGGCGACAATGTGCAATCTCCATAATGGGAAAAAAATGTCAACGGCACAGAAACCTTGTAATTCATTAGCAATAATAATGTTTTTCTTTTCGAAATTAAAAATGTAATGCCAGTTCAGTATACAGGCATCAAAAATAAACGTACATGATGTGGGCCACCTCCATAGCGTTCGGAACAGTCAGACAGTAGGGTATTTGGAAGAGTGCCTCTTCGGGAACTGATATTTCATGTTCCTTACAAAGGTTTTTGAAGCATAATCTTATCAAACTATATGTTTTTCCAACTGTTACTCCCTGCATTCTTTCTGCTTTTTCCCGGTAGCTCAAGGTAAAAAAACAAGTGACCGTTATAGGTGCCGACAAATATGTGGCCATACTGAGCTCGTATTGAAAAGAGAACATCAAGTGACCTTCACTACGAATGGAAATACATTCTCATTTAGCAACAACTTATCAGAAGCTATTCATGAGAACTGCTACTCCCTTATACGTGCAGAAGTGCTGTGTGTAGGAAATAGTGCAGGTGGCTGGCTTACATTTCAAACTAAAAACATTCTTATTTTGCAACAACAAATGAGCAGCTATTCATGAGAACCGCTACTCCCTTACACGCGCAGAAGTGCTGTGTGTAGGAAATAGTGCAGTTGGCTGGCTTACATTTCCAACTGCAGTACGCCAGTCTGACCGCTGTAATGTTGTTTATGTATTGTAACATGGAGGAAGTGAGTTCATTTCGTACAATGAGTAGCAAGTCCCAGTGTACCGTATGACACTGGTAACAAGAATACACCAATGTTTGACTTTCTACTGGCACATCTAATTAACGCTCACCTTTTGAAACAGTGTTCCATAAGTGTAACAAGTGCATTGGTGTCTTCTGCGTTTATGTATGTTGGCGGCGAAGTCCGCGTACAACAGAAAATGAAGTAAACATGGTGGATGTATCGAAAGATAATGACGCTTGTCACGCTGTGGCACAACCAATCAGTGAAAGTGCAACATGGTCACGGGCAGCACGCCACAGAATAGCCAATTGAAATCTTCTCCATGGAGCGAACAGGGAAGTGTGACCGCGGAGCAGACATAGATATAACTAATTTTTAGAGACATACTTTTTGAACTTTTTTAAGGAAACTACTGGACGGATTGTCACAAAATTTACAAAAGCACACTTTCGCGACCAAGCCCCTGACCCTGCCACAAATTTGGGGCAAATCCGTCCAGCGGTTTGGCCTATAGCCATGCGCAAAGTTTTCCCCTATTCAGTCTATGGCAAAAAAAGACATTTTGGGACCCCCCTATAACTTTGCCCCCTCTGGACCAAACATCACCAAACTTTGTGAAAATATTCAGAGTGGGACATATACTCTTTTTCCAAAGTTTGGTGAGAAGTCGTCCAAGGGGAGCAGAGTTATAAGCCGCCCAAAAATGGCTCTTCCTATGGAAACAGCAACTTAACAATAACTACACGGCCACTACGGTGGCCATATAATACTTTCTATAAGAGATTGGATTGTGATTGGGTCTCTATAGTCAGGCGGCAAACAAATGTCCTCCGTTCGTGGGTTGGGTTTGGGTGTTTATCTATGGGTGGACTGTCTAGGCAGAGTGATACATGATAGAAGGAGTAGCACAGTTGGGTATGGCAGGACTACGGGATCCTGCTTAACTTGGGTAGTGATCTGGTTATAATGAATAGCTTTCAGTGATTGCTGGGTGTTCTTGGGTCACGGGAGGGGCCTAGGATTCAATGATGGCAGGCAATGATAGAATACAGCTAGATTTGAGATATCTAGATAATGTTAGAAAAATCCCTAGGTTTTACCATGGTAGCAGCAACGAGCGGCAGCATGGTTGTGCTTGGGGAAGGTGTGGCCCATAGGTACTGTTCATATGTGCATTGGGTGCACCTGGGTGGATTGGGTGCACCTGTGGCCTTATTTCCCTCACCTGTGTCCATTTTCTAGCGGCTCTGAAGTGATGTTATCCATTCCATTCACGGTACCGTCCCTGACTTACACAGAACTTTCTCACTCCAGCGGACTGTTTACAGCATTAGCGCTGATTGAAGGATTTCCTCCAGTATTTGCCGCCCGACGTGTAGGATCGACGGCCTCCAATTGACCCCCGGTCTTCTACCTCCTACTACCTTCCAGTAGAGAGCACCCACAGGCATCATTGGAGATGCTATGAAATCTTCATTGTTAATATTTGTCTTTCACTGTTAACTTGGTTACGTTGTCATCTATGTACCTCCTGATGAATGTTCCATACTAATTCTAGGAACAGAAACATGTTGAGATATCTCTCTGTATTTTAACCAGAGATACAAATTTATGACACCCTTGATTTGATAAGTACTGTTCTGTGTTTTGTGTGTTTATTTTAATACACTGTAAACTAGCTAGCCAAGCTTGTCACGTAACTTCTGTTCGAGTTTGTTCTTTGTTATAAATTGTTTGTACTGTGGACCGCATTATTTAATTAGTTTTTACCTTTGTGACCTAATAAACCTGATACTTATCTTTCAACTGTGACTGGTCCCCTTGTGGTACTCCAATCCTGGGAGTTCTGTGTTTTCTGGCATCTATATTATAGCTTTGTCTCATTCTATAAATATGGATCATTGTCCTCCCGGGCACAGACAAAGTATACATTGCTAACTACCCTTAGTCTTTTGTATACCGGGCTTCCTCCTTCTATAAGTTGGTGATGTTATCTAGACCTTGATTTTTCCGATATTACCAGCAAAAAAACTTCCAGTATTAATGGCAAATCTATTCTTGTGATAAGCCAGTGATACCATTGTGCCGGTATAACCGGCGCAGTTTTCCTGCGTTGTCGGCATTAACTTTGACGGTATTAGCAGTGCCAGTAATTCTGTGTGAAGTGGTATCAGCGCCAGTAATTCCGGCAACTGTGTTCCGGCAACCTCATGCTTTGCAGGACTGGTAAACGTGCTGGTAAACGGTATTACTGGCACGGTTAACATTCAGCGGAAAAGTTGTAATGAGGCCCATACATGTCTTTTTATAGACTATAGATTTTATTCCACAATACCACTGTAGCCTAAATGAACTCCATCTGCCATCAGGCAGGCTGTACCCAAACCTGATACAATGGGAAGTCATTACATATGAAGTAATAGTTTTACCAGTACTAGATTATTGGACAATAAGGAACCAACAGCTTGCTCACTGACAGTTCCCTTTAAAAAAATGAATTCTAATATTCAGTTTCTGTTTCAAATTTTTTCAGATAAGCGTTGACTGTCATATTGTCATTGTCATAATTAAACAACATGCACTATAAAATAAAAGAAACATAACGGGCCGTCAGAGCTTAATTCGTATTGCTATCAAAATCAGCATTGCATGTCAAGGGGTATAGAGAGTAAAATCTTTGCACTGCACCTCTATTGGAGTGTATGAGCACACACACACCTATCCCCTGGGCCACCCAAGCAATGACGTTAATTTCACCTGCGGTCGTAGATAGGCGTTGACTGCATATTGCTGGTCGCCTACTATCTACCTGTATTTCTTATCTATAGTTATGTTCTCAATTTGTATAGTTTGAACATGTGAAAACATAACCACCATTTAAAAAGAAAAGGCCAATTCCAAAATTAATTAGAGTAGGTGAGTATCAAACTGAACTCTGCTGGCTTCTTGCCAAAAGAGGCAAATGCTCTCACAATTCGAACTGGCACCCTATAAGTGTTGCCAGGAGGAGATGCACAGGTGAGCAGTCGCACGTTTCCCAACCTTGCGATGCACTTAGCTGCGGTGAAATCGTGTTCATTGAGCAGCACACTTTTCTTCTAGTCCTATATCGTGCGGAGACTCGAGAGGTGCAGTTAGTTCATTTTTAAGCATAATGTCAGTGGGAACACATAAATAAACCATGGCCTGTTCACCTGTTGAGAAAAGAGGTCTTGCCAAGAGGCAAAAGGGGCTTCACGCATCTGCTATGATTACAAATCTTGACATCAATTGAATGTTGCTTGGACCTTGTAAATGCCATGGCACTTCTTATTATCTGTGCACCGTATGTGCATGCCCCACAGAGACCACTCTTAAAAAAGTGTCTAATTAGAAAACAGAATATGAAAGTAGTGTAGTTTATACTTAGTGTATTTGATCGACATGCTCAGGGTAATTTAACAACGTCCTAAAAATAAAAATTACACAATCAAACTTTAATTCGTTTGATATAATACAAAGTGAGAGCATCAAAGTCTACTCATCCTGTAGCAAAATAATCGCACACCACATACTGGGACATAAAACAATATATTTTGTAATACAGGATTTATGTAAGAAATGAAAATCATATGATATAAAACTATACCGACCCTGCAGCACATGGTTAGAAACTATATTTCACTGCAATACTAATCCCACCCCTCACTCTGGGACAGAAAACACGCTGTTTTAAAATGAAAGCCGGGGTCTGCTGGCAACCAAATATGGTCCTGGACATGTTTTTCATTGTGACCCCGTCCCCGTATACCATAGGAGCAAGACCAACCCCTCTAATAAAATGGGTCCAAATAGTGAATTGTGAAACACACCTGACCCTATAAATGAAAAAGTAGTTAAGCATAACAATACATTTCCATATAACATTGTTTTAAGAGATGAGCTAAACAAACTGCAGAAAATTTCTATGGCACGGAGAAAGACATAGAGTCGCCCTAGATGCAACGCAAAGACCGTACGACAAAGGAGGCCTCAAAATCCCCAATTTCGAACTCTATTATCTAGCAGGCCAGCTGAAACATGTGATCCAATGGATGGCCGATGACCCCACCTCGGACATACGCCTATTACGACCCTCAGACCCCCAGACACTGCTTAGGGACTTACTCTGGATCAAGCCAGACGCAAAACAACAAAATCCATACCTAATCACGCTAGGCACCAGGATCTGGAGAAGGGCCTGCATGTTCGCCAAAGTGGCCGACCCCTTCTCCCCCCAGATCCCGATAGCCGCTACTATGTCGACCAGACCAGAGGACCAGAAGGTGATCAGGAACTTATGGGAACCCCTCGGCATCGCCACCCTGGGAGACCTAGTAGACGACCATGGCATCCTACCGTTTGTGGAACTGCAAGAGACTGCAGGAATGCCACCAGGCCAATTCCTCCTGCATGCAGCGACAGTGAAAAACCTCATGAAACGTTGGCCCGAGATAGAGACCCTCAACACTGGGCATGAGGCCATTGAGAACCTGCTGAGCACGGCAGAAGGCGATCACGAAACCTCGCGGCTCTATGAGATCATGCTCAACTGTGCCTCACAACACGAACTTAAAAGCAAGGCACAATGGGAACAAGAACTCGGCACTTCGTTCGGAGACAAGGAGTGGGAGACCATAACATATTACCACTAAAAGGTATCCAGGAACGCCCGCTTCCAGCTCATTCAGTTCTACATCATCCACAGGGCTTACCTCACCCGGCCGTCATTTCCAGATTCAGTAGCACGGGCGCTGTGCCTTGCCCTAAATGCCACGAACCCTCAGCTGGAATGTCTCACATGTTCTGGGGTTGCCCGGCCATACATGCCTTCTGGACCCTAATCAACGAGAAAGTAGCCGAAGCAAACGTTATATTGGATGTGCAATCACCTAAGGCGTGCATCTTGGGCTCATACCCTAGGAGCAAGAAGAACAGGCCCCTGAACACGCTTAAGGACCTAATGTACATTTTGGCTAAAAGACGGATCACGATGGCCTGGAAGAGCCCCTCAGCCCCCAGCATTACGACATGGTGGGCGGACCTACAAAGATGGTCCGCAGCTGAAACACAGGCATGGGAACTGGCGCAACGACAACAAAGCACGGACACCTCAGATGACCTATTGCAATGGGTGGCCCTCACTACGTCACTGTTCTATAGCATTGAAGACAGTTCCTCCGGAGAGGACCTGGACAGCCAGCATTGAACCCTGTCGTATTCAAACCGCAGCCCACCTATATTGTCTTGGTCTTAAGGGGAGGGAGGGAGGGATAGGGAGAGTCAATATAATCATGCAATCGCTTCAAAAATGATACTGGCCCTCATTCCGAGTTAGGACTACACCATGGAGTAAATAGCTCCATGGTTGGCAACCATGGAGCTATTTACTCCATGGAATACCGGCATGGTGAATGGAGTAATTACCGGTCCATTCCAAGTTTGGATGGACCGGTAATTCCCCATTCACCATAGCCCTTCCCCATCCCCATTTCTGCCCCCATAGGGCTCAATGGGAATGGGGAAGGAGGTAATTATGGCACCGTAAATTACGGTGCCGTAATTTACTCCAAGGTCACTTTGCGGGTCCCGTAATTTACTCCTGCTAAAAGCAGGAGGTAAAGAGGGACCCGCAAAGGGAACTCGGAATAGGGAGGTAAGGGATTACCGCCATCTGTGCCCTTACAGGCGCCGGTAATCCCTTACCTCCAACCTCGGAATGACCCCCACTGTGTTGTATTGTTTAATTGGAAAAAAAAAAAAATACATTGTTTGAAGAGTAAGAAATATTTTACTGGATCATTTATAACACATGATTAACTTTAGATGGATTTGGGGGATGGAGAAAGATTCAATGAGGTTTGTGGGGTGTATGGGAGAGAGGGTAAGAGGAGCCGAATACCAGGGTACCGGTACAAAAGAGAATTATGGTGCGTAGGCAAACTGGAGATCTCCAGAGTTCCCTCCAGGTCAGTCTAGCCCAGAAAAAAGATGTTTTTTTTTCAAAATTGAAACGTGTATTACACATAAAGACCCTGCAAAACAATATCACTGTAAAACGATCCCACTGCACACCCGGGGATATAAAACAAGTTATTTCGTTCTCACAATGTTATTGTAAATTGAAAAGCGTATGACATAAACATACCTAGACCCCCGAAACACACGGACACATGATATATTTTACTGTTTGCAAGCACAGGTGTTGGCCAGAGAGACATTACAACGCAACGCTGCCTGCCTCTTTAAGTCTTGCTACATACAATGATAATCAGTGCATAAAAGAAATGGCACGGACAGTCAAATGGCAGCTTCCACATAACAATAATGCCTTTTCTGGATTTAGAGAGCCTTGCGAGATGCTTCTGAATGAAGCTTAATTTTCAGGGGTATATAGCAAATCCAAATGATGTGAAACGTACGCCATAGAACTAAGGACTCAATCCCTTCAAGAAGCGTATATTATGTAGTCTTCCTCAGCACCTGATTGCCAGGGGTGTTGCCAGGTCTGGAAAAAATATCTGAGGCTGTGCTAATGTTGGGACTGTCGGGACTCGGGGCTAGCTAGCCTTTTGGCTGTAGTCCCTGAGCGTCTATCCAGGGCTACAACCAAAAGACATGAGGCTATAGCCCCTCAGCCCCCTCGCCCCCCTCGCCCACCACAACACCTCTGCTGAGGCCAACACTTGGCTCAGACAGGGGAGGACTGGCCTATGGGGAACTCTGGAGATTGCGCGGTAGTCCTCTTTTGTCTAGGTGTTTCCAATTGTTCTCATAGGAAAAGGGTTGGGCTTGCGCAAAATGTGTAAAATGGGGCCACTTTGTAAATTATTTCCAGGGTCGCTTTAGGTTTCCAGTCCATCCCTGGGCTCAGAGACATCCATGACCATTTGGGCTTGCACATCTCAGTGCACAAGTACAACATTCAGGGGAGAGTTCTGGCATTACAAGCAAGTATCATAGTCATTACAACTACTTGGAACTAATCCTTAACAAATCTCTCAACTCATCTAACCTCCTAAAATGAGACTGCCACTAAAATTCCATCTCTCTCACCTGGCGGACACTTCCTTCTCCAAAATAAAAGCCATACATCTCTAACTTACATCCCTGCTCACATGCTCATTATACCCCATTTTGTCCTGCCCTTTTGTTGTTACACCACTCTGTTTACGCTCAGTTCCACTATTATCCACCTCACTACATGTTCCTCCTATCTTCCCCCCTCCTCTACTCCTCCGGCAGACTATGGTCTGGTTAACAGCACCCTGGGCGGAGTCACAATTCAGAACAAAATATACTCTGATTATTACTAGTAGTACGAGATGTACTAATTCAGTCCTTCACTGCAGATACATATATAAAATTATTTCAGGTCCGTATGGGTCAAAACAGTCTAAGGGCCACCCAAAACTGTAATAGTGAACAAAGTGGAGCAAAACCTGTTAGACGCTAACAGGAGACCCACTGGCACACTCTTATAGGGATATAAATCCTGTAGTAGCTCTTGCACCAGTTTCAGTTTTCATTTTTTAGTATAAATAACACAACAATGAATGGTAAATAAAGAAGAACGTCAATTCTAATACACCATTGGCATTACGTTTTTACAATCAAAAGAATTATTACAATAAATGTTTTTTTTGAGAATTAGTACATTATCCACTTAAAGTGCAGTGGTAAGGTACATAATAGTGTTATTATCACACAGTGGTATAGACATGTCACTTAAACATTAAGAGTCTATAGTCTAACTCTAATAGGATCCTTTTTGTGTGTATGCTGACACGTTTCGGATAAAATCTGTCTTCAGAGCGCTGTGGAGCCTCGGTTGGCCTAGGATAGCCGGCCTCTGGGCCGGTGCGTAGAGCCGCTCGCCTCGGGACTCAAGTGTGGACAGAAGGGGGCCACCTCTCTCGCTTAATCCAGACCAGTGACTTGGGACTTGGACTACTTGGATTTAGACATATATAATGGCCAAGATTTTAAGGTTTCAACATGAGTGACAACATTTAAAACAGAATGTAATTTGTTATGGAACAATAGGCACTAGGCCCTGAAGACAGATTTTATCCGAAACGCGTCGGCATACACATATACACATAGGAGCCCATTAGAGTTAGACTGTAGACTCTTAGGGGCCGATTCATGGAACAAACGTGTGCCAAAAATCCCAGCGCAAGCATGCGCAAGGTGGCGCAAGCGTGAGAAAGCAAGTGCACGCGTGCAATTCAAGGAACGCACTGCGCGTGTATACCACTGGTTGTGCGCCAAATCCGTGCGTAGTGCACGCGGGCATACACGTCATCAAACGGTGTGTGCTACGTGCGCATAGCGCGGCGCACACAACAAAAGGGGGCGGAACAGTGGGCGTAACACGCGGAATGGGGAATAACGCAGGTAAAAGAAGGCGTAACTGGGGAAGTACTGCAGGGAACTACACGGAACGCCCACACGCACGCGAACAACCCGTATTCATGGATTCGAAGACGGGAAACCTACGCACGGCAAAAGACGCGCATAGGCGTCAACACGTTCGCCACAGGAAGGCACGCAGAAGCGTCCCCACACAGCATAAAAGTGCGCGCAAACAACAAACACGTATATACAGCTACGATGAATGCCCCATTTGCCGCAGCACTGATCGTGGGACACTACAGGAGGAGGAGAATAGCCAGGACACGCATTTCCCCCCCTCCCGGACAAGCCTTTTTGGGATGCCTGACGACCAGGTCTGCGGCCGGTATAGGTTTCCACCTCGTATCATCCTAGACCTGGTCAGGGAGTGCATAGATGACCTTACATCCCCCACCCTCTGCTCCCAATCATTGAGCCTGTTGGAGAAGGTGCTCAATGTCTTGCATTTTTTGGCCACTGCGTCATTTCAGTGGACTACTGCCATAGTGGGGGGGGGTCTCACAGCCACGCAGTCACGCTGCCTACACCAGGTCTTGGCAATCATGACAGCGCTCCCCTCAGTCCGCAGGCACATATACATGCCCAGAACACCTGCAGAAACCGTACCCTGCTCGCATAGGGCCAATCGCGTGTGAAACTTCCCGCGCACCCCAAAATGCACGTACCCTGCTCGCACAGGGCCAATAGCGTGTGAAACTTCCCGTGCACCCCATTAATACACGTACCCCGCTCGCACAGGGCCAATCTCGTGTGAAACTTCCCACGCACCCCCAAAATGCACGTACCCTGCTCGCACAGGGTCAATCGCGTGTGAAACTTTCCGCGCACCCTAGTAATACACGTACCCTGCTCGCACAGGGCCAATCACATGTGAAACTTCCCGCCCACCCCCGAAATGCAGGTACCCTGCTCGCACAGGGCCAATCGCATGTGAAACTTCCCGCGCAGCGGGGTACATGTATTCAGACGGGTGCACGGGTGGCTTTACAGGCATTTTCGTGTTTGGGGGCCTGTGCGCCATGTACGGGATTTGTGCACTGTACATGGTGCATGGGAAGGGGTTGGGGGCGTAACTGGCGCTGCTGCAGGGTCGCTGCGCCACTCTGAACCACGGCTGGTAATGGATGTTAAAATCCATGAATACGCTGTGCTCGGAAATGGATTTTTGCGCATGCGGCTTGCACAGACTGTCACATGCGCACACTGTGCAGCAGCCGGGTGCGCCACTTGTGCGCTGAATTCTATGAATTACCCCCTTAATGTTTAAGAAACATGTCTATACCTCTTTGTGATAATAACATTATTATGTATCTTACCACTGCAATTTAAGTGGATTATGTACTAATTCTCCCAAAAAAAATGATTGTAATCATTCTTTTAATTGTAAAAACGTAATGACAATGGTGTATTAGAATTGACTTTCTTCATTATTTACCATTCATTGTGTTATTTATACTAAAAAATGAAAACTGAAACTGGTGAAGTGTCTGTTCTTTGGTAATAGACGCCACCACATATCCACAATTATTTGCACATTTGTGATGGAAATGAAATGATTATTCAACTAACATATTGAATTGATGTGATGTTAATACATGTGGATTTCTTGTCTCAGAACTCCATTGCAAGAGTTACTACGGGATTTATATCCCTATAAGAGTGCGCCAGTGGGTCTCCTGTTAGCGCCAGTGGGTCTCCTGTTAGCGTCTAACAGGTTTTGCTCCACCGGGGTCACAATTCACTCATCCACGGAAAATGACCCAGCGTGTAAGACCACTGCGGTGGTGATAGGTGCAGTATAAAAACCAATTGGGATAACAGAACATAACATAACATTTGGGAACAAGCAGAGGTTTCAGATGCTACCCCAGGCAACCTCCTTGATACCCCTAGCAGTGCCTCTGATACCCCTGCTCAAGATGTCACTGTCAGTGGAAGTTAGAAACAGGGTTTTCTGCCATGCATCCAGTTTATGTAGCAAAAAACAGCACAATCTAATATCTGTATTTAAAAAATATAATCATATAGTGTCTAACATACCTGTAAGGTGTTGGAGACTGTAGGTTGTAGGAAAAAATTGATGTAAACCTTTTTTAGCGAAGCACTTGTTTTCTTTTTCCACCATTTGAACTCTGATATTATTATTGACCATATTTCAGAGTACCTTAGCATTTTAAGAAATTAGCTTGTAAAAATGGGCCAATTTCTTAAAGGTACCACATAGAGCAAATGCCATGAATACCTTCTAAAATATGTGACTTAAAGACTCCTTGCCTTTGGGTAGGATGTGTTCATTTAGAAGTAGAAAGTAGTAAAGTATTTTTGTGATCACTATGCTTGCAATACATCTATTGCCATACCAAAGAAAACACATGCAGGACAGGAAATGCTCTATTCAGTTACATTCGACTTCATATAAAGGGCCTCATTACACGGATGGCGGTAGGGATTTACCGGTACCGGTAAAATACCGGTACCGGTAAATCCCTACCGCCTTACTACGAGGTCCCTTAGCGGGTTGGTGCTTTAACACCTGCTTTTTGCAGGCGTTAAAAACCAACCCGCTAAGGGACCTCGGAGCTAATTACGGCACCGCAAAATTGCGGTGCCGTAATTAGCGCCTTCCCCATTCCCATGGAGCCCTATGGGGCAGAAATGGGAATGGGGAAGGGCAATGGCGGAAGGGGGATTTACCGCCCCTCCAACCTTGGAATGGGGCGGTAAATCCCCTTTCCGCCAAGGCGGTGCCGGTATTTTACCGGCATGAGCCATGGCGCTAATAGCGCCATGGCTCACCGCCTACCGTGTAATGAGGCCCAAAGTCAGTGTGGAGATCCAGGAAAATGCAATTCTCACATTTCTTGAGTTTGGAGCAGACTGCTACTCTTGTTTTGTGAGGATTATCGATTGTTTGTTAACATGATTGCTGGGCAATATTTATTTTCATAGATTAGGTTAAAGCAACAAAACAATTAAACAAATGCACTATTCATGTATAGGAATTGGCAACATGTGTTAACGCTACTGAGAAGAAAATTGCCTTGGCAATGTTTTTCCTGCTGTTATAGTTCATTACGTTGTGTATTTGTTTTCATTTAGCAACTAAAATTGCATGTACCGTAATGCAATGAAAGCACTAAGTATGAGATATGCTATTCACAAGCTATATCTGTGATGGGAGACTTGAGATGTCAGGCAGTTTTCCTTTGAACATATATTTAGAGTCAGTCTATAGATTCCAGAAAATAAAGATATTTTCAAGAGAGTAATAATAACAATTCTTAAACTGAAATAATCCTCTACATATAAAACTGTGTGTAAGGATACGAGTACATGTGGTAATTCAGTGAATTACGTGCTTGTAATTAGAATTGGTTATTTGAATCACACTTAATGCCCAGAGGTTTCTAAGTGCGGACCCAGGGATTGAACCTGTGTTGCTCTGCATCGCCCTGTTTACCTCAGAGATCTGTCTGCAGCCTGCAGTGATATGATAGGTCCTCTTCCCTTCACCGTTCTATGGTCAATACATTCAGAACCATTACATTGGATACCAACAATACCTCCTCTTACATTGCTTACACGTGGCAGTACCTCATTATGCAGAACTATATAACAAGTTGCATAATATTTGCAAAGATACACGATCTGCATTGTCGAATGATGACGATCAAGAGCTCTACATGCACAAGCCTCCTCAGCCCCTGAAATTGGGAAAAAGTCTCTTAATAGGAGCTGTTCAAGGTGCAGATCAGGCTGTACGTGTATACAGGGAACACGTTTGGCATGTGTGGCTATACCTAGCATTAGAAGGAAGTGCCTCTTGCATATGTTGGTTATGTTGGGTATGTTGTTGGAAACCATGTCTGCATCCATGACCTATCAAGGCATTACCCATTATACTTATTTGGTTGCTAACCAACATAACACTTTCTCTTCTTTAGAAATTAGTTCTGCTATTAATGTACGCGTATTGCAGTTTTGTTGTACTCTGTGATGCCACTTCCAGTGATATCATTAAGATAAAAAAACCATGTGACAATACTTCCAGTGTTGTGACTCAGGTCAAAGGTAATATGATATTGCTTCCTGTGCTGTTATCACACAAACAGTGTCACTTCCGCTTCCCCTGACATTTTATTGAAATTGCCTCACTTGAATGTGCAGAAAGATTAATTGTTTTTCATTTCTGAACTCTACACAATTACAGTACGAGGTAATGCAATATTTCTTTCAATATCAGCAGATCAGGAAAAGGTTCCAATATAAAGCGTACGCCAACAAAAGCTCCTGAAGTGTCTGTACATCTTTGAATCAACACATCCAGCTGCTTTGTATTGAATCATTTATCTAGCAATAATGTGATAGAGCTAAACAAAAGTATGAATGTACACAAAATAAGCTTTTATAGCCTTTTGCAAGTATTGTAACCTATTTTTTTTTTTATTCTACATACAAATAACATTTCTCCCCAGCTCTGTATACAGTGCAAAAGGGAAGCTATTTAGGGGCTCATTACGAGTTAACTGGTATACGGAAAAAGTGCCGATAATACCGGTTGCCTCCATTTTGACCATACCAGCGAATCACTGGTAACACCATTCCCGCTATCACTGTCACTGCTTATACCTGCGCTGGTATTACATTCAATGGTATATCTGATGACGGTACAACCAGCAACAGAATTACTGGCAAAACGGTATTACTGGCATATCATGAGTCAGGTATATGGTGGTAACACCACCAAATAGTGTGGGTAATACCGGCAAAAGTACTGCAGAGAAACCGCCACCTGAAAGCTGGAGGTAAATGCAGACAGGTGAGTGAAAAGAGGCTACAGGTGGATCCAATACATCCAATGCACCCTTGTGTATCCAATGTACTCAGGAAGGGTACATAAGGCCACACACACCGCAAACACTTGCCAACTCCACCATGCTGCCACTGGTCTGTGCTAGGGTGAACATGCAGCTGGTCCGGATGGACATTGACCTGTAGGAGCAGGAGGACCATCAGAGGGAGCATGCACCAGAGGAGGTGGATGGCGAGGAGGAGGCGCCAAACAACGAGAGCACCCATACCCCAGTCAAGGCCTCACCCTGGACTCTAACAGACAGCCAGATACTCGCCCTATATTGTCTCAATACGAAGACTATTGCCGATCTGCTGACCCTGACCCAGGGGGACATTGGAAGCAGGAACAACATCAGTAGAGCCATTCCACCTCTGGTGAAGCTAGTCTCGGTCCTGCACTTCCTGGTGACGGGCACTTTCCAGCATATTGATGGCATGCTGCATGGCATCTCGCAGCCAGCCCTTTCCAATGTGCTTGGTCAGGTGCTGGAAGGACTCCTGCACCATGCGGGATGGTTCAGTGCACTCCCCACCACCCCGGCACAGAAGAATGCCATGAAGGCTTGATTCTATGCTGTGGCACACATTGCATGCACTGGCTCCCCTGGATGGCACCCATGTGGAGTTGGTGGCTCCCCAGGTATCAGAGGAGGCATACCGCAACTGCAAGCTCATCGGTGGTAAGTAAATGGGACCTGCCCCCATGTAACAGTGGCTGTGCTGCGTGTGATGCAGATGAGTGTGTGCTTAAACCCTGATGATTGCACACCACTGCTGGAATGACTTTGGTGTGTGCCATGACAGGTGGTTGCTGTGGCATCACAGTGGTGGTTGTGGTAACATCTGTGTCACCTGCCTGGCTGGGTTAGGGGCCACTGTGCATCACCATAGGGGTGGTGTGTTCCTCAATGGTAGATGGTGTTTCCACTATGGTCTCAGGTGGTGGTGGTGGTCGATGTGTTGGTAGTGGTTGCATTGTAGCCCTTCTCTGTGGCCTGCTACTACTGCAAAGGGGGTCTGGCCTCTGCAGGGGTGGTCACAGCTGATGTGCCTGCAGTGGAGAATCCTGCCTCGTCACTCTCCGTGGACTGGGTACCTGTCGGAAATAGAATGATATGCTGTCAGTCATCTTGCTGATTTGTTTGCGAGCTTGCAGGACATTCATACGACATTTGTGTGTGTTCCAGGGATGAACTTTTTTCATGATTGGCATGGCTGGTGTTGGTGCAATGGATGCGGCCACTTACACATGATGGTAGTGCCTGCTGAGGATGTAAATGGTACATTCATGTGCTTACTGTCAGATTGTCAAGGTGGCATGTTATCATGTGTGCAGTGGAGCATCACCTGGAGCCACGGAGGTAAATGGCACGCATGGGTGGTTTTCATGTGTTCCTGAATTGGTTTACACATGTCAGATACAGTGCATGTACATGGCTATGTCTGCTCGCATCTCCTGGCATTTGTGTGTCCTCACTGTGCATTTGCTTTGGTGGTCATGTGATGACACATTTGCCCATGTTGTATGTCTCTACTCGGGACGATTGTTCATGATCACGGCATTCATATGAACATGGGGTCAGATGGACTCAAATGCGTCACTGTGGGACCCAGCTCCCCAGCCTCTATGCTGCCTGTCCCCTCAATGACCTCTGTGGGGAGGATGGAGCAAGTTCGGGGCTTCCACCCCCTGTTGCAACACTCTCCCTCCTATGGCTGGCTTTTAAGCTGCGCACCCTCGCCTTTAAATAGTCGCACTGCTTGTGGCAGTCCCTGGCAGTGCAAGAACGGTGCCCCATGTGACACCCTTGCCATGATCTCACCCCATGCGGTGGTCTTCATCTCTGAAGAGGTCTTTCTTTGTATGCCCCCAAATAGATCCTCAGAATGCTCCAAGACAGCATCAGTGAGTGCTGTGAGCTCTGCCTCAGTGAACTTGGGCTTGCGCTTGCACAGTTCAGGGTGGCAAGCCTTTTTTTGTTGTGCCACGCTGCTCTCACAAGTTTTGGTAGTGGATGGCTACTGGATATGTTTTTTTTAAAAGATGGTCGACCTTAGTACTTCTCCTTCCAGCTGCAGCATTATTTCTGCTTCTGGTAATACCAGCAACAGTTATACCGGCTGATATGGTGCCCGTATCGGTGATACCACTGCTTCTATGGCCGTTTTACTGGCAATCTCGTCTTTCTACCAGAAATACCGGTAAGGTTGTATTACCATTACGGGCAGAGTGGTGCGCTTGCACACGTAAGGTCGTAATGTGGGGTAATTCTGCCGGTCAACCCACAGCTAACGGTAACACTGCCTTACTGGTATTAGCACCTTTTTACTGACTAAATCATATTGACCCCCATAGATACATTATAAGGCTAAACATCGGTATGAACAGAAGCACATTTCAGTTCCCATTTCTCATTTGCTTTCACCAGGGATTCAGATGAAGAGCACATTGTTTTTGCAATGTGTCATTGGCCTCGATAGACTAGGGATAGTAATTAATTCAGTCTTCCCCAAAGCCAATTGGCTCTGTGGTCTGTTAATGCCTCCTATCCATGCAGAGACCCATAGGCTCACATCATTTCAATTCGTTTTCTTACTTTTGGAGTGATTGTAGTTGAAAACATTTAGAGCTAGCTTAGTCCAGTGTATTTGGGGATTTCTCTCTTTAGTCCTTCTTGGCTAGCTCCCACCGTTCTGTAAGAGTTTGCCTCCCCTGTTTCAAGTAGGCGAAAGGATTGTAGCCTGACAAACGTTTAAGGAGCTGAATTGAAGCACTCCCTGCAGGGCCTTTGTCAGCTTGGTTGTATCTCGATCTATTCAGTTGGTTTCTTGGTTGTGGATCCTGTCAATTGTATTGTTCACAGTTTGGCCTTTTCTTGTTTTTGGTCATTTCTATGTGGTCAGTGTTAATGGTACCAGCCTAACTCGTACGGGCCAAATAA
The DNA here is from genome assembly GCF_040938575.1 of Ambystoma mexicanum. Classification (NCBI taxonomy): domain Eukaryota; kingdom Metazoa; phylum Chordata; class Amphibia; order Caudata; family Ambystomatidae; genus Ambystoma; species Ambystoma mexicanum. The sequence goes on from NC_090922.1 coordinate 283,426,266, forward strand.
TCTCGTCCATTTTGCCACATTTGTCCTTGCATTATAAAGGGGATGCAGAGTTAGGGTATATTTAATTTAATGTTGGTAGCTGGGTGAAGGATTTGGGGCATAGAAGAGGAGGACTGGGGGGTGGGCGGTGCCTCCCATAAAAAACGGAAGAAAATGTCTGTTAACGGCTGCAATGAGTTGGGCACACATGAGTTTTACTAGATGCCTTTGGCTCACTTTACATAAACCCGGCAACAGTGGAAAGAGGCTGCATTGTGGTGGTCGAGCATCCTACAAAGCTAAGCTAAAATAAAAAATTAAGAATACATATATAAAACTTAACATTGTTTCTTGAAGCAAAGGCAGGGCTTGGCTGACTGCTACTGATTATGCTGTACTTTTGGTATCTGTTATTTTTTTGGGTAAACAAAAGAGCAAGACGTTCAATAGTCTAGAGTGGGTATTCCTTGGGACCTGATTACACACAGTGCCCTCAATTTAAGGAGGGGAGACACTCCCTAGCACGTTTAGTTGAAATTGTGTTCTTTTATCAAATACCTACCCTGTATCTGTCATTGGAAAAGGAGGTCTGAATTGGAGACAACCCTAAGAGTTTCTACTGCACCAGATGCTAAGGAAGGCCAATAATCAAATGGCAGGTGATTTTAAGAAGCCTTACACACACCAATACCCCATTTAGAGCAGTGTTAGTGTGTCAAGTCATGCTTTCTGAACGCGTTTTGCCAGAACAACAGGTTTTCAGCCAGAAACACAGAAACCCCTACATAGAAAACTAGAAGTAAGACAAGTGCATATGTATATGCGTTTGGATTCAACAGGAAGCTAGATGAGATATTCTAATTTTAGGGTGATCCGATAACACTAGGGACATGCGTGTCCCCACTTACCACAGAATTGTGACCTTTAAGCGCAATCGAGGGGAACATTCAAAATGTGTAATTCCCATTACCCAGACTCAATAGAATCAAACCAGTACTACACCTCTGAAGTTGGAATATGAGAGGTTAGCTGCTACACAGTCAGTGAGGTTCACAAAGAAGCATGTTACCCTTTGCCAATCCACATACCGTGTGGCTAAGGGTATGTTGTGGCTATTTCTCATCCAGGCATACAGGGATCCTTGCAATGTTGGCTTTAGAGAGCTGCAGCATTGAGTTTCTGTGACCTCCACGCTTTAAGGGAAACAGGAAAAGAAGCAAGAATATGGGTCAAACAATGAGAACATGTGTGACATGTTTCAAAGCTTAAGAGCAAGGAGGGGGCAAAAGCAAAAAAGGGATTGGGCACAACGAGGACAGGGAATATTTGCTCAAAATAAGGAAGATGAGCGCAGGGTGCAAGGAGGGTACACTGAGACTAGTGAAGAAACTTTGAATGCAATCCAAATAAAATGAATCCCTGGAAGAGCAGAGAATAATATTCAGACAAAAGAGGCTAGGGAAGATGAGGTAGGAGAAAGAGGCAGCGGTTGAGATAGCAGGCACATGGCAGAATTGAAAACAAAATTCAGAGGAGAAAGAAAGTTAGAAGGCCAACAAGAATTAATATAGCTTTGCTTAAAATGACGGAACATAGAATAAGACAAATAACCTCTCTGGCTAAGAAAATAAAAAAGCACATACCCTGCAAATGTTCAACTAAAAATAGCTCCAAGATTATGAAGAGAGAGAGAGAGAGAGAGAGAGAGAGAGAGAGAGAGAGAGAGAGAGAGAGAGAGAGAGAGAGAGAGAGAGAGAGAGAGAACAAAGATCTGTAGGGAAAGAAATAAGAGGCTGGAAGGAACAACCATGCGAAGAAGAAGTAGACGGAAAGGGCTCAGTAATGGGCAGTAAAGATGTAGGGAATCGGCATGCATTGAAAACAGATCCAGAAATGAAAGAGTGAAGGTGATGTAAAAAAACAAAGATGTGAGATTTATCAGCATTAAAATGATACTGCAGACCAAACAAGTGGAAATAGAAGAAGCCCAGGGACCATACCCTGGGAAACACTACACACTAAGGTAGAAAGAGAGGAGAGAACAGCAGCGCTAGACACATAATATGTGCCATCAATAACCACAAATTGAATGGAACCAGAAATTAGAAGAGATGAAAGAGAAGCACAAAGGATAGAGTCATCCACTTTGTAAAATGCAGTGGATAAGTTTGATGACATACTAGGTGCAAGCAGCCTGGAATGTCATGTGTAAGTAAATAAGTAGGTGACAAGAAGAAGACCTATTTCAGTCAAATGGGGTGGGACAAAAACAAGACTGAAGAGGAGGAAGGAGCGAGAGATGGAGTGATAGAGAGAGGGGGCACATTTCAGAAAAGGGAGACAAGTTCAAAAATTGAGTAAAATAAGAGAAAATATGAGGATACACTTAGGGTATGAGAATAGGAAGCAACAGGTCAATAAGTTAAGCAGAGGGGTGATCTTATTGGATTAAGATCTGAAAAGGGACCTTATATACAGAAGAAAAAGACAAAAAAGAATTAAGAAGATGAGGAAGAGGTGGGTGGAGTGTGGGAGAAGACGACGGGAAAAGACGAACTAGAGGAGAGAAAATTCACAATGATAGAGGTAAAATAAGCTGAAAATCAGAAGCAGAAAATGAGGAGTGTAGAGAGGGCTCAGGTATTTTAGGAGCAAGCATATTCTTTAGAAGAGAAAATAAACAACAGGCAGAGAGGCAAAAGTAGTGATACATACAGTTTCTTGGCAAAGAATAAATGGTATTCATGAATTGAATGTAAAGGAGGAAAATTAGAAAGATCAGTTGGTGGAGGAGATTTTCACTAGGAATGTTCAAGCTTACGGAGAGAAATATGAGTTGCCCATAGAGCAGAAGGCCCTCATGGATGTGGCCCTTTGATCAAGGAGCTGAAGGACTGAGGAGTATAGCGACCATCGAAAGAAGAGGCCAAAGCAAATGACAGACATTTGTGGTAAATGAGGATATGTTGAAATGGTGAAGATCACAGTATAGAAAAGAGGTAGGTGAGAGAATAAGAGAAACAAAGAATGTGAATAAGCAACAGGATACAAAGTAATTTTCAATTTTAAGAAAAGGAAAATTATAAACAGGTGAAAGCAAAGACCAGTATTTGAAAATCAGATTAAAAAAAAGAGCTGGAGGCATTAATAGCTGAAGAGGGAAACAGAGTAAAAATGAAGAGTCCACAATAGGAAGGAACAGGAAGAATTAAAGATAAGGAGGTTTATGAATGAAGTCACAAAGGGAAAAAAATGACAGTCGAAAGTGAGAAGTAGAGACAACTAAAATCAACATTATCACAGAAAGATGGCAAGTAATCACTAGGACTATAATTGATAATAAAGGAAAGGAAAGACAATATAGATTAGAAAAGTAAATACAATGTTTCTCAAAATAAAACAAAGGAAGGGAGAGCAGAAGGAGACAGGGAAGTCCAAAAAGAATGCTAAAGATCATCTCTGCTGCCAACATTTCCCCAAGTACTAGGGGGTTGAGAAACATAGTTTGAGGAGCAGTGAGAGCAGCAGGAGCAGCGATGTTAAAAGGGCAGATCCAGGCCTCTGCCAAGCAGATACAATGAGGAGTCAAGTGGGATTACAGAAAGAGGGTCCAGGATGTTTTATTCCACAAGGAACATGAATTCTAGAGCATGAATTTCAGAGTGAAAAAGAAGCTGTTGGAGATAGGCATGAAGAAAAAAGTATATAAACACAATTACCAGGGTTTCTGCAACAAGTGAAATAAGGTTGCGCATGGGCGAAACAGGGAAGAATGGGACTAGATTAAATCCTCTTAATGTGAATGATTGCAAGAATTAAAAAACGCATGGGCTGAGTACGACAGCTGCTGGCTAACTACATTTGAAAAGTATCAAACAGGGTCAACGTTACATATGGTACCAATGAATGGACAAGACAGTATAGCAGTGAATAAATAAAAGTCCAATACAACAAGGACTACCATGGTGGAAAACACCAGCATGGTAAAAAAAGAGGGGTCTCAGGAATGAGATGTGAAACATGCACTGCCTGGTAGATTATAACAGCCTGACATATTCACTTATAAACAATCCGTTTTCATGGTTTCCAATAACAGTATACACACATTTTCAATAGATGCAATCAACTAATTTGTTTAGTCAAGATTTAGAAAAGGCATACCACAACGGAATGGGCTTCCTTTTTTCTTAGAAATGGTAATTTCTGTTATCATGGTCATGAATGCTCTTAGTTCCCATGGTCCTCATCAGGGGTGTTGCTAGGTCTCGAAAAGACCCAGGGCTATGCTAATGTCGGAACTGTTGTCATGATCTCTGCTTCCAAAAGATCAGGACTTGCCCGACTCCCTTGGAAGCAGACCCATAACCCCGGTTCCGAGTGCCAGCCAGTCCCAATTGGGACCTTTTGGACCCTGTCCTGGCGCCAGTGGCACCAGGCTCATAAAGATGCCCAGTCCCAGCGCTGGAAGCGCCGGGCTCATAATGCTTGGGTGGACTTACCTGCAGCAGACCATGCTGCTTACTTACCTGCCAGTTGAACCCCTGATCCTCTTTTGTTTGGGACTACTTTTCCTGTTGGGTGGGGCAGGAGCCACTCCCTAGGTTCAGAACACTGGAACTCTTCTGGAAAGCAGGAACTCTTTTCTTACCTAGGCGTGGCTGTGGAAGGAGACACCTAAGCACTACAGGAGGCTATTTAAACCACACCCGATGGATGAATCTTGCTTTGTGTTATTCTGCATTCTCTGCAGCAGAACGCTCATCGTGTCTTCTGCTTCTGATCCTGGGCCTAAGGGAACAAAGGCTTACCATCCTGGAATCCAGTCTTCAGCAGCACCTGTAAAGACAAAGAAAGAACAGGTTAGCATTACGGTCTTCAGTGGCAGCGCATCTCTTACCTGGTCCATCGGCTGTCACCAACGCCTCGCGCTGCATTCCGGCATCTGAAAGACAAACGCTTACCTACTCTTCGCATGCTCCGGTGGTCTTCGCACTGCATTCCGGCATCTGAAAGACAAAAGCTTACCAGCTCTTCGCACGCTCTGGAGGCCTTCGGCGCTGCATCCCGCATCTGAAAGACAAAAGAAGGTGCGTTTAAAGACATTGGGCAACTTTATTACTCACGTGCCATTACTCCTTCCCACGCCGAATCCAGTGGGTATTCCAGCACCCTTCAGCTTCTCTAAAGCTCCGAACTTGTACCTGCAAGATAAAAGGGACAGTTAGTGCGCATCGTGAAGCAGGCTACAAGCGCTTACTTACGTGCTTCCAGGCGCTTCTATTCCTCACGCGGGTTCGATCCTCAACTCTCATCAGCCCGCCATCCGCCATCGCCGGAACCCTGCTAAACAAGAGATATCATTACAAAAGACTTTTAAGACATTTGAAGTGCCCAGAACTTACCGTTCATGCAGTTAACGACGGACAGCAGTCCTCTGAGGTCAAGAGGCCTGCACCCTTATCCAGTGAAGAAACTGGTTACGGCACCCTGCCCCGAGGCAGATGGAGAGCTCGGCGTTCACTTACCTAAGGTGAGGGCATTAACCTTTGGGGTTCTACAGGAGAAGAGAAAGGGAAGAGGAGAGAGGCACCCAATAACCCCAGTTCATTAATCCCATATTTTCTATCTGCAGACATCTTACTCTTCGAGTCAGACATACAGTGCACAGAGGTCCAGCCCAAAGAGCCAACCATGTGTTACACATCACCTTTGAAGATACGGCATTCACCCAGTCAAGACCGGCGCCTCTGCGGGAATCAGGTGAGCGTTACACTGTTGGGACTGGGGGCTAGCTAGCCTTTTGGCTGTAGCTCCTGAGATTCTATCTGGGGCTACAACCAAAAGACCAGGGGCTATAGCCCCGTTAGCCCCCCCCCTAGCAACGCCTCTGGTCCTCATCATAATTTAATGAGATGGTTTGTCTGTTTTCCGCCTCAGTCCCAATCGGCCAAGAAAAAGTGTGTGCTCTGGGTCTCTGTGTGTGTTATTGAAACCGTGTTAGCTCCTACAGATTGCCAGTAATTCTCCAATCTATGCCTTGCAAGTCTAGGAGTGAAATTACCCGTGATTCCTCTGGGGGAAACATTAAGCATGCAGGCCTAGACGAGGCAAGTACCAGCGACCCAGATAAACATCGTACATACTGTGCAGCTCCAGGTCTTACTGAACATATTTGAATTACGCTTCATGCAACTACATTTAACATTGCTCAGAACTCTTTAACAGAACAAAGATAAAGAGTGGACGCCCTGCCCGAGTCCCCAAGAAGTACCAGAGGGTTGCAAAGTTTTGTTAAGTCTGCATGAGGTTATAAAATTCAGGTAATGTTGACCTGAACCTCTTCCTATGATCAGTATGCGCAACACAAACACTGAAGTTGAAAGTAAAGCCAATAGACACCATCTGGAGATCTCACAAGAGTGTTGTCTGGGAGCATCATAGGTTTACCAACCTGCCCAAATCAAACCATCAAAATCTGTACTTCTTACCCGAAGAGCTTGCCGGGAGGAGTAGATAGCGTAGTAGCCATTGACACAAGATTTCATTAAATGCATTGATTAGCTTTAGATCATGTATCTTCCAGGAGCAGGATCCAAAGATTCAAAGATTCAGCTAACCTGATATCACGTGGAAGCATTTTGTAATGTTACTTTTACTTGGAGGTTTCAGAATCGTTATAATAATAATAATTATTATTATTATTATTATTATTATTATTATTTGGTTAAAATGTAATCAAACATTTAACAAATAATCATTTAAAAAGATTTCTGCACATATTATTGACAAACTAGTTCACTCAAAAAAGAACAAAAAGTAGAAAAGAACCTATGTTCAACTACATCAAGTACATTCTAAATTAAAAGGTGAAAAGGAAAAAATATATACATACACACTGCATTAACAATTGATATAGGTGAGCATTTTCTAGAGAGTCTCTGTTAAAAATTTTGAAAAAGCCTGAGGCCTAACCTGTCCATGCACAGCCAGCTGCCACAACCAAGCCCAAACAGGCCAATGAAGAAAATCAGTTCATGTGTATGGCAATGACAAGTTAATCTAAGGGTTATAAGTAGGGGTGCTCTGTCTCATGTGGCTCTTCCAACCAACCGTTTGGGTGCAGAACTGAAGAGTACAGTGGCAAAACGTGTGAAATCCATGCACCAGCGTTTTGTGTGGGGTTGGTTACATAATGTACGATTATTGTTACGATGCACTGTTACCAGCTACGTTAGAGTATACTCTGGTACAGCTTAGTGCTCTATTGATGATGGGTACTACATAGAGTGCGTTTGAAAAGCAAAGCAAACAGTGTGGTAGTGGTAGGTTTGGAGCAATTGTTGTTCCTTTTTGGTCAATGAGGGCCTCTGGCGATCTCCATAGTACATACATGTACTCACTGATATCAAGTGCAATTAAAAATTGACTTTTCCAAGACTACCCAATAGTGAAGGAAAGTGCCAGTTAAACAAAGAGCAGTCACCTAACCACACCTTATCTGAACATGCTTCCTTGTTTGAGTTGAGGTGCCTTACAGATGTAAGGTATCCCAGTAAAAGCGTGGATCTGTAAGTGACTCCAATCAAGCAATCCAACTAAGTCAGTGCCTTGTCTGGGATGCCCAAGGGAAGCCCTTATTTATGTATTTTTATGGCAAGTTATAATCTGGATGATGAACCCTTGTATAACACCCCTCTCTTAGAATCCCCCTTGACCCCACTGAGCCAAGAAGTAGGGTTGTTTTGCAAATTTAAAAGGTTTATTTGAAAAATTAAACAATATATATATATATCACACTTCTATAAATAAATTGATAATGGATAGTACACTTGTGAATATGAGCAGTAATCAGCAAGAGGTAATCCTACAGTAGCACAGTTCTTGGTTACTTATGAATAGGAACAGAAGAATGAGGTGGGAAAGAATGCTTTATATGGTTCAAGGAAACGCAATGATGAATGAAATGCAGTACAGAAAATAACTTGATATGCTTCAACAAAAGACAATGTAATCACTTTTCCTTGACAATTCACTCCCTCCCTTTATGCAATATAAGGAGATGGAAAGAAGACACACAGTTCTCAGGAATGCAATCAAATATAATTCAGTCCCCCCAGCAAGCTTAGAGGAAAACAGGTAGAAGTTTGAAACACAGGCCCAAAATGCTTTGAATGTGATGACAATGAAGTGAGAAATGTGCTAAAAATACTTTAATTCGCTCTAGAGGTTCAGGGTGGGTGATATCTAGTTTATATTAGTTCAGGCTCACTTTAGCAATGCTCTATGAGTAACTAGCAGGTTAAAACGAATTTTAGCAAAGGAAAGCAAGGAGCTGCTGATTTTTACACGTGGCTGAAATTGTGCAAAATGTCAAATCGCGGCAAATTTAATCGCGTGCGTCGAGCGTAATTACGGAGGCCCTATAAGGAGTAGTCAGTTCTAGGTTCGTTGGAAAGCCTAGAATCTTAGCTTTAAGATAAAAGTTAATTTTTTTTTTTGAAAATTCAGTTTTATTAAAGTTTCTTAAGGTCACAACATCATCAAGATAACAATATAACCATAAGAATGTATACAAAGCAAATCACAACCTTTCCCCCCCACCCCTCCCCACCCTGCCCACTCCCTCTTCCACTTCATGGGTCTTTGGCTAATATTATTATCAGCAGGGTTCAACACAGGAGTTCGTAACACATTACTTGCAAGAGATAGTTCACGTACAAACACTCAGAACGCAAGGCTCTTCAGTTGAAAATCGGGTCAGGGGTGTCCCGAGGGCAGTGTTCAAGCCCCACAAATAGTTTTACTGTGATCGTGTCTCTCAGGTTACTCTCCCATATTTGTCAAAGAATGGGAGCCAAAGGGCCTCAATATTGGTTCTAGATTCATCAATCAGATAGGTCAAAAACTCCATGTCATATATGGTTCGCAGTTTCGATACCCTTTCTCTCTCCCCTGGGGGTCGCAGTGACTTCCATTTTTGAGCCCAACAGGATATGGCGGCAACTAGCATTACCTGTACCATGTGATCGTGCTTCACCTTCGGTCCTCCCTCCAACTTGATGCCAAACAACATTAGCAGGGGGATAGGGTTCGTTCATTTCCATCAACTCCCTTTATCCAAGACAACACCTCGCTCCAATAGGTTTGCGCCACCCGGCACTTCCACCATATGTGCACATAGTCCCCCCTTTCGGTGTGACACTTCCAGCAATGCGGATCATAGCCCTTTCTCATCCTGGCTATCCTCTGTGGAGGGTAGTGCCATCTATGAATCAGTTTCAAGGCTTGGTGGCGATATTGGGGCGCGGCTGTGGAGCGGTTGCCCTGTCTGCAGATCTTGATCCACCTCCTGTCGGTGATGGGGGTGCCCAGATCTTTTTCCCATTGTACCTGAGCAGACGGGGGATCTCGCGGAGTGGAGAACAGCAGGAAGCCGTAGAGTCTCGATATCACACCTTTCGTCCCCTTGTATGTGATTAAGAATTTCTCAAAGTCTGTAAGGTCTCGCCTAAGAGTATCTCCCCATCTGCTCTCGGTAAGGGCTCCCTTAAGCTGTAAATATCAGAAGGGGGAGAGGTTGGTGAGGCCCAGGGCGTCCCCCAGGTCTCCCACGGATATAAATGCTCCATCCACCCATAGCTGCCCTGCCCTGCTTAGACCCGCTTCATACCACTGTTGAAAGGCCAATGGTTCATTGATTCCATCCCAGAGTGGGGGAGCCCATATGCAGCTTAGGGGCGAGGGCCATGTCATGAGCCACCTGAGATAACCCCCCTCTTTCCATATGGACCACAACACCCCCAGTACCGGGTGATTCAGAATTCTCCTCGGGATACGCGTCTTGGGGACCTACAACCATTCGTCTAGTGTAACCGGGGCAAAAAGCACATTGTCTAGTGCCACCCACTGATTCTTGGGGCCCATCACCAGATGATCAACTAGAACTCGCAGCTGTGACGCTTTATAGTAGGTTTCTAGGTCTGGGTAGTTAACTCCCCCCTCGTCTTTGGGCCTTATCAATGTTTCATATGCAATTCTATGGGATTTTCCCACCCAGAGATAGCGGAGGAGAGCCCGCTTTACCTCCTGGAGGAACGACCTCGGTATCTGAGTTGGCAACATCTGGAACAGGTATAGGAATTTGGGGAGGATAACCATTTTGATGGAGTTGAGGCGTGCCATCCAGGAGAGGCCAGACTTTTTCCATCGCTCTAAATCTCGCTTAATCGCCAACCATAGGGGGAGGTAATTTACCCTGAAGAGGTCCGCCAGGTCTAGTGGTATCTGGATCCCCAGGTGGCAGAATCCCTCCTCTTGTTTACAGAATGGGAGGTCCCTAATGTATTGCCTCTCTGCTTCTTCCAGTTGACCTGCAATAAATGCGACTGATTTCCCCAAGTTGACCTTATAGCCCGCAAGAGACCCATATAGTTCCAAGCTATTCAACACCTCAGGGACTGATTGGGATGGATTAGAGAGATATAGTAGCACGTCATCGGCAAACAGGCTAATTTTACAGTTGGTTTCCCCTATCTTAATACCTTGGATTTTATCGTTTCCCCTGATCGCTATGGCCCAAGGCTCCATTACCAGTGCGTATATAAGGGGAGACAGCGGGCACCCCTGCCTCGTGCCTCTTTCCAATGGGAGGGCTTCTGATTCAACGCCATTAACCACCACCCTTGCTGAGGGATCAGAATAAAGGGCTGCCATCCATCCCCTCCACTTGGGTCCCATCCCTAGGGATGTGAAAACCCCCTCCATAAAGGCCCAACTCACCCTGTCGAACGCCTTCTCTGCGTCTAAGGATAGGAGAAGAGCGCCCTCCGTACTGACCCCTTTTGAGCTTAACACATGTATGGTTTTACGCATACTATCGGCTCCCTGTCTATTTAATACGAAGCTGACTTGGTCTGAATGGATCAGTCGGGGGAGGCATTTTTCTAGGCGTGTCGCCAAGATCCTGGTAAAGATCTTTGCGTCTGTGTTCAAAAGCAGGATGGGCCTGTAAGAGCCACATTCCGCCGAGTCCTTACCGGGCTTGGGTATGACCGTAATCAAAGCCTGCAAAAATGTGGGCGGGATGGTTTCCGGGGTCTTAATTTGGTTGAACAGCTTGGTTAACGGTTGTATGAGCAGTGATTGGTATTGTTTGAAAAAGTCGGCCGTGTATCCGTCCCCCCCGGCGTCTTTCCCACTTTCAAATGTTTAATCGCCCCCTCTACTTCTTCCTCTGAAATTTCCCCCTCGAGAGCCTCTCTCTCCAACTCTGTAAGCTTAGGGAGTGGGTGATCTTGAAGATATCTTTAGATTTCGTTGTGTGGTACGCTATGGTGCTTAGCGTATAGTGCCTTATAATACCCTGCGAATAGTTTGGCTACCTGTTTGGGATTTGTGTGGATACTACCTACACCATCGCTGATACCCTCCACCCGCCTATCAGCTCTGTTTCCCCTCAACCTGTTTGCCAGGAGAGTGCCAACCCCATCTCCCTTCTCGTAATATCTCTGCTTTGTGTATCTCATTTTTTTGACCACCTCCCCTGTTAGGATCGTGTGCAGGGCCTGTCTCTTTTCCCTCATTTCGCCCAGAAGGTTTTCACGATCCACATTGCCCTTATTGAGCTGTGCCCTCATCGCTTTTAGGTCTTCGTGGAGCTTAGATTCAATGAGTGCCCTCTCCCGCTTCCTCCTTGAGCCTTCCGCAATGAGGAGGCCCCGGAAGGTGACCTTTGCCGCTTCCCAGACTGTGGCCATTGGGATCCCCTCTGTGTCATTCGTTATAAAGAAAGCTTCTATTTCTTTCCTCAAGAATTCCTTGAATACTTGCTCCCTCAGAAGAGTATCGTTGCAGCGCCATCTATATGATTACGGGGCACCCTTTAGCCGCCAGTCCATGACAAGGTGTTCATGGTCTGACCAGGTCACCGACTCAACCATGGGATTAGCTATCACTCCTCCACCTTCCTCCGATACCAGTAGAAGGTCAATTCTGGTGTAAGTTTGGTGCGGGGGAGAGAAGAACGTGTACCCCCCCGGGGCTTGCCAGCATTTTCGCCACACATCAACCCAATAGTATTCTTGCAGGAGGTCCCTCAAGGCGAGGTTATCCCTGGAAGGTGCCTTTGGCCCCATCTCCTTCGCAGACCACCAGTCTAACCGGGGGTCTGTAATGAGATTAAAATCTCCCCCCAGGATCATTGCGCCCTCTGCCCATTCATCCATAACTTTGAGTACTTCATGAATGAACCTGATTTGCCCAACATTGGGTGCATATAAAGTGGCCAATGTGACATGTATGCCCTGGGACAGACCCTTGACCCCAGAAACCTTCCCCCAAAACCCCTTTTCGTCTCCACCTCGGTGAGATGCAGCAACTTTCCCAGCAAAATGCCCACTCCCTCTTTCTTGGATGATTTGTGCGAGGCCCAAAAGTTCCTTCCTATCTCCCTTCCTTTTATTGTCGATTCCACCCCTCTCCTATAGTGTGTTTCTTGCAAGAAGAGGACCGACAGTTTTTGTTTTCTGAAAATGTTGCTTGTAAGAGAGCGCTTGTTCTGAGAATTTAGGCCCTTTACGTTGAGCGTGCCTATACGGCCTTCAACCATAATCATCGCTATCCTTGCTCTGATGACTCACAATGTGGTCCCCCTGCGTGTTTTCATTTGTTGACTCATTGTACCATGATGTGGTGTCTTCCTTACCCACTTCCCTCCCCCTCCCTAACCCCAATACTCTGTCTCCCTTACCCATTTTATAAGGCGTTCGTCTTCGTCACCCACCAAACGTCGGAGGTTTTAGACGACGACGAACCACCAGGGTCACTACCCTGGTCCTGGGAGAGATGATAGCGTGGAACGTTTTCCTTGCCATCTCTATTCAAACACTTTTCTCAATCATGATTGAGACCGGGATCCCATCAGTAATTTCCTTGCAGTGTTCACCCCTTTCTTGTGCCCACAACCTAGAGTTCACCTCACTCGCCGCAGGCCCCCCAGCTCATAGATTTTTAGTGTAGCTCGGCGAGGATCTCCTGCGGCCGGGGACCAGATGTGAGTGACTCCCCCCCTACCACGAGACTCTCCGCACCTCTCGCTAGGCAGGCGCCAAGCTTCATGTTACAACAAACAAACGGAGACCTCGCCAATTGTGGCAACGCCCACAGGCAACACGAGATTCCCCTAACCCGGAGAACCCCCAAGAGGTCGTATAAACAACTTCAACACAAAAGGTAACATTGTGGTTTTTCCATTGCGATCACGGGGGTTCGCCCCGGCCCCCCGGTGGATGTCTAGTTTTCTGAAATTTCCGGGAACCCTTCACCTTGTGTTTCCCTTGAGTCAAATCAGGACCCCGTGGAGATCGGGTAGGGTCCCTGTCTGTCACAGTCCGATCTCCAGATGATCCCGGGGGGTCCCAGAGTAGCTCGTCAATAGCTCTTTGGATGTCATCTTCAGTCACCAGGTGGTGGCGCTCCCCCTGCCATTCAAATGCCAAGTGGAACGGGTGTCCCCAACGGTATCGGACCCCCTTCTCTTGTAGCCACCTGGTAATTGCCGCACATTTTTTCCTCATTTGTAGCGTGAGGGCGGACAAGTCCTGGTAGATCGCAACTCTGGAATTGCAGTATTGTATGTGTCCCAGGGTCCTCGCCCTCTCGAGTATCTTTGCTCTGTCTCTGTAGTAGTGGAATCTCGCTAGGACTGAGCGGGGACCCCTACCACCTCCACCAGCCCGATGAACCCTGTCAATCAGGACCGTCTCCCCAGAATCAGTTCCCAGAATAATCCTAAGAATGTCCTGCACCTTGCCCTCTAGACTCATCTGGGTCTCCCCCTCCACCTCCGCAAGGCCGAAAATCCGCAGATTGTTTCTCAGTTCGCGGTTCTCCATATCATCCACCCTGAGACGGAGTTCCCCCTCTCAGTGTTGTATTTCTTTAAACATGATTTCCATTTGCGTCTCCAGGAGGGCGGTGGACACCTGGTTGTTTTCGACACCCTCCATTCTGTCTTCCAGGGTGGAGACTTTGGAAGTAAGGTCTGCTAGCTTGGCTCCCATGTCTGGGTCCGGTCTCCATTGTTGAGTCTCCAGGGGCAAAGTGGTACTTCACTAGGGTTTCTTTCCAGCTTATAGGGCACAATTCCTCTGAAATGTCTGTCCCCCCAAGGCCTGCCGCAGTTAGCGCAACACGCTGTGTGGTATGCTAGTTCTTGTTGTGTGTTGCGCTTGTTGGGGGATTCAGATGGTCTCTGGGGCCAAACTCCTGCGTGCTTTGCTCCTTCAATCTTCTTAAGTCAGCCCCTCAGCGGTGTCCAGAGGGGTGGTCTAGATCATTCTGTGGCAGTATGTTGGGGGCCTCTAATGATTGTCTGGTTGAGCCCCTGGACTCAATACCGTGCGGCACTTCCCACTTTGGCAAGCCCGGGATGTCTACCTGGGTCCAGCTGTCATTGTCTTTATCTGGGGGTGCCCCTAGGGTGTTGGAGCAGGGTGGTGGTGCAAGGGTCGCTCTCTCTGAGGTGTCTTGTGCGGGCCCCGATTAGGAGGGAGGGCTGGCTCGTACAATGGCTCCTTTGCAGGTGATTGCCCGGGGCCGTTAGAGGGCTGTAGGGAGGCCAAGGCGCGCTCCCGCGACGGCCCAGGCAGGCCCAAAGCTCCAAAGGTGTGGGAGATGGAGGCGAGGCAACACCGCAGGGGGGGGAGCACGGGGAGAGCCGCGGCAGCAGCTGAGTGTTCTCGGCCGCGGCTCCACCCGCCGCACTCACCTGATTTCGAGCGGCGCCGGACTCAGTCGGGTGCAGGGAGGAGGAGGGGTCGCCCGGGCGCGCTCCCGCGACGGCCCGGGCGGGACCAAAGCCCCACAGGTGTGGGTGATGGAGGCAACACCGCGGGAGCCCCCCTTAGCAATGGGGGCCCTGGCGAGCCTCCAGCAACACAGGGTTACTGCCCGCGATCTCCTTCGATGTTATTCTCCCAGTGGGAGGCGGGCTGATTCCCCCAGCCGGAGGTCCTGCAGTCGCGGCGCTCGGGGGGGCACTCTGACTCCCTCCCCTGGTATCTCCGCTGCAGCGTAGGTGGCCCAGAGATCGCCCGCTCATAGGTGGAGGACAGCTCCGGGCTTGTCAGCTTGCGTGTGTTGCGAGGTCCAATGGGGGAGGGGCAGGCGCCAAAATGCCTCGGCTGATATCTCCGGGTCCAGCGAGGCTCCGGCACTCGTTCTGGTGTCTCTGGGTTCCCCTAAGGTTCAGCCAGCTGGATCTTCACAGGAAAACGTGGAAAAGTTCCTTTTTCAACATAAACTCCGCGTGTCTCCCAGGGCCGTTCGGGGAGCTTGTGAATCAGGCAGCCATCTTGCCTGCGCCCCCTGGTGGCCTCTAAAAGTTAAATTTTGCTCCTAGCAGAAACGGTTCCGGCGATACGGACAATTTTGTGAAGGTACTTTTTCGGATTTGAAATTTAAAAGTTCAAAATGACAGGTGACAGTTTTCAGTTTTAAAGATGACAGAATGACACGATTCTAGGAGGCAGTTCTAATAGGCTAAAATAGTTTGGATTAGATTATTTTAAACTAAGAGATTGGTTTTGCACAGTGAGTACTCACACTATATTTTTTAAATAAGCCGCCACGGTCTGGTCAGGTTGGACGGGACTTCCGGCGGGTGGTTCTGAAGTCCCGGCTATCTGGGTTAGCTCTGCTCTCTGGGTCTGTCAAGCACCGGTTCTGCTCACAACGGTCTGGCTTGTGGTTCTCTCTGGTTCCGGATACAGCACTGCTTTCTGGATACTGCTACAGGTTCTGGCAAACGTTCTTGGCAAAAAATTCAAACAGCTCGCCCGGCTGTTAAATAGTTTGGTTGGTTTTGAGGCCTGCTGAACAGGATTCAGCTTGTGGATTCAGGCCTCTCTGCTACAAATTCTGGAGTTAATTTCTGCTACAGGTTCTGGAGATTGATGGATTTGAAGTCTGGATCTCTGGATGTGAAGTCTGAAGTCTCCTGGCAAAGCGTCCTGCAAGAAAGTGGAAAGTGAATGTCCCTACCTGTCCTGCACTGTCTGCTTTTATGTGTTTAGAAAGTGGGTGTGTGCGTGGCATAACTGAGCCTGCCCCTCTCTACTTGTCATTGGCCCAATTCTCCCCTCTCCCATGATTGGTGGAAGGAAATGGATTGTCATCATGTTGAGGTCTGTTTATGGGTCAGAGGATCCTCACCTGGTCAATTTGCCCACAAATCTATATTTGATTAAAATACATATTTCCCAGATACACAAGTGGTTGGCATTACATGTACATATTACAGATGAATTAAGACAGGTCTCTGTTCAAGCCCCATGTTCCTGCGAGCTGGGATTCAGAAATGACAACATTTTGCGCTTTTTGGTCGGTTTACCAATATCGCACATTTACCAAAAATTACACAAATGTGCGCAAGAAGTATGGACATTAATTGTTGAAGTGTCAGATTTTTAACATGCAGACATTTGGAGTAAGACCCTATTTTCCGCTAGCAACCCCCCAGAATACACCACAGGGTCCTAACACCTCTTAAAACGTGCACGGAAAAATCCCAAGAATAATTATATTATTTATATAATTTTGACCAGTCCGCACTATGAGTTATCTATCTTTTTTAAATTATCCCCTGGTCGTAAGTGGGTGTGTCTTCCCACATCACATGGTGGAATATCTGGTTTATCCACTTCCCCCAAGCTCAGTTTGCTCTCACAGGCACTGCCCCTCCCAGTTTCTCCCAAGAGGAAGCCATTTTACGACCCCCCCAATATAACATTTGCCTGAGTCCAGGACAGGGCTTTGTTCAACTTCCTGCAGTCTGCAGGTACCCCTCCCTTAATTCAAACCGAGAGGTGTGATCTCCTTTTGGTGGGGGCAGCAGGATGCAGCCAGGCCTGGGAAGAGTTGTTGAGCCAGTTCAACTCCTGTCAGGGGTAGTTGTCAGGCAGAATTCAATTTCTTTAAGCCAAGCTTCAGCTAAATGTCCTGTTTGTTACCAGTTTAAATCAAACTTACAATTTTTACACATGCAGCTAGAATGCTGATTCTAAGTTCAAAACCATGACATTTAACAGTTGCAAACTATGTGACACTCAAAAGTAAGTCACTCATTTAATTTAAACATTTCGATTTTAGTGGTTTTAAATCCAATTTCAATTAAGCTGCTGACATCCACAGCTCAGCCAGTTTTGTTATAAACATTGTTTTGGGCTCTTCATCTTCCCAGAATTTGTATGCACACAACACTTCATTCTTCCAGGTGTCTGCTGGTGTTCAGTAAGATTTTTGAATATCCTGCAATGTTTGAAATCGGCACTTTGAGCTTGCATTCAGGAAAACAAAGGTGATTTTAAGGCGCTTTTGGTCTAACAACACTGTTATTTTTCCTTTGACACCACCTTTCACCCGTGGCGCTTTCGGTCCATCATGCTGGCACTGGTGGGTGGCAGGTTAGACAACCATTTTGGTGTGCGCACAACCGTGCAGTTTTCCTGGTTCTGGGATGGAATGATGGGCGGCGACAGCTCATCCCCACATCCACCCAGTCTATTGATTTAGTTTTGTTGTGGGATAGAATGATGTGCGGCGACAGCTCATCCCCACATCTACCCCGTCTAATAATTCAACATAGGTCAAAACCCTTGACAAACCCCCCCGCCCGACTGCACTTTGAATTTGAGTCGAGGGGGAGTCGGGTGCAAAGAATGTTTTGATCCACACGGTGGTATGTCCGCATCATCTTCTCCCAATTCTGTAGATGGCACAGTTCTGCATATTTTCCTCCATCCGGTTGGATCGATCGGTTCTCCTCGCCGGTCCTGATGGGAATATTGGGCGGTACCCCGGGCCCCTCGGATCTTTGCTCCCGGTCCCCGGTCGTCCTCCATGGTCAGTCTCCAGGTTTTCTTTCTCATAGGACGACAAAGCAAAAGCGGCAATACCTATTCATAGACATTTTTCCACCACCATTGATATAGTGGGGCGGCATATACATTTTATACATCAGGATATATTTTGCAGTCTTATTTTAAAACAAGATATAACATGAAACATTTTTTTTTCAAATCATAATATTTTAGAGACTATATGTGGGATATTTTCGGATGGGAACTGAATTAATCTGGAGCGGTCCCCTCTGGTATTGCAGAGGACTCCTCCAGTTGCTGCAGTGTATGCCTGGGATGGCAACACTTTAGCTGATTTATATGTACCCACTTGTGTTCCCCCTCTGCCGAACTGCCTTTGGGGATTGCAGATCTTGTAAGCTACAGGGGAGATCTTGTCTATAATTTCAAACGGTCCCTTCCATGTAGGCAAAAATGTTCGCTGTTTGGCCTGGTTCCTTTGGAAATTGTATAGATAGACCCGGTTCCCCACCTTGTATACTTTCCGGGTGGTTTTCAGGTCGTAGTGGGTTTTCATGCTATCAGCTAATCTTTCTAGATTCCGCTGAGCATAGGCAAATGCATGTTGAAGGTGTTTCCTTAAATTCTCCACATACTCATGAGTTGTGGAGGCATTTATCAGTGTCTGCTGTTGGGTCCTGTAGAGCAAATGCTGGGGAAGGACCATCTTGCGTCCGGTCATCAACTCAAATGGTGACATTTTAGTTGCAGATGAAGGGGTAGATCTGATGGCCATTAGAACCAGAGGTAATCGGATATCCCAACTTGGCCCAGAATCTGCCACAAACTTTTTTAAGATGCTCACAATGGTTCGGTTGTATCTCTCCACTGCTCCAGAAGAAGCTGGCCGGTAAGCAATATGTAGCTTCCTTTTGACCCCCAGTATCTCCCACATCTTTGTCATTACCTCGCTGGTGAAATGGCTACCCCTGTCTGACTCAATCCTTTGAGGTAGACCAAAACGGGAAAATATGTGGTTAATCATCAGGGAAGCTGCTGTTTCTGCCTTGCAGTTTGGGGCCGGGAGACATTCCACCCACTTGGTAAACAGTCATGTAACGGTCAACATGTACTTGTTTCCTCTAGACGAGCGAATTACAGGGCCTACAAAGTCGATGTGCAAATCTGACCATGGCAGTGTCATCCCCCTCTTTTGGAGAGGCGCACGGTGTGTGAGGGATGATGGCTGAAATTGTGCACACACAAGACACCCTTTCAAGTATTGGTCGAGGTCTTGCCCCATGTGTGGCCAGTATGCAACCTCTCTTAAGATTTCAAGTGTTGTGTGAAACCGCCTATGACCGGCGGTGGCCGCATCATGGGCGTGACTTAACATTAGGCTTCGGAATGAGGTAGGGACCACCCACTGATCATGGCCAGCTTTGGATTTCCTTACCAACAAACCGTCTTGGATTCGGAACATTTTTGGACATTTCATCAACACTCTTAGGTCCTCTTTCCCAATGTAATCGGTATCCGTCAGGGGAAAGTTCTCAGGGTCCTCAAGGTGTTGGTAAAACTTACCAATGATTGGATCCCCCTTCTGAGCTGTAAATAAATTAGCATCAGGGGTCTCTTTACTCCATTGGGCAGTTGAAAGATCATTGTGAGCATTTGTCTGGGACCTAGTGATAGCAGTGACCTGGATTTCCCCCAACAGGGACTCTGTTTCTATTAGATCCCATTGGATGGCCCCGGTTTTGGCCAGCTGATCAGCTAAGTAATTTCCAGTTTTGTCTGGTCCCTCTACTTTGGAATGACCCTTGATCTTTTTCCAGTAGAGGGTCATCCCATTCGATGTGACCAGATCATCAATATTTTGGATTAACTTCCCATGTTTCAGGGGTTTGTTATTAGCACATAACATGCCTCTGGTTTTCCAATTAACCAGGTGCTCCACGAACCCGTTCTGTACATATCCGAATCTGTGATTATGACCACTTCGTGGAGTTGATGTTGGACAGCAGTGAGGATGGCCTGATGCACAGCCATCAACTCTGCCACCTGACTACTTCGGGGACCAATTTTGTACCCAGCGGAGGGTTCTGGGTACTCCTTCACCCATGCGTTCCCTATGCCGGCCACGAGTTCTTTTTCCCAGTTGTTGTCAACATGGTAAGAGCATCCATCCACATAGACAGTGGGCATTCCCTCACACTTGTCTTCTTCAAAGACTTTGTGTGGGGAATTAAGGTATGCCTCCATGTTGTCCTTGATTTTTAGACTTTCATCCTCGAGACAGTTTTCTCTAGCACAATCATGCAAGTCAGCCAGACCTTGCACGAGGGGACTCTTCTTGTTTAGGCCATATCTGACCTCCACAGGAAAGCCTTGCATTGACAGAATCCAGGAAGTAATTCGGGAATCACTCACATTTCCGGCCCGGATTCTGTCACTTTGGAGGTATTGCAGAGGCTGGTGTGGAGTCTCCACTATGATGTGTTCCCCCTGGATGAACGGGCGGTAATTCTTCAATGCCCACACCGCTGCCAGGAGTGCCTTCTCACAATCGTTGATTTTTTCCTCCACAGGGGATAAAGTTTTGCTCGCATAGGAGATTACTTTATTGACCTTGTCATGCTTTGGTATAACACTGCCACCAAGCACGTATTAGAGAACCCTGTCTCCAGGAAGAACTCCTTGTTTCTGACAGGGTAAGCTAGGCAAGGCGCTTGTGAGAGGCTTCTCTTGAGTTGTCTTACTGCCTCGGATTGTTCTGGACCCCATTACCACTTGCCCCTCCCCTTCAAGAGATGAATCAGGGGTCTGGTGATCTCTGCGTAGCCCTCAATGAACTTTCTGCTATAATTAGTCAGTCCAAGGAGGCTCCTTAGTTCCCGCAGAGTTGTGGGATCCTTCAGTTTCTGGAGTGCTTCCACTTTCTTTTCTTGGGGACAGAGACCCTGAGGAGTAATCTCATGCCCCAAGAAATTAACACGGGTTCTACACCACTGTGCTTTCTGAAAGGAAAGTTTTGCTCCGGCGGCCCTCAACTGTGTCAGAACATAACGGATCTCCGCTATGTGTTCTTCCACAGATTAACTTTTGATGAGGACATCATCTACATAAGCCAAGTTACCCCTCGCACCCAGGTCGTGCATGGCCTTATGTAGGAAAATGTTGAATTCATTGCCGGAGATGAGGTATCCGAAGGGAGTCCGGGTCCATGTGTACTGCTGGCCCCCAAAGGTAAAAGCCAGTTTGTATTGGTCCTCCTTACTGACAGGCACAGTCCAGTATCCATTGGTCAGATCTATTGCAGTGAATACCTGTGACCCCTGGATCTGGGCCAGCCCTTGGTCAATGTAGGGCAGAGGCCATCGGGAAGTATGGACCCGTTTGTTGAGCTCCCTAAGGTCGGCGCAGAGTCTCCACTGGCCATTTGGCTTCAATATTCCCAGCACCGGATTATTGAAAGTGCTGTGGACTGGACGGATTATTCCCCGGGACTCAAGGTTCTTAATTATTTCAGTAAGGGACTCCATGGATGCGAGAGGCAAACGATATTGCTTCACAAACACTGGAATCATTCCAGGGTACGTGGGAATTGTTGTTGTGTGGATGTCGGTGCGACCACAGTCATATGAGTCTACCGCAAAGAGATCTTGGAAATCCAAGAAAACTTGTTTCAACTTTTGCTTCTGTTCCAGAGCCACACAGGCATCAGCTAGGTTGACTCTCTCTTCCACCATCTGCCTGAAGCCTGGAAAGACTTCTGGTTTGGCTATCTCAGCGGCCTCCTCCAGCTGGGTGGAGAAGTCCCTGGTCAGAGTGCTGATTTGGACTGGAGGCTTCAGGTGGGAAAGGCAGCCCTCATGGACCTGGAAAATCACCTCATCCCTCCTGAAGACACAAGTCACATCTTCCTTAACATAAGGGCAAGAAGTGTACACCAGGAAGTTCCCCCCATGCCGGGTGAAACTCCTGTCTGGTGTTGTATTGTCATCACTGTCACTGTCAAAACAGTCCTTGGGGATCGGTCCTAACAGTTCATTTCCTAAATCAATGGAGAAATGTCGGTCATCAACCGCCATTCCGATAATGGTGCCTGCGGCTAGAGTAATACTCTGTAAGTCACTGTTATCCACCTCTATTGGAATGGTGTCATGTTCTATGTTGACTAATGGTGTTGGGTTTACCCCCAACCCTTGCTGTTGGAGAGAAGCATTTAGATGAATATAAGCATCAGGGTTTTTCAATTTTTGTCCTCTTTTAACTTTCACTTCCAGGGAGAATTGTCGGGTCCTTTCTGGGATGGTGACTTCCTCTTTAATCTGAATTTCAACTGCAAGAGGTAGCAATTGAGCTGACCTAAATGCTTTTTCTGAATCATCAAAGCCCATGGGATTATCCGCTAACCGGGACCAAGCTTTGAAGTTTCTTAGGTCTAAATTAATGGCAAAGCGATTGAGAATGTAACTGCCTAAGTAAAAGGCAGCAGTGACGTCTCGCACGACCCAACAATTATGGACTATGCTCTTGTTGCCAATGGAGATTTTGAGCATACACCTGCTTGGCAGGAGATGTTTGGAATTGGGTGCTTCCAGGTCAATTTCCCATTTATATATCAGTTTGAATATGGGAATGGCTGGATCTTTTGGGAGTTGGCGGAACATGGCTTCGCTGATGAAGCTCTTACCGTTGTTCACACACACTCGAGCGAGAACAGAGTCCTTCCCATCATTTAACTGAACAGGGGTGAACAACTGATCTCCAATTTGCTGAATATCAGCCAGGCTCTGAGCTGATTTCACTTCTTTCTGGACTATAGGAGTGGGAGTGTCTGATTGTGGATTGGTAAAGAATTTCAGAGTGTTTCCTTCCACTGTGGAATACCACCTTAAACTGGAAGGAAGGTTGATTTTCAGAAATAGAGAGGACCCCCCATCAACAGTCTGTTGTCCTACTGCTATTACTGTCACGTCTGGAATTTGGCTGTTCTGAAAGTGAAATTCTACTTGGTCAGATTTTTGTTCAACCATGTGGCATGTGCCGTTTAAACTAACATGGTTGACACTCTGTTTTAATTTTATTGGTCGGCTAGTCTGGGTCCAGAGGACCTTGTTGACGCAATCTATTAGGGGTGACAACCTTCTCAGGAGGTCATTCCCCAGTAAACAAGGGGTGCCCTCTGGAGTCACTACTATGACCGGGTGTTTCACCTTGTGTCGCCCAATTTTAATGACCAACTCTGCAGTCCCTTCGATGGGAATTTCCTTCCCGTCAAAGTTCTGCAGTTGTCCAGGAAGAGAGGTGAGAGGAATATGATAATTCTCTCCCGTTCCTAAATTCAGTTCATCAAAGGCCCTTCTGGACAGAAGGGTAGCTTGAGATCCAGTGTCCACAA
This sequence comes from Ambystoma mexicanum, assembly GCF_040938575.1. Taxonomy (NCBI): domain Eukaryota; kingdom Metazoa; phylum Chordata; class Amphibia; order Caudata; family Ambystomatidae; genus Ambystoma; species Ambystoma mexicanum. The sequence goes on from NC_090922.1 coordinate 283,449,510, forward strand.
GTGCTGAAATCGTACCCTGCCCCTGTACTTGTACCGGGGCATAATATCTTCCCTCCTTCTCCTCAAGGGGGCACAGATAATGCACATTTTTGGACAACTGGTCAGACAATTTTCTGGTTTTGGACATTGCAAGAGAAGAGATTTGGGCAGAATTCTGTGGAGAGCCTTGGGAATCTAAAAGAAAAAGTTGGCAACTGGAGATCAGAGCCATTGTGGGCTCCCCTGGTTTCGGTTCTGGGCCGCCCCCCCCCTTTTTGGAGGCAGTCACCAGGATGGGTTTGAACAAGGGGATTTCGGTATTGTGGGTTCTGGGATGAGATGATGGGCGGCGGTAGCTCAGTTTCCATATCTCCCCAGTCTGGATTGGAATCCCTTGGGACCCATTTTTCTTTGGGAGGAGTTCCCCCATCTCTAAAGGAGAAGATCCTTTTCCCAGGATCCTCTGAGGATCCCTCTCCCTCAAATTGGAAGATCTGTACCTCCTCCACAAACTGGGCCTGTTTGGGTACTTTGTTTCTCCTACCCCCCTCTGCTCCTTTGGAGGCAGACTTTCAGGGGCAGGAGATTTTGTTTCCGGTTCCTGGGTTTCCAGGGGCTGTTTACAAGTGAGGAAGGAAGCTTCCCCCCTTCCCTTTGTGCCTCCTCCCTGGGAACCGGTGGTTTATCGGGGTGCTGCCCCCGTCATTTTCCCCTCTGGGCTGATCCCGGGAAGGGTAGCTATTCCTCCTCTGGTAATACCCCGGGTTGGGAAGATTTGGGTACCCCTCCACCCTTGGCCTCCCCCATCCCGGATTAGGTTGTCTGGGCTCAGGGAATTGGGGAAAGAAAGATGGATGATTTTGGGTCTGGAAGTTGGGTGGATACCTGGGGAAAAAATTCTGCCCAGGGTTTGGTGAATTTCTGCCCTCCTGGGGGAAGTTAGGAAGGAAATTCCCTGGGTTAGGTGCTTGGCCGGATCCCCCCCTTGGGCTGGAGGAGTCCACACATAACCCAGGATGGGTCAGTTTCCCTTGTAGCGGGGACTTACATTATCAGGGGAGCGAGGGACCCCATTTGTGGGACTACCTCCTTGACTCCCTGTCTGTGACTGGCCCAAGGGCCTTCTGGTGTTAGAGTTATTTGGTACAGGCAGGTTTTTAGGCCCCCCATCTCCAAATCTAAAACGGGGGCAACCTTTACCTCTGCCACCTTGGCAGCAGCAGGGGTGCTGTTGGTTTTGGGGTTTTTCTGCGCATTATTTTTATTTTCTATGGCTTCTGCACCTCATAGATCCGGGTAGCCTGTTCAATGACCCAGTCTAGTGACCTCTTCTCGTGAAAATCTCTCACTAGCTGGGTCATGATGTATTTGGGCAAGGCATGGAAAAAAGTATTGACAAACTCTTTGCTGTCTGTGCGCACCCTTTTGGTGGTCTGCGCAAAGGCATGCTTCAATTCTTGCACGAATTCTTATGGGGCCTGATCCTCCCTACATTGCAAATTGTAGGCTGCCTTGAGAGCCTTTTGGGGATTTCTATGAACAGAAAAATGTTTCAAGATGGCCACCCTATATGCGGACCATCTTAAATGGTTTTGGTCTTCCAGCCCTGCAAAGAAATTGGAGTATTCTGGGGAGAATGTCCATTTGAAGTACTGGATGCAGCTACTGCTGTCCTTCAAATGGAAAGTCTCCATCATTTGCTCATAGAGCTCCAAGTGTTCCCAAAGAGAATACTTGGTGTTCTTGTGATAAGGCGTAATGACACTCCTTATTGCCTTTATTTGTTTCAATGGGTCCTTAAGCAAGGCCCCTTTTGCCTTATTGGCCTTTTTGGTTCGGGTAACCCTTGTCCATTCATCCTCCGACTCAGAAGCACTGCTCCCAGAGGTGCCCGTCTGATCTTCCAGGTTTTCCTGGATTCTGCGAGCCTGGGAATGGCTGGTAGAATGTGGGAACCTGGTCTCCTGTGTCCTGTGATGCTCAGAGGAGTCTTCAGATCCCTCCTTGCTGCCAGGATTTGATGGGTACCCCCCCACTGACCTAACTGGGCAGAGGTTTTAAGGATGCCCTTAGTGGGCCTACTCTCCTGGGGTTCCCCACTAAATTGCACTGTGCTTGGGTGCCCATACCTGGATGCCCGCCCATCCATTCCTGGGTGGTACTGGCCTATGAGCCCCATACTTTTGGCTGGATAGTAATCTGCCATTCCTGTAGCCCTGTGCTCATGCGCGCCAGGGGACATGGGGTGGCAGAGTCCAGGGACTGAGAGAGATGAAGGCTTCTGGTACTAGGGCTTCTGAGGTTATGCTCCGGTGTTTCCCTTTCCCAGCAAACTTCATCTCTGTCAGATCCTGCTCCCTGTTGCAATGCAAGAGCCTGCGCTTTCAGTTCCTCAGTTAAGGCCTTACTAGACTCTATCAGTCTCTCCTGCATGGCTACCTGTTGCTGGAGCCAATAATTGTGCTGACAGAGAGCCTCATTTTCTCTCTGTGCCTCCTGATTGGTCCTGCAGTACTGGGCTAGTCTCTGCTGCAGGAGGGTTACCTCCTGCATCCCATCCCTACTGGCCTGCTCCTTTCTTGCCAGAGCCTCTTCCACCCTCTTGGTGTGCTGTAACAGGTTCTGATGCTCTTTTTGGAGGTCACCCAGCCCCTGGAGGGCCAAGTGATGTTCTTCAGTTTTTCTTTTTAAATGGCAGACTTCCTGGCCTAAGGTGTCCCTTTCCTGACTAAGAGTCTGCATCTGTGCCGCCAGGTCGTCCCTTTGCCTTTGAAGGGCACCAGCTTTCTGGTGCTCCTGATCAAACTCTGCCTGGGTATCCAGGTCTTTCAGGATCAGTTTATTGCTCTCTGCCTTTTCCCTATATAGGTGGCTTTGCGGGGTGACTACCTGCTCAGCACATGCCCTATTGAAAACTAATTGTTGCTCCAGCTTTTTCTGGCTCTGCAGTAGGGAGTCCAAACCTTCTTGGTACTCCTTCTGCAAGGCCAGAAATCTGGTATCCTGGTCAGACTTTTCCTGTTGCAGGATACACATGTCCTCTTTGATTTTAATGAGATACTGTCTGCTCTCATTTTCTGACTCCTGGCTTCTGTGCATCCTCTGCTCAGAAGAGACCAGGTCAGATTGGGCCTTCTCAAATGCGATCTGTTGCCCATTTGCCAGATCTTGGCCTTCAGCACATTTGTCCTGCATGGCTCCCATATATAGATACAAATATGCCGCTATCCTAACCATCTTGTCGTGTTCATCTTTAGCTTTAGGAGCCATGTATAGTTCACTCAGGGCCACATGTAAGGGACCCTGATCTCTCCAGATATCTAACCCAGCTGCAGTGACCTGTCATGTGATTGCCTGCAACCATGCATCCTGGCCCTGCTCAGTCCATTCACCTCTCACAAATAGCTTATGTAAGAAGTGCTCTCTGGCTATTTTGATGTCTACTAGTGTCATCATTCTGGAATTTGAATTCCTTCCTGACTTACAGAAGTTTGTATTTTATTTTGCGAAACAGACCGTTTCCTTAGAGTGTTCATTTGAGGGGTGCTTTCACAGTGTAAAACAGCGTGGTGATCTAACCGGATATGTGTATCCGGTCAGTTGACACACTGTATTAAGCTGCACAAGTGGTAAATCTAATCCAGAATTTCCCGGACGAGCCCCCACTTTGTAAGTGACTCCAATCAAGCAATCCCACTAAGTCAGTGCCTTGTCTGGGATGCCCAAGGGAAGCCCTTATTTATGTATTTTCTATGGCAAGTTATAATCTGGATGATGAACCCTTGTATAACACCCCTCTCTTAGAATCCCCCTTGACCCTATAACACCTCTCTCTTAGAATCCCCCTTGACCCCACTGAGCCAAGTAGGCTTGTTTTGCAAATTTAAAAGGTTTATTTGAAAAATCAAACTATATATATATATATATATATATATATATATATATATATATATATATATATATATATATATATCACACTTCTATAAATAAAATGGATAGTACACTTGTGAATATGAGCAGTAATCAGCAAGAGGTAATCCTACAGTAGCACAGTTCTTGGTTAATTATGAATAGGAACAGAAGAATGATTTGGGAAAGAATGCTTTATATGGTTCAAGGAAACGCAATGATGAATGAAATGCAGTACAGAAAATAACTTGATATGGCTTCAACAAAAGACAATGTAATCACTTTTCCTTGACAATTCACTCCCCCCCTTTATGCAATATAAGGAGATGGAAAGGAGACACACAGTTCTCAGGAATGCAATCAAATATAATTCAGTTCCCCCCCCCAGCAAGCTTAGAGGAAAACAGGTAGAAGTTTGAAACACAGGCCCAAAATGCTTTGAATGTGATGACAATGAAGTGAGAAATGTGCTAAAAATACTTTTTAATTCCCTCTAGAGGTTCAGGGTGGGTGATATCTAGTTTATATTAGTTCAGGCTCACTTTAGCAATGCTCTATGAGTAACTAGCAGGTTAAAACAAATTTTAGCAAAGGAAAGCAAGGAGCTGCTGATTTTTACACGTGGCTGAAATTGTGCAAATTGTCAAATCACAGCAAATATAATCGCGTGCTTTGAGCGTAATTACGGAGGCCCTATAAGAAGTCGGTTCTAGTTTCATTGGAAAGCCTAGAATCATAGCTTTAAGATACAAGTTAAATTTCGCTCCTAGCACAAACGGTTCCGGAGATACAGACAATTTTGTGAAGGTACTTTTTTCGGATTTGAAATTTAAAAGTTCAAAATGACAGGTGACAGTTTTCAGTTTTAAAGATGACAGAATGACACGATTCTAGGTGGCAGTTCTAATAGGCTAAAATAGTTTGGATGAGATTATTTTAAAGTAAGAGATTGGTTTTGCACAGTGAGTACTCACACTATATTTTTGAAATAAGCCGCCAAGATCTGGTCAGGTTGGACGGGACTTCCGGCGGGTGGTTCTGAAGTCCCGGCTATCTGGGTCAGCTCTGCTCTCTGGGTCTGTCAAGCATCGGTTCTGCTCACAACGGTCTGGTTTGTGGTTCTCTCTGGTTCCGGATACAGCACTGCTTTCTGGATACTGCTACAGGTTCTGGCAAACTTTCTTGGCAAAAAAATCAAACAGCTTGCCCGGCTGTTCAATAGTTTGGTTGGTTTTGAGGCCTGTTGAAGAGGATTCAGCTTGTGGATTCAGGCCTCTCTGCTACAAATTCTGGAGTTAATTTCTGCTACAGGTTCTGGAGATTGATGGATTTGAAGTCTGGATCTCTGGATGTGAAGTCTGAAGTCTCCCAGCAAAGCGTCCCGCAAGAAAGTGGAAAGTGAATGTCCCTACCTGTCCTGCACTGTCTGCTTTTATGTGTTTAGAAAGTGGGTGTGGGCGTGGCATAACTGAGCCTGCCCCTCTCTACTTGTCTTTGGCCCAATTCTCCCCTCTCCCATGATTGGGGGAAGGAAATGGATTGTCATCATGATGAGGTCTGTTTATGGGTCAGAGGATCCTCCCCTGGTCAATTTGCCCACAAATCTATATTTGATTCAAATACATATTTCCCAGATACACGAGTGGTTGACATTACATGTACATATTACAGATGAATTAAGACAGGTCTCTGTTCAAGCCCCATGTTCCTGCGAGCTGGGATTCAGAAATGACAACATTTTGCGCTTTTTGGTCGGTTTACCAATATCGGACATTTACCAAAAATTACACAAATGTGCGCAAGAAGTATGGACATTAATTGATGAAGTGTCAGATTTTTAACATGCAGACATTTGGAGTAAGACCCTATTTTCCGCTAGCAACCCCCCAGAATACACCACAGGGTCCTAACACCTCTTAAAACGTGCACGGAAAAATCCCAAGAATAATGATATTATTTATATAATTTTGACCAGTCCGCACTATGAGTTATCTATCTTTTTAAAATTATGCCCTGGTCGTAAAGGGGTGTGTCTTCCCACATCACATGGTGGAATAACTGGTTTATCCACTTCCCCCAAGCTCAGTTTACTCTCACAGGCACTGCCCCTCCCAGTTTCTCCCAAGAGGAAGCCATTTTACGACCCCCCCAATATAACATTTGCCTGAGTCCAGGACAGGGCTTTGTTCAACTTCCTGCAGTCTGTAGTCACCCCTCCCTTAATTCAATCAGAGAGGTGTGATCTCCTTTTGGTGGGGGCAGCAGGATGCAGCCAGGCCTGGGAAGAGTTGTTGAGCCAGTTCAACTCCTGTCAGGGGTAGTTGTCAGGCAGAATTCAATTTCTTTAAGCCAAGCTTCAGCTAAATGTCCTGTTTGTTACCAGTTTAAATCAAACTTACAATTTTTACACATGCAGCTAGAATGCTGATTCTAAGTTCAAAACCATGACATTTAACAGTTGCAAACTATGTGACACTCAAAAGTAGGTCACTCATTTAATTTAAACATTTCGATTTTAGTGGTTTTAAATCCAATTTCAATTAAGCTGCTGACATCCACAGCTCAGCCAGTTTTGTTATAAACATTGTTTTGGGCTCTTCATCTTCCCAGATTTTGTATGCACACAACACTTCATTCTGCCAGATGTCTGCTGGTGTTCAGTAAGATTTTTGAATATCCTGCAATGTTTGAAATCGGCACTTTGAGCTTGCATTCAGAAAAACAAAGGTGATTTTAAGGCGCTTTTGGTCTAACAACACTGTTATTTTTCCTTTGACACCACCTTTCACCCCTGGCTCTTCCGGTCCATCATGCTGGCACTGGTGGGTGGCAGGTTAGACAACCATTTTGGTGTGTGCACAACCACGCGGTTTTCCTGGTTCTGGGATGGAATGATGGGCGGCGACAGCTCATCCCCACATCCACCCAGTCTATTGACTTAGATTTGTTCTGGGATAGAATGATGGGCGGCGACAGCTCATCCCCACATCTACCCCCAGAAATAATTCAACATGAGTCAAAACCCTTGACAGATCTGCGAGACGTACTCATTTTCATAGTCTAAAACTCCAGAGATCACCCTAATCACACAATTTTAATGTTAATGAGCATAATGGCTCTAACAAAGCTAGCCTAGTCATTTTCTAAAGAATTCTAATTGCATATTTGTTTTAAGATTAATAATGATTATAGTTTTACAGAAAGAAAACTTTTTTCATTTGATGTAATAAAAAGTCAGGATTTGCAACATTTGGGGTTGATTAAAAGAGAAAAACAAAGGAACAGACGAGAGGTCAAAACAGTTTGCTAGTCATAAATTATATGAACAGTTAAGTCGTAAATAATTTGACCTCTTACCTGACTTGATCGAGCTCTGTGGATTCTCAGCATACAGTCATTTTCTTTTATGAGTAAGTATTGTTCAATGTGGGAAGATCGGTTTCCCGATACGTGGTGCCGGAATTGTACTATTCTAAAAGTCAACTTCTTATTCGTGCCCGTCATCAATTTGACCATCTTTCTTTGGGGGTTAACTGGGCGTATCCCACAAGAAGCATGCCTGCGTATAGTAGTCTTTCTTTATTCAGTGCTTTACAGTCCATTAATATATGATAGAGTGACTTTGTATCATCATTGCTTTTGCAGAAGTGATATTGGGAAGTGGTTGACCGGTCTCGCTTTCTTGTTGATAGAACTTCTTTAGTCGGCAAAATGTTTAATCTTATTCTTAAGAAATGGTCTTTAGTTTGCCGGCAAAGAAATAGGGTGAGGTACGGGGGTAGTTGGTTGAGGGCTCTGGCTTCAGTTAGACCTCTTATGGTGAGTTTGTAGTTGGATTTTTTTTCTATTGTGTTAATCCAATCTGTTTTTTATAACCTTTTTTTAACTTTGAAAGGTCACTGTATCAAAGTTTCTTCCAAGATATCATAGTCGTTGAAGATTTGACTGCAACCTTTCTTGCAAGATTTCAAAAGAAGATTGTATGATGTCATTGAGTTGTCTTTTAGGATCACTGTTGATGGTATCTTATCATTTGATAACAATTTCCTGTAGAGGTCTAAGGACTTCCAGGTTGTAATCGATCTCAACGATTAGAGCGCAAGTTCGAATCGAATCCAAGCGATTGGCAATGATTTAATGAATCCAAATATTTTCCTCCAAAATATTGCTTCTAAAGTGTCCCATATGGTCCAATGTAGATTTAAGATGGATTCTGCTCCGTAGGTAATAATTGCCACTACCTTGGTTCTACAGAACATGATGATTGGTTTTATGACTATTTCCCATACTTCCTATGGAAGGTTACTTCTTGTCGGGCTAGGGCTCCTGTTTTAGTACAAAGGTGATTGGGCCATTCTTTCTCATTTTTGCTTTGGTTCAATTATACTCCAAGGGATTTAAGACATTTAACTTCTTCCAATTTTTTTGTGTGTAGAAATAGTATATTTTTCTTTTTCTTGTTTGTTGGATGATGGGTTAGTGATATGTCATGATTTGGATGTGTTTATTTCTAGATTGTTCCCTTTACGCAGCTCTCAAGAGCTTGCAGCCGTTCTTGCATTCAATGTGATTCCTATCCAGTAGTACAAGGTTGTCTGCATACATTAGGTACAGGACCACCGTTCTGTTAAGTATTGAAGGGTTTGCTGACGACAGATTTTGTGTAGATTGAATGTCTGATGTGTGAAAGTTACATAAGGATGCTGCCAATGGGCAGCCTTGCTTCAGTCCATTCTGTGAGTGAATTTCTCCTGATAAAACACAGTTGCATGTTAATCTTACACTGACTGCTGTATTTAAGAATAGGACTTTGATGGGCTCTATAAACTCCAACAGGCATTTCCATGTTATCAATTCTTGCAAGAGTTTCTCCCAATTAACACTATCGAAGGCTAATTTAAAGTCTATAAAGAATGCCAAGATTTGCACTCTGTTTTTGATGGTCTCGAGCTTGAGTAGGTTTAAAATAAGGAGGTTGATGTTTGTACCGGCTTCTTGAATAAACTCGGTTTGCCTGTGGTCCCTTCTGTAATTTGCCCATTCATTTAGGTGCTGCAGGAGGAAGGATGCAAATACGTTGCCAAGAGTGTCCAGGAGAGCTATTGGACGATAACTACTGGGTATGGTTTTTTCTCCTTTTTTATAGATGGGGATGAGGATTCCTGTCTTCCATGATGCTGGAATTTGTTTGTAGGTGATGAGTAGTTAAAAAAGAAGACAGCAAAGGTCTGCCCATGCCTCAGGATTAGATTTTATTATTTGGTTACTGAAGCCGTCCAGGCCTAGAGCTCTGGAGCCATTAAAGCCTTTTATGTGTGTTAATAGTTGCTCGTACTGCAGCTCAAGTTCCCATTTCTGGCATGGATTGTGATCGTCGCATATCTTGGGGTGTAATTGCATAATGAAAACCTTTTAAAAAGAGGCAAGTATAATCTAACAAAATCTAAACCTTACGATCAGTGTAAATAAAAAAAGTTGGGGTGCAAATACGACATACCAATACAATTACTACATACCACTGCAAGTGTGCTCTAGTTTCCCGTGATGTCAATGTGTGATGTCATCAATAGGCTTGGGACTTCAGAGTGGGTGTGCTCAGAGTTAAGGTGGTGCAACTTCCAAGTGTTTGTTGTGTTACCATAAAGTCACTTCAACTAATGTTTTTTGTTCAGTGAATTTCAATGGCTTTGTTCCGCTGAATGTATTCACCTTAAAGATCTTCACCTTAAAGATCTTGTAACTATTTTCTTTTCACTGAATGTCAATGGTTTTGCTATGATGTATCTCCCACCATCTGTAGTTTTTCTTCTGGTATCCTAACTGTTGTCATATGCACTGTTAAAAACATATTAGGAAAGCACCATGTCCCCCAACCCCCAGTTGGGATCCATAGGTTACTGGCCATGGCCTGGGCCATGACAGGACATGGCTTATAATGGAGAGAAGTCCCATGGTGTATAGCCCAGACACACATAAAAATAAATAGGTTTATTACTACAGTTGGGCTGAGATATAGCATAGCAATATCCTTGACATTAAGTGAAAAAAACATTAATTGAAGTCATGTTAAGGTGATGGTTTAAAGCAACAAAAACTTTAAACTGACATCTTGAATGATAATACTGATGACATCAGGTAGGGTATAATGGGAAGCCACTCGTCAGAGTAAAAATTCATTCTGCTCTAATTTTCAGTATGTCTTTGATGATGTAATAAGTGATGGCATATGTGATGTCATCTGTGATGTCACCTAGCTGTGAAGCAACAGAGCAATGCACAATGGGGGAATCAAACAAGAGTAGCAATACTATCAATCAGTTGTAACATTTACAACAAAGAACACACAGGATTAGTCCATCTGACAATAAGGTAGCTTTAACAAGGGATATGATGTTCACAAGAAGAAATGGAGTAAGAAATGTTTTCGTGTGAAACAAGAAGTAACCCTCAGAGCCTTTATGAATTTATAGAGTCGCCAATGTGTTGGCATATGTTGAGTGTGTCTATATCTACAGTGAAGATGAGTAGTAAACTTTTCGTACTGAGTTACCAAGGACTCCTCACCAGAACATTGACGTGCCAACATAAGCAATCTAAACACAATTACATGCTGTAAGTGTTTTCAATCCGGCACACACCCAAGTCAATGCCTAGCGTGTAATGCACAACGGAAATCCTTATTTATTTTTGTCTAAACATTCTTTATTCTGAACGATGTACCACTCATATCACGCCCCTCTCCTGGAACCCCCCCCCCCCCCCGGTCACACTGAACCAGGAATCAGGCTGGTTTGCAAAGTTAAACTATTTATTAATGTATTTCCAATTTAATAACACTATGTATTAATGGGTACACAAATAATCACCAATGGGGTGATGTAACACTGAATAATCTCTTTAATGCACAAGGAGTAATAGTGAGCAAACATTTCAGCACAGAAATAATACTTTTGTGTGTGTGTGCAGATCAGATAGCACTGTGGTTAAAGGTTCCCCCTGCACACCCCTCAACCCCTCAATAGACAATGTAAAGAGAGAAAGCAGATAGTCAGGAATGGCAAAATTCAAACAGAATATTAATGTCACTTTCCCCCAGCAAACACAAGAGAAAAACGGAATTTACTGTTAAGCTGTCAGAATGGCTTTTAAAGTTATCTTGGAATGGACTGGGCAAAAAGACTAAATATGGTCAAAATTGCTGAAATTGTATAATTTCTTATGGGAGTCACTTTGGATGGTTGCAACCAAACACAAGCAATGATTTGATACCAAGAAACAATTTGAAATCTTAAAATTCAAGTCGGGAGCAATCAAAAGCTGTTTTACTCGTGTCAGAATTTCTCAAAAAATTAAATTTGCGGCAAACTTTTTACTGCGCATTAATCACGATAACAGAGAACTGGATTTGGGATGTGATTTAAAGCTGTGGAGGTTAGCTACAGGTTGGAATTTTGATTCTAGCATGAAAATTGATGAAGCTATGGACGTTTTAGTGGAGGTCGTTTTTTCGAGATAGGCGCAAGAATGGAAAACGGGAATGAACTTTTAAAATGACAAAAAGGATTTCGTACACTAGCGGATAACTATGCGGATAACTATGAACAAAACAAATACCCCACAGGAACACAGCCACTTGATCAGGGTGACTGCCTGCAGAGGAAACTCGCCTTTCTCAGATGAGAACAGATAGTTTTAGCAATACTAGTACAGAGGAAGATAGGATGGATTGGATAGAGAGTTAGACATTTCAAAAATACTCCTACAATACAGGTTCTAAATACAAGACAGGATGGGTTTAAGATAGGGTTTAACTAAGCAAGGTACATATGCTAGTGACACAGTTATTTCTATAGATACTCACTAGATATGTTTTTAAATGGAACCATCAGGATGCTGGTCTGTCAACATTCTGGTCAGGGAATTGGATCTGGTTCTAAGACAGACGCCTTGACACATTGGATTGGATCTGCAATCAGCAAGGTGCTCTGGTCACAGCACGGCACAGGACTGGACTGGATCTGCAATGGCTCTGATCACAGCACAGCACAAAACTGGATTGGATCTGCCCTTCTTGCTTCTGATGATAATTCTTTTAGCAGGCAAGCAGTACAGTGCAGCCCAGCTGTATTTTGAGTCTTCCCCTTAGGTTTGTGGGTTTCTGTTTCTGGAATTTGAGGCGTAGCTCAAAATGGTTCAGCTATGCAATGGATTTCTTCTTTGCCAAGTTTCTGGAGTCTGGAGCAAGGAAGATGTAAAGTTCATTAGCAGGGTGCTTCGCTAGCATCGGGATAGTGAGTGAACCTGTCTGTTTTTTTGAGTGGTGAGCTGTCTCTATTTATGCTATGATAAAGGGGTGTGTGGGCTGGTTTATCCTAAGCTCGCCCCTTTGACAGGCGATTGGGTCAGAGTCTCCTCTCTGCCTTGATAGGAGGAGAGAAACATGGTGTCATCTTTATGGTGTGATTTTATGAGGCTTTTATGAGGCTGAGGATCCACCCCTGGCCCCTTGAACACAACATCTACTATTGGCACCATACATATTTATACATGTGCAACCTCTATAAGAATCACATATACAGATTACTTATTTTATATAGCAGCTATCACTCCAAACCCTGTAGCTGTGGGATCTTGTCTCGACTTTTCACAGAATTTTGCCCTTTTCATCAGGAACACAATATCCAATTTATAAGCACATTTCTACAAGTGTGCGCGTTTAACATGGGCATAAGTGTATAAAGTTTCATACGTCTAGCATCAATACATTTTGTGTAAAATCACACTTCCTGCCGTTTCCTTCCAGAACCATGTCACCCGATTTTGCCGCCTCTTGAAACGTGCAGCCAAAAATGAGATTCACAAATCTGTTACTGCTATATTTTACACATTTTTCACTGGCAAATTATAAGCCTTTTAAAAATTGTTCTTTGTGAAGGTTCAGCCACAGATGGTTGTTTGTCTCCGCTTCCTTCTGTGTCCTTGCAGTTCAGAAGCAGTCTCCTCCCTGTTTGTTCTTGGCAGAGGCCATTTACGACTGTCCTCACACCCCACATTTCCTTAGTGGCAGCTGTTCATTGTTCCCTTTTGCCTCAGTAGACCAGGTTCTTTCCAAACCCTATAATTATCACTTTGGTGTGATTTCCTGGTGGGGGGAAAGGCAATCCTTCTGTGGAGAAACCTGATATTCCAGTTTGGTAGCTTTTAGCCAGGCTTGATTTAATTGTTAATTCTGTTGAATTTTCCGTTAGCAGCTAGATTACTTATTCAAGGTTTTAAACCATGGGATCAAAACAATTACAAAATGGGTTACTCTCAGTAACAGGCCTCTTAGATTGCAAACATTTGATTTCAGTGTATATACATGTTTAAAGTTTAATCAGGCCGGCTCCTGACAGCTGTCATTCAGGCGGCCCAGTGTACTGCACCCAGATTTTTGACAGATCCACAGACAGGCCACTTTTGCTGTGGAATTTTCTTTATGCTCTCAGCTTTTCAGGACCTTGCAAGTTCACAATGATTTCTTAGACTAAGTGAATTGTAGCACCCAGCAAGAATTTTGGGTCTTTGAGGGTGTTTTGCACTGGCATTTTGAAGTTTCAGTAACAAAGAACAAAGATTTAAAGCAAGACTTTGGGGTTTCATTTAGCAACCATGCTTTTTCCTTCTGTACTCCATTTTTACTTTTTGTGGAGCCCAGTGACATATTCCAGGAGTGAGATCTCTGTTCCACCACTGACAACATGCGTGGCAGATTGGGCAGCCATCTTTTTGTGCATTGCAAATTGCGATTTTCAGAGGTGTTGGCGCGCACAAGGGTTTTGCGGCCATTTTGATATTTCTGGAACCATCATAACACAGTGCTGCAGCATAGCAGAGCCGAAGTGGGTTAAAACATCCCACAATGCCTAGAAAATTATCGCAACCATTGAGGAATGTCTAGACAGAAATATGTAGGGTGAATATAAATGCAGATTATTGTATTGATACACGGCTGTATTGTTATGTCCAAGAATAGAAATATGTGATTCAATATTTTGGGAATCGACTAAGAGCATGCAATATACATGTGTATACTTTGTGAGACAAAATGTAGTTTCTTTCACTGTTTTTAAATTGGGATGCAATTGTTGAATGCAGAATTGGATGTTTTTGTTTACGTTTATATAATAAAGAATTGAGTTGTATGGAAGCGTATTTGATTAAGTAGGTCAATTATTTCAGGACACCTTAATGGGGGTCATGGGAAAGAACACTGTTGAATTTTAAATCTGTATTAATCTTTCCCTTACTGTGATGCTATACAATAATATCAACAAAATAGCTGGGAAATCTACCAAGGCTACACTTGGAAGGGTATTGAGAAATGGGTTGCAGGCAGGAACAGGTTAGGGAGTTGACACCAAAACCATTCTTACTTAATGTGTAATGCATCCACTGCTATGATCCTACTGAAGCTTAATTCCAGTGAGATCTATGCAGTCTGATATTCATAACTGCACAGTTGAGCCATTCGGCATGCCTTTGCAATTCCTTCCTTTACCTTCTTTTGCTACCAGAAAGGAAGTCAAGTGAGTTTCTTTATTAATAACCCTACCCAGAAATCCACAAGTTGACAAATCATTATGAAATTCATTTAAGAGAATGTTAAGGCACTTGTGTGTGCTACCCCCCACGAAATCTCCTCAGGCAGTATGTCATTATTCAGTACAAAATGTGTTAAAAATGATGTGGTGGGTTCCACACATTTTTAGTAAGCTTTATCCCTAACACTGGAATGAGATGAGTTGTTGGTGTTTGTGAATCCTACGGTGAACAGGCAGCAGACTTCCGAGTCTCGTTTGATGGGTCATTGGCAATTTGCTAGCCATGGGTTTCAATTCCAATCCCAGGTTTATTCTTCAAGTTTGTCTCTCTAGCTTATTTGAAGAGTTTGTGCAAGTTTGTTCAGCAAATCAGAGTCTTGAATCTTCAAAGGGAATCTCTGCCATCGTCTATTCCTTTGTGGGTTGTGCTAGATGCTGATGGAAGAAGTGCATAGGGCAGCTTCACACTGTAATGGTTTTTCTAGGATTTTGGAGTGTGGGAACAGGATTTTGAGAGGTTGTGAGGTATTATAACTGTGTAATATTGGTCGTATTTCCTTTTTTGTTATTTAGTTTGTTTTTATAGGACATTATTATGCCCCTTTGTTTTAGTGTTTGCTGGGTGTGTTAATGTTGTGTTGTTAGTTTCTCTTATATACAAAAGAAAAGAGAAATGCACTCTTTCCTCTTGTGCCTTTTCAATGTTGTGTCATTTAGTACAATTATAAAAAGCCACAAAATATTCCTAATCTTAATTCCATCCCCCCAAAAAAATCCAATTTGTTTTGCCCTATCCCAGTTTCCCCTTGAATGTTAGTTTTCTGTCATATCATTTACCGAGTAGCTTGTGTGCTAGTTTACGTGCAGTGTTGAATTATTAGTATTATTTAGGGGTTGTTTTCTTTTTTTATTGGGCTTTGTTTTACTTCTTTGAGATACTTTGTTGTTTTAAACATTTTGGTACTCAGAGTGTGCTCACGCATATTTTCACTCAGCTTTGCTAATACTCATTTGATGTTCTCATGATGCAGCACTTGTGTTACCAAGATGGGAAGGTGAAGAAGGTTACAGAAGAGCAGGAGGAGCGCTCCTGAAGGAGGATTACCCCACGATGGATGAGTAGAGGGGGGGAGGTCTCCGAGCTGTCTTTGGTTAGTCGTTTGTGATCCAGGATCCTCTGAGATGATGGGGGAGTCTGAGGTATTGTGATGGCCTTGGGAGGAGTAGGGAAGGAGTCAAGGCCATTGTGGAGGTATCATATAGTAGTACAGAGGGTGAGGTGGTAGGGCCACTTGTAAATGCCCTCACAGAAGCAGAGCCTCTAGTGGGTACGCCCATAGAAGCAGGGCCAGTGAGGAGAAGGAGGACATGCTCATCATGTGGGAGGAGATAGCAACAGCCGCTAGCATTTTGGAGGCGCAGTGTGGAGTGGCTTATCTCTGAGCAGGGGACATTAAGCAGGAGGCGTTTTCCACCCAGCAGAGTGAGGGTGTTGATTAGGAGGAGGGGAACACCTATGAAGCTGACACAGGTGGTGGGCCTACCTACCTGAAGGGGAGGAGGAGGAGGAGCAAGTAGAGGAGGGACTTGATGAGTTGCCAGAGGAGACTATTCTTGCAAATACCATCCTTTAGGAGGCAATGAAGGCATGGGAGAAGGCACATAGAGCATACCTCTTTACCCCCTCCACAACCCTCTTTGTCCTGCCTCTGGGACTAGTTTACGCTGCCGGATTGAAAAGCAATCAAGTGGATTAGCCTGAGGTCATATGCGCAGTGGTGGGCTATGGGAAGAGAGTTAATCTGGGGTGGAAGTTAGAGGGTACAGGCTGTGACCTAGAGACAAATATTGCAAGGATTCATGTTTTCCAGTGGTGCAAGAATGCCTCCCTAGCTTTTCAGAGGTGCACGTGTACAACAGCAACATCATTGGACACATTATTTGCCAAAAGACTTGCACCAGTCCATAATGCCCAATTGGTGTGAGTGGCACCAGAAACGTTGTTCAGTAGGTGGGAGATTTGGAGGATTTACAGAAACACAGGAACAGTGATGAATAATTAAGCCCTGTGAAACAACCAGAAAATCTTATGGGGTAACTCCATCGTGTGGAGAAACCTGAGAACCTTAGGGGATGGCTGGGCCATGTCAGAGAACTTGGGATCTTTAATGGGTATCTTTGCCCTGTGAAAAAAAAAAACTGTCAATGTTAAGGGACAATGCCCTATGAAATGACCCCTAACCCTTAAAGAGTGACTGCACCCTGTGAGAGAATCAGACAACTTTAATGGGTGACTGCTCTAAGTGGAAAAAAATGAGAACCCTAAATGGTATCTGCACCCTGTGAGAACATTAGTGCGTGACTTTGTTCTGTGAAATGAAACAAGAACGTTAAGGGGTGGACGGCCCCTGTCAGAGATTCTGAGATCGTTGGTTGGTGACTGCTCTCTGTGGAAAACAAAAATGAGAATCACAGTGGGTTGATGTGCCCTGTAAAAAAAGAAGCATAAAAATATTCAGGCATGACTGCACCTTGTATGGGGACCGGAAAACATCAATCTGAGGCTGCACTCTGAAATAAACACGGAATAATAAAGGGTGGATTCATCCTGTGAGGGGACCCATGAAGCTTGGTTGGTGGCTCTACCTATGAAAAAATAGGAGAACGTTAGAATGTCAGAGAATGGCTCTCCCTGTCAGAGAACCAGAGAATATCAATGGTTGGCTACACTCTGTGGGAGAACCTGAGAAATTGTCTACGTCCTACAGGAGAACATTTGGACCTTTCACATCTGGCGTACTCATCATGAGACAATACAGAAAAAACCTTTAGTTACACAAAAGGCAACCAGCAACTGACCAGGCACTCATAGTACTGCAGCTACCCATTTCTCAACCACATGTACCATGAAATATCTCTTCTCCACTTTTCATGCTCTGAACGGTACCAGGATCATTGTTATCAACTGAGCTAGCACATTGGCCATGGGTAGATTTGATTTGGTAGTTTTCCACAAAGAAGTCAATGTTCATTTTTATAAATGCCAATTGTTCAACATCTGAAATTGCAATGTTTCTTCTGCAGTTACATACAATAGCCCCCGCCATACAAAACACACTCTCAGGTTGCATATTCATGGGGTTATTAGCAATAAACAAATGACTCGCACAAAGGCTATATTTCTGTTTGCATTTTATTTTAATTCATACAGTGCCTAACAGCGCTGTACAGGGAACAATAAAATGTAATGCATCAGGGTCCATTGAGGATTAAGAAGAATAATGAAGGTGTACCTTGTGCTCAGATTTTAAAAGAGGAAGAGAGGAGAACGAATGAAGTGAAAGAAGGCAAGCATTCCAAGGAGGTAAGTATTCCATTGTTTGGGGGCTAGCAGAGAGAAGCAACAGAAGCAGGAGGAGGCAAAGGTAGGGGCAGGGATAGATAAGAGGAAAAAGAGATTCAGAACAGAGAGAGTGAGAAGAAGTATAGAATGAGATATGGGAGGAGAGATAGGGAGGAGGAAGAGCATGACAAGATTTAAAAACAATATGGAGGAAATACAGAGAAGACAAGCCTCGGAGGAAAGCCAGTGGAGTTGATGTGAGAAAGCAGAAATAGAGCCACAAGGAGAGAGGACAGACAACACATGTATAGAAATATGATAAATTGAGTGAAGAGGGGCTAGATGCAAGGCAGGAAAACCGAGAAGAAGACTGGCCTTGAAAGACAAAAACGCGTAAGAGAAGAAATGAGGAGCTTTGTGGCCTCAAAGGTAAGGAAGCAACAGGCCTTGTGGACATTAAAAATCTGAAAACAACAAGATTTAGAAAGAGAAGCAATATGGACAGTGAAGGAAAGTGAAGTGTCAAAGGTGACACCCAGATTACGGGCTGAGGCAGATATAGGAAAAGACAACGGGGGAAAGAGATAGACAGAGGAGAAAGAGGTGGGGGATTGTAGGCGCACGGAAGAAAAGAACTTCAGTTTTTGAAGGGTTGAGGTGAAGATAATGAGAAGTCATCCAAGCTTGGATTTAAAGAATCAGGTTAGAAAGAGTGTATATTGTCAGAGAATGGGGAAAAGGAGAGAAGAAGCTGTGTATCACCCACATAAAGATGATAGGAAAGACCAAAGCCAGAGAAAATGGAGACAAGAGGAATATCATATAAAGAAAATAGTAGGGGGTCCAAAACAGAGACTTTGGGGCACATTGTGAGAAGGTAGGAGAGGAGTCCCCAGCTCAGTTGACCATATAGGACCATATAGCAAACGTTAAAAAGAGAAGAACAAAACCAGTCATGCAGACAGGAGCAGAATCTGAGAGGACTAAGAGAACAAAAAAGAATAAAGGGCAGTTTTGATGGAGTGATAAGCCCAAACACCAGATTGATAGGAGGGAAGATTGAGTGTAGTGCACAGAAACAAAGATAGAAACCAGGGAGTAGACAATTTGCATGAGTAATTTAGTAATAAAGGGAAGTAGTGATATTGGGTGGATGTTCAAATGAATAGAAGGACTAAGAAAGGTTTTTTTAGGATAGGGATAGGGTGTGTAAAAACATAGAGTTTAAAGGTGGCAGAACGGAGAGAGGAGTTAAATAAAGCAGCGAGGAATAGAACAAGAGGAGAATAGACCAGAAGGATGTGAGAAGAAGGAAAATGGTCATTGAGGGCAGCATTAGGATGAACAGCACAAAAGAAAAGTATGCTATATATGTCAGAAGGGAATACGAAAGTAATTCCCAGATGAAAGGGGAAATGGAAGAGTGGAGAAGAGAGATTTTGGAAAGGAAGTAAGTAACAAAATCCAAAGCTGTAAGAGGGTAGAGGGAATCAGGCTCAGGAGACGGAGGTGAGGTGATATGTTTAGATTCAGAAAGAATCGACAAGGATGAGGTGGAAGGAAGGTAAATGGATAATTGAAATAAGTTTGATTCACAGAAATAATCAAAGAACCATAGAGATAATGAAGAGAATACAGAAGATCATGGTCAGAGGATACCTTGGATTTATGCCAAAACCGCTCTGCCCTACGCAAGGAATGATGGGCAGAGAGGCAAGCAGGGGCCATTCAATGTTGGGAGGGTTCACGAGAGGGAGAAAAGAGAGAAAAGGCAAAAAGAAGATCAAATCTATCTGCAAGACTTGAGGACAGAAGAGTGAAGGAAGAATCATAAGGTAAAGAAGTACAGACATCAATAGAGGGGAGAAGAGAGTTCTGAAGAAAAATTTGAGATTTGAAAAGAGTGAAGATCGCGCTGAGAAAATTTGAAGAGGAGGTGGGAAAACAAATGAAAAAAGAGAATGATCAGAAGATTGACAACAACATCTTCCTAGGCAATGTAAACCTCCGAGGCAACAAGGACACCAAACCGCTAAAGGAAGCTCGCCTCACACACCACACGAAAGACACAACACATGAGAAAGGTAACACGCTCGACCTAATCATCACCACATTGCCTTCCCGCCACTAGAGCTCGCATATCCTACTTCACTGGTCTGACCACCTGGCCGTGCCTTTCAACATTCTGCACACTACCCCAGTCAAGTGCTCCCAGCAGAAACCCATCAGACAAACCTTCAGGTCCATCAAGAACCTCCCAGCAGAAGCAATCACAGAAGACCTCGGCAACCTCCTCACATGAACCAAACACTCCCAACCGAACTGTGACTCTACTGGAAGCACTCAACACCACCCTCTCAGCCACAATTGACCGACATGGGCCTCTAAAACAACGCACCTGCAAACCAAAACCGTCAGCCCCCTGGTACACACAAGAACTCAACCTCAGAAAACCAACAGGGCAAACTTTACTCAGGGATGCACACGGCACAATGGGTGGCCCTTAGCTCCTGTAACAGCCACAAGGGGCCCAGATTAACTCAAGGAGGCAGATGTGTATCCATTGTGCACCAGATAATGTTGTGCATACAAGGATTTCTGGTTTGCATGTGCATTTGCCCCACAAACTGTTTTATAATCTAGCCAACTGTAGCCACAACCTCATGTACAATTCCTTTACTGTTCTGTGAAAATAAAAACACTCTCTGGAAACTTCCAAGTGGTGATCAGGTTTTCTCGATAGCCCAGCGAATCCAGGGCTTTCCACAAAAGAGTAGTGCAAGACGACAAATATTATAGCCAGATACTATTGATCTGTCTGTAATATAGTTATGATCTTTTAGCCATGCTCAAGTGCTTCCACAATGCTGAACTAAAACAAAGGGGGCTTGCTAATCCATCCTTGAGCTACAGAGAGAAGGCTTCATTTCCTAAACTTGAGACTAACACAGCATCCATATTTTCATGCAGATTGGTTTTGATGTTTTGCTTTTCTGAGGGTATGGGAGGGATGTGTGATGAATCAAATGGTATCATCACTTCTTTCCCAGTGTTGACCTCCTCCCATGTGGCCAGAGGATGGCAGTCACTACCTGATCCTGACCCCGAGGGCAGTTATCTGAGGGAGAAACACATGGGCGAGGTGTCTTCCGGGAGAGGAGATATGGTATCCCCCTTTCCTTTCTGAAGATTCATATCCAATTACCCATGCCCTAATAGCCTATTGTGACATCTTCCCTCTTGCCCCCATGGCGAGTAGCACAATTATTTTGTTACACAACAAAGGCCAAATCTCAACATCTAACTGGCCTTGTAATATTACAAAAGACATGTTTTCCCAATTCCACCTACTCTTCTTCAACTTATTTTGCCTTTAAAACCCATTACCAACATTCATATGTTGTTTTTAGGAAGGGACTACTATTTCCACAATCCCCACAACACTGGGACGAGAAAGAGGAGCACAGTAATGCAGAGCACAGGAATCTACAAGCAAAGGCAGTGCTCTAATGGCAGCGAGAGCACACCTGTGCCTTGGACATTTAAATCACTGAAGCAAGAAATGCAGGGAGGCTGCTGGCAGGAGTGAGTTGCTCCACTCCATGTGAAGGAAGTCGGTGGAACCAACCAGCTCAGGAGCCTGAAGTGAAAGGCTGCTGGAAGATGGACACGAATGACACATGGCGAGCATGCCAGAAGCCAGATGAGGGTTCCTGGGTGTTCGCTGGCATCGGAGAACAGTGCTTTCTTCACTGGAATCCCATGCCAAGCAGACGAGTGCAGCAGAAGCGTCAAGAAGCAGGCAAATGGTGGAGAAACAGTTGTGAAGCAGAAATCAGCAGGAGACCTTCACAGGTGGACCACAGAAGAAACGAGAGATGCCATCAGGAACTGGTGAGTCTACGAAGGGATACAGGAATACCGGGGCATAGTGGCAGCTGCATCAAATTTAAATAATTACAAGAGCGAGAGAGAAAAGGACCAGTTTCCAAAACTGGAGAGGGAAAGGCTGAAAGAACAGTTTTCTAAGAGGAGAGACATTCAAGTTTGTCAGTGCATGTTGCAAGCATATAAGAGAGACATTAAAGAGGCCATATATGAGAAACACAGTATATTAGCTAAGGAGGCTAAAAAGCAGAGCCATCAAAGGTGGGAGAGTGAGCAGTAGCTCATATGTGAAAAGCCTAGGCAGGAAAGTATACCAGACTGCTATAAGTGTTTGCAATTGTAAGAGGCCCTGGCAAGAGAGTATACAGGCAGCTATAAGTGGGTATGTTTCAAGAAGCCCTGGCAGGAGAGCATACGACGCAAATTGTGAGTGTAGAAAGTCTGGCTGGGGTGTATACCAGTCAGTTGCAAATGTGTAAAATAAATCCTGGTAGCGAAATACACCAGTCAAGTTGAAAGTGAATATGACACAAGCATTAGCCTGCAGGCTGTGTTGTTTTAAGAGACTCAGGAACAAAACCCCTGGCAGGAGAGTTAACCGGATATACCGACCACACATAAAAAGAAACATAACCAGTTTCAAGACAACTTTTCTTGCTGACCCAAAGGAACGTAAAGAACTGTTAGTTATAACTCAAGAAAGTGACAAGGAATCCAGGAGAAGGGAAGAACCCTCTCGAGCAGCTATAACCCTCCATGATAGATTTCTGTTTGTGGGAGTTATATATATTTTTCCTTTCTTTTGAACATTTACAAAACACTCAAGGCCAATGACTTATCCATTTTGAATTAGAATTAATTTGGTTATAATGTGACGGTCAGAATAGTACTTTGGACACAGGACAGTTTTAGAAATTTTGACACTGACAGATCCTTAGTTTTGAATTTAGGTAGCTGTGCTAGTGCAGGGACAGCAAGGCCTTTTTCCCAACTCCTGTTAATGTTATAATACATGTATTCAGCCAAAATCATGTCTAACTCGTGTATGAGTATCATTTCTGACTCCTTGCAGATGCAACTCAGCTATTTTGATTTGTTCCCTGTCTGTGCATAGTGTTCCCACATAATTGTGGTCCGCAAGTAGGTTCCTGCTTTCACTCTGCACAACACTTTCTGGGAGATTGTTCATGTGGTCAGTTTTGGTTGCTGTTTACTCTGTGTGATGAACTGCATATTTTGACATTCTTATATTACAAGTTCTGACGAAACAGATTTCTAAGGCGAAATAAAGGACTAAAGAAGTAAAAGGTTAATCATATCACATGCTGATGGCATACTTTCAGAGCGAACATTCACCATTGCGATGTTTTCCCATGGCCGGGTTCAGCTGTATTTAGTCACAGCAACGCATAATTTTGCATTTAGACTGGGAAGAATGATTTGGCTGTTGTTTGTGTTGGTGTGGCAAGTCCCAGTAGTGTGGCCGTGACCTTGCGAAGTTTATTGTGCCTGTGATTCGTGGGGAATCGCTGTGCTTTATAGTAAATGGAATGTGCCCTGTAGGACTTATTTGGGCACTTTACTGTCGAAATGGGTTTACATAAAAAAAGGATGGATAGATGGCAGCCATAGCTCTGCCTTCGAGGGGTTTCTCCTTTCCTTCTGATGGAAGGAAGGGTCGGAGAAATGCACTCCTTCGACGAAGAGCCTGTCTGATCCAGTTAAAGAAGGTGTTCAGTTCATGGGCGCAAATGACAGAGAGTGCTATAAAAATCCTGTTCAAAGAGAAAAAAAAACAGCTTGACAGGTATTTGTATCAAAGATGCGCGTTTTCATCAAAGCACTGCACATTTGTCAAAGATCTTTTCAAAAGAGGCTTTCTTCTCATAGGGGTCTAAAGGAGGGATTGCCACCTCGATCACCATTTTAAAGGCGATAATGGAGGGAAAGACATATAGCGGAGCTGAGACTGGAAGAGGAAAAGTGATCCGAGAGGGTACAGGATAGATTGCAGAAAAAGGCGTCCACCTGCAAAGATCACGCGGGTTGGTGCAAGTCTGAATTGCCCAATGATGTGGTTAACACAGTACTTAGAGGCTCCTTCTCCTGCTGCAATAGAGATTGTGCATGTGGGTGAAGGGGTGCAAAGGGGAGTCACGTTGCAAACAGAGGAAGTGACCTACTGCAGCATACACATAAATCCCAGCCACGCCCACCAACAGGGACCGAATTGCAGAAGCGTTGTATCAGTGCAAGTGCACACATATCCCTAATGCATAAAACACAAGCGGGAGGGATTGCCGAAACTAGTGCAATTGCAATTAGACTACCGGAAAAATTGCCTTAGTGCAAAGAACATGTTCGTTCAATGCATATGTGAATCAGTGAATGTTTGCCAATGTTTGACGCAGTCCTAGCTCTTTACCCAGATGTAAAAAATAATTGCAAACATTTGGCAGTAGGCAATTTTTGTCCTAATGCTAATTTGTATTTACATCGGTGCAAGTGCAATCCCCACGGTTGGTATAACAGAAATCTGCACCCACCCAAAGCTCCTCTCCCATTATGCTTATATGTTGGGAGCCAGAGTGTGAAACACGTGCATTGCCAGTAAGAATACCTATACCAAAGACAATCCTGGAAGTAAGATTTCCATTGAAGAAGTCGTACATGCATACAAAACATGATGGTCATTTGAATGAAATCCCGGAGGAAGAGGGAAAAGCAAGCGAGAAAGCAGATTGGTGATGTCATGAAAAGCAGAGTTGATGCACTCAGAAGAGATGCAGAAGATGAGAGAACATTAAGATTCTATAAACTCTAAGTTCAAGGTATAAAGATGAGCAGTGTTTTGGGCTGGAGATGAAGACATTCATGCTATAAGAATAATGGATAAATGATTGAGTCATTTTATAAGTGTACAGAAGTAGTAACGCAAGTAGACAAAGTATTCTTTAAGGCTGGCTATATAGTCAATAGATTGTGGCAATGCGCCAAACTATGTACATAAGAAGTATAAGGACTATGGACGATTCCACAGTGCGCTTTAGCAATGCTGGATTCCAAAAGCAGGAAGACGTTTTTAGTGTGTCGCAGTTGGAAATTGAAAACTTAACGATGAAGCTGGATCAAAGAAAGGTTTGGTTGGATCAACACCAAGATATCAAGGTCGTCTTGGGCCTGGTTGTGCGTACAAAATATTACAGAACGTGAAGAACAAAACTCCTGTCTCTAGTGAGCGGCAGGAACATTAAAGGCGTCAGAGGTTCTTCAAATAGTAGTATTTTAAATGCAGTAAGACTCTGAATCATAGTCTACAGCCACGTGGTCAGATGGAAATAGACACTATGATGAACTGTATCGAAATCGAGAAGACAGATTATGCTATACTCCCTCATATTCTTTAGCACATAGAACATTTCCACGGCTGAGTTCAAAGCCTTAATTGACTAGTAGGCTGCAAGTGTGATGATGGATGCCTGGGCTAATTGGTGGGAAGGCATGGTTGTGGCCATCCCACTGGTACCTGAATGCCAACCTGCATGCTGCTTATGCATGTGAAATATTACAGAGGGGTACAAGGGTGCCAACCAATCATAGAGAGACATGTAATACAGAGCCCTATAGTTTGTATACCCAAAGGGACATTGTGTATTTGGTGACGTTCATAGAAACCTGCACTAGAGGAGGGCTCAGTTGCCCCACCTGATGTTAGACACCCAATCCCCTTCCCTGACCAGTATGGAACGTATATCTAGATGTTCCTTGTAAGCCTATCACCATTCCAAATAGGTTTTTTTAGTTAGCAACGTAGGTTGACGTCAATAGTGATGATTTTGTAGTACATTACCTGCTTTTTTTATATGTTGAATTGAGTGTGAGGATTGAGCGAACGTTTTGATGTTCGTTGTAACTCCCTGTTTTAGATAATTGACATTAAAACAGTCGAATTTTGCCAATTTCCTGAGTTAGATTATTGATGTTTGAGTAATATTCTGCATCCCTTCTGTCCCTAAGTATTGCTATCTCGTTTTAAAGGGCTGGGTTGGCTGTCCCAGTTCATATGCATTGAATGAGTATGTGTTTTGCCCTATGGCGATGTTGTACCTAGTACTCATGCAGCATTGTTATTTATTATTTATTTATTGAGTATGTGTATGACACCTATACGCAAGTGTTTCCAGGCACCACAAGAAAAAAAGGGGTGGACGGGGGTTGGGCAAAACAACAATAAATGGTCATACAAGGCATTGTGGCATTCGGAACATGCAATGCAAGTGCAGTGACAGTAAGTGCAGGAGGAGGAGGCAGGACAGGGCGGAAGGGGTGAGATACAGGAGAGGGGGAAGAAGTGCAGGAAGGATGGGGGGCCCAGGGGCATGGCAAGTGCCGAGGGGAGCCCAGGAGAGCAAGTGCTAGGGAAAAAAGGGGTAAGTGCCAGCTAGTGCCAGGGCGGGGGTACCAAATTCAGGCTTGTCAGAAAAAGGTGCCCGAAGGCAAGTGCTGGTTAAGGAGTGCTGGAGAAGAGTGGACGAGGACGGCCTGGCCCCTGTAATGCATATACGGGACGAGGCACCAGTCATAGCGTCAGGGGGACATTAGCAAGGGAGGCAAAAGGGAAGGAGGAGGAGAAAAGGAGAGTCTTGAGAAGTTTCTGGAAGTTAAGGAGGCACAGTTCAAGCCTGAGAGGGGCAGGAATGCTATTCAAGAGGGAAGCCCTTGCCGAAGAAAGAGATCCACCCGCCACTCTCTGCTTGGAAAAATGTCTGATCTGCAGAGAGTTGGAGTTAGAGGAACAAAGGACTCTAGCAATGAGGTATTTAGGGAGAGAAAGTTGGATGTAGCAGTTCCCAGGCCCCAGAAAGCCTTGTGGATGATGCAGAGGTTGGGATGGGGGAGATGGAATTTGGGAGGCAGGTAGAGGGGCGGAGGAAAAGTATGCTCACTTACCTGGTGGCCAGGAGGGAACATTGCAGCTTCCCTTTCTTGAATTTGATGCTTGCAACCACCGAGAGCCAGTGGAGAGACTTTAGGACTGGAGATATCTGGTCCCTGGGCTTGAGGCCAAGGATAAGACTTGCAGCCCTATTCTGGATTAGTGAAGGGAGGAAAGAGGCAGCAGATTTAAAAGTAGCCTGTTACAGTAGTCAAGCCTAGAGAGAACCAGAGCTCTGGAGACATTGCACTTCTGTGGAATGGTGAGGAAAGGGAGAATCCGTCTGAGGAGGTGGAGCTGAAAGTTGGACTTTTTGGCAATGTCTGTGATGTGAGGGGAGAAGGAGAGAGAGGAGTTGCAAATGACCCCAAGGTTTTTGCCTCACAAGAGGGAAAGGAGAGGGGGCCCGAGGAGGGTGGCCAGAGAGTGGGAGGGAAGCAGGGAGCAGGTGACTCAATAAGAAGGATCTCGGTCTTACTGGCATTAAGTCAGAGATCATTAGCACAACACGCTTGCCTGCATAGCAGTCAGGCAGTCACATGTGAGAGAGGAAAAAGAGAAGGGAGAGGAGGGAAATTTAAAGGAGAGCTGTGTGTCATCGGCATAACACTGGAAGTGACGAGAGGAGGTGGAGATCAAGTGGGCAAGAGGGGCATGGTTGATACTGAAAGCCACAGCTATAAAATAGAGCCCTGAGCGACACTGCAGGTAGAGAGTGAGGTGGCAGAGAGGAAAGGGTCCAGCTGCACTTGGGAAGGTTGGTTAGAAAGGAAAGAGATCAGCTAGGCCAGTGCCCAGTCCGTGATTCCTAGGGTATCACAGAGACAATTTATGAGGATGGCATGGTTGGCCGCGTCAAAGGCAGAGAAAAGTTTGAGAAGGATCAGAACAGAGGGAGAGTTGGGATCACAATTTGAGATCAGGTCTTCCCGAGTGCTCAGGAGAGCAGTTTCCATACCTCTAGATGCTCTGAAACCAGACTGCTGGTTGTGGAGACAGCCAGCGGTTTTGGTGTGGTTGGTCAGTTGGGGGATAGATTTTGCCCAGTAAAAGGGGTGATGGAGATAGGGCAATAGACGGGCAGGAAGGGTCACAGACAACTTTTTTAGGAGAGGGTGTACAAGGAAGTGCTTGAGGGGTTGCGGGAAAGAATCAGTGGCATAGGAATGATTACAGAAGTCAGCCAAGGCCGAGGCGAGAGAGGAGATGTTGCCCTTGAAAGTTCTGGAAGAGCAGGGGAGCACCTGTTTGGAGGAGACTTTCATAGAGCCGACTATTCTAGATGCCTCATCCAGTGGTGTGGTAAAGAAGGAGGAGAGAATGAGGGAGGGGGAGGAGGGACCAGGGGAGGCTGGAGGTGATGGGGGTGAGGCAGGGGAAGAGGAGAGGGAGGACACAATGTCCTTAAGGAGAAGTGGGAGGCCAGTGCAGTGTAGACAGCTTGGGACAGAAGGGGAGAAGAGGGGACTGCAGTAGGATTGGAAATATCCTTGCAGATTTTGAAATGTTACAGAAAACTTGCATCAGTAAAAGTGCAATTAACACTATGTCAAAAACTGCCCTAGTGCAAAACAAATATTCTTTTAATGCATTATTTCAGCAGGGTGACATTTTCTCTCGTTCTTTCCAGATGCCCTGCAGCATTGTTCAAAGGGGCCTTCACTATGTTATAGGGGGATTTTATGACCATGATCCATTTATGAACTTGCTGAATAGTCCACCAGGCTTCAGGTGGGTTGTAAGGAGCTGGTGGGGACATAGTCAAGTTAACTTGCTTGTAAGATGAAGCAGTCAGGTGGGGCCCCATCAAGAATTCTCTTTAAAAATGTATTTGCAATTCAATGCGGCCTGTTGACCTCCAAATAGCTGTTAATTGTGTTGCTTTGAAGCCACAGTCATATGCTAGTGCATTCCCTATGGTGGCGGCAGATGACCTTATATGTTCGGTCACCATTAGGGGCTGCTTCGTGGGCCATGGTGGCTGCTGGGGGTTAGGGAGTTTCCTGCCACAGGGAAGAACATGTTTGGGGGAAGGAGACACTCATGAGAGTTCAAGGGCACAAACTGGAGAGGGGAATAGTGTGAGGTAATGGGGATTTACCTGAGTTACAGTGCCACCCTTTAAGAAGGGGCTCCCTGGCACCTTTCCTTCTTTCCCCACTGCGCCCGCCTTTTGTCCCTCCCTCTCCCCCACCAGAGGTTTACTTGTTCGCTGGGTTGGAACAGTAGCATTTTGGTCATTCATAGATTCTGAGTATCCATTCATCTGTTATTCTTCTGAGCTAATTTTGCATGTTGGACTTTGTTAGGGACCTTCACAATGTTATGTGGAAATGTTGTGATCTTATGACCATGAACCATTTATGAGCATACTACATTGTGCTACCAACCTGGACTGTGGGTGCTCGGGTGCTCTCCTGTTAAAACGGCCAGCAAGCCAAGCCAGTGTGGATGACTGGCTGGTCCCTTAAACTGTGACATGACTTATTTAATTTTAATTTCTTATTTATTTAATTTTAATTGGGTTTTTATAACACACTTAACACCATACCTGAGTTTGTCTCAAAGCACGGATCTGAGATTCGAACCTCTGTTGCTCTGCATGGTCTTGCTTCCAAAATCAGTGCTTGCCCCTGTGCTATCCTCGATTCACCATTGCATTGTCAGTTTAATCCGGATCGTATCAGGCTGCTGGTAGGCCAACATACTACTGGTGGGTAGAGAGGAAGTGTATGAGACATAGGGCCTCATTACACAGTAGGCGGTAAACCATGGCGCTATTAGCGCCATGGTTCATGCCGGTAATTTACCGGTACCGCCTTGGAGGAAAGGGGAATTACCACCCTCTTGCAAGGTTGGGAAAGTGGTAATTCCTCCTTCCTCCATTGCCCTTCCCCATTCTCATTTTTGCCCCATAGGGCATAATGGAAATGGGGAAGGCGCTAATTACGGTACCGCAAATCGCGGTACCGTAATTAGCACCCTGGTCCCTTTGTGGGTTCGTTTTTTAACGCCTGCAAAAAGCAGGCGTTAAATTCCCCAACCCGCAAAGGGACCTCGTAGTAAGGCGCTAAGGGTTTACCGGTACCGGTAAAATACTGGTACCGGTAAACCCTTACCGCCTACCGTGTCACGTTAGTCACGTTAACTTGCTTATAGGATGTAGCAATCAGGTGGGGTCCCCATCAAGTATTTGCTTACAAAATATGTTCAATAAAGTGCAGCCTATTTTTCTCCAAATGGCTGTACATTGTGTTACTTATTGATTTCCTTGAAGCCTGGTCATCATATGCAAGTGCATCCCCTATGTTCTGGTGCAAAAAGGCATTAAAATATATGTTTTTCAGTATAGTAATTGTTTCGACTGTGCAAAGTTTCTGTGATATGGTTCATAGAGTTGTAATACGTATTCTTTCAATGCATGTTTGCACTGGGGAAAGGAAGTATGCCTAGGTAGGACACATATTTCCTTGATGCAAATATGAGTCAAAAATGATATGTTTTTTGCTCTAGGATAATTAAGATAATTACGTACTTACAATTGTGAAAAGTGTCTTTAATGAGGTCCATCAGGCGGTGTTACAGAAACTTGCCACTGGTGCAAATACAAATTATCATTAGACCTAAGATTGCCGTAGTGAATAAATGCATAAAAAGAACTCATTTTTATACTACACTATGGCAGTTATTGCTGATAATGTGGTGCAAAATTGCCTGGGCAAGGTTTTGATGCAACCAGATTCAGTGTAGATTGAACTCTATCACTTATTGTACTTTCTGCACAAGCATTGCTTCCCATTTCTATCATGTTTATGAACTACATTACAGCTGTACCATCCAGGTGCACTTGCCTGCCAAAGCACCCCCTATAAGCCAAAACTATTGCAGTGGAGTGCAGCTAGGAGGGAGATGGGATATGAGGAAGCACAAGGCTTGTAGGTGTTGTTTGTAAATTTACCCACCCATTGATGGCCCATTGCCATGCTAATCCCTATGGGTATGCCCACCACTACCCGCCCAAAACAAATCCTCCTAGGATCTCTTTGAGCAAATCTACGCAAGCAGTAACATCAAACACTGTTCTCCGAAGTGCCTCTTAGTGTTATTTTAAAGCAGTCTTCAGGAAGTGAATGTCTTAATTGGAGCTGTAAATGTGCTCCTGGTGTAATAAACATTTCTTAACAAAGTATTCATCAAGCCACTTGATTTATAAAAGTATGTGTCTCTTTTATTTGCACCCTAGGAGGGGGGCCAAAGGGCCCCCAGCCAGTCAAAGAACTTGAAAAGCAGGCTTAACCTCATTTGTATATTCCGCGTTCCAGGAAGCTGCAATTTTCCCTCCTGTACCACATGTAAGTGAGCATACTTGTCCTCTCCGTCTCTACTTCCCTCCCAAATTCCATCTCCCCCATCCCAACCTCTGCCCCACTTACCTGACGCTATCTATCTATGTTCCAGCACTTCCATACCATTGCAATCGCCACCACGGAAAGGGAGAAAGTATATTGATTAAGAGAAGCCCTGTTAAAAACAATCATTGTCAAACACAACCGTTTTGGATTGTGTATTAGGTGTTACATGGGCGTTTTCCAGGAACTGCTATTAAATGCCCAGGTTCTCACACCATTTTGCCGCTATTACCATTATTTGCCAGTTAGTACCATTATGCCAGTGACTGCCAAATCCCTATCTGATGCCTACACAACAGCCACAAATGTTGTCATTGCCAATGCTTGTTTCTACAATCCTGCAGGGCAAACATATCTCTATGGCCATAATATGTTCAATGCTCCCCAGCCTGGGATTTCCAGAAGCTGGTAGGCTAGCATGACTGAGATGCCTGGAGCTCTGGGAAATACACATTCTGAGCCTTGTTCTGGGCATTAAGACTGTGAAGAATGTACCTGGCAACCACCATGAATTAGGAGGCGGCCAAAACGTTTTTTATGATGGAAACACAGTGATTGGCACTTGAAACTGTTACCCAAAAACGTGAAATAAATGTTGCCATTTGTCCTTACTCACTTTTTTTGTGTGAATAAGAATATTAAATAAATGAAACCCTGCAAAATTATTAAATATAAACATTAAGTCAACTATTTAAGTGTCATATGAAAACAAAAACACAGATGTGGTTTGAATAGAAGCTGCAGGTGCCCCTGTATTGAGGCAAGAGCACGTCCTAATGAACAAAGCATATTAATGAAATGGCCACGCTAATAAATGCAGATAAATGGATGAAGCTGCCTGTACAGGCATAGATTGCACATTGGAGAAGGGGGAGCTGCTTTATCCTGCTGTTTGGCCATCTTGGTATCTACTTTTGGAGCATACATCCACCCTCTGGAAACACTAACTTCAGGAGAGAATGCCAACTCATGCCCATGACCTGTACTCAATGAGGGACGCGCCTACCCTCATTAAGGCCAAAAGCATGCCACAGAAGGCTATAGTGTCACAAATGTCTTACAGGTAAGTGTAATAAAAATGCATGTCCAACGCAGTATAAAGGAATGCACTTACCAGCTGTGAGAGAAACACTGTAAAAAGGGGCTCTTTCTGATGCTTCTGTAATAAAACCCATAATAACACTAATCCATAAATGCAGGGGCACAGGTAAGTATAATCAGACTTAGTGCTAGGACGAAACACAGTAAATAGGCCTTAAAAGCTTGTTTTTGTAGAAAATGTGTGCTAGCGTTTTGTGTGCAGAAAAAGCTACTTTGGTGATTTAATGTAGAGTCTGCGATCCCAGACCAGCGCTGAAGTAAGTATATAACGGTTTTATTTTTCAAGGTCACAGATTAGAGCTTGCAGGTTCCGACCAACAAATAATGTATGCATGACAATTTTATAATTCAATATCGCTTCTAAAATTCTATTTTCTAATGTAGCCGAGAAGAACCACAGCGGTTTCAAATTGCCCTGTATTACATATTCCCTGGGAAAATGGTTAGAGTGCCAGCGATATGCAACATTTGTGTAGCAGCGCGTCCGTGGGTCAAGGTTCTGGTGCAACATGCTAGTAAGCACTTCGCATGTGATCAGAGATTTGACGACCAGGGCAGCTGATTTAAGTTCCGCCGGTCATCTCAAATGTTTCAATGAATTAACTTTGTGTTGTTGGAATTGGGGGTGGATTGTGATGTCACATGTTGTAATTGAGTGTGGTGTGGGAAGGTTTGTGGACCCAATTAAACAATATAATGTATGCTTTTCTATAAGGGTCTGATGTGCAAGCACCAATCAGCTCGATATGGGAGATTTTTCCATGTTGCAATGTTACTAATGTCATTCAATTTTACTATTATGAAAGTCTTAGATTTAGGGGTGTTTCTTTTGCTGCGCCTTTTCATGAAGTTTTGTTCCTGTGATCTGTTTGAATGCAGGTGTCCCAGCTGCGTCTGAATCCCGAATAAACCTATTATGTACTTCTTGCACCAGTGCACACTCCTTTTTTGACTACTTTTGTAATTTCCTGGTCAGTTTTTGAGGCAACCCCGATACATTTTCTGAGACCCCAGCGAGATATCTTTCGACCGAGGAGTGGGAATTCCAGCTGTGCTCCTGGAGGAGTGTGGGAGAGCATCTGTTCACCAGAACTAACAGCTCAAGCAAGAAGAGGTCCGTGGATGCTCCGACAGAAGTGCAGGCCATTAAAGGGAGACTCTGAGGTTGAAAGAAGTGAAGAATCTCCTAAAAGGATACATGCGTGTACTCGTGTACTCGTGCATGGAAAGCGCAAGGGGCGGGAGGGACAATTTTTATGGTGTATAGAACGCACACTCATTAAAGTGGTGGAGGCTGATTAACCATAGTAGTCTTAGATGTTAGGTCTGCCGTTCTGATACACAGCAGGTAGACAGTGGCAAATCTGCATTAGAGCAGAGGGTTGTTTAGTAAGTGGCAGACTTATTAGACCAGAGTTGCGCGTAGTGCAGGCAATTGGTATAGTTCCTCCATTTTATTTTTGTTGGGGAAAAATTTTTTGAGGTACATGCACGCACGTGTTTTGTTCATAGCAGTAGTATGTTTTAGTGGTGTGGAAAGTGGCTGTAGTGTTTGTTTTATGTGGCTTTGGAAAAAAACAGAAGAGCCACGGTTGAAATAAAGTAAATAGTTACAGAGCCACATAGCGTGAGTAATTTATGCAGTTCTTTGAGAGGAGGAGTAATCATTTTTTCTAACGTACTAACATAGGGTCTCATTGTTAAGGTGGTGGGCTTGGGGAGAATGCTGTTTCTGTAATAATACGATTTAACAAGGCAGGTCAGTGGAGAAGGCCATTGTGTGTAAGCATTGATCGTGAGGTGTGAAAGGGCAGGCCTGTGGAGAAGGTTGGAGTGAATGAAAAAAAGGGCAATCAAGTGAAGTGGTAAGTATACAATTTGTGCGAGTGGGACTGTTTGAAGAAGGCATGAGAGTTTAAAGGAATACAAAATAATAAGGGAAAGAAGGGAGAAGGGAGAGAACAATATTTCAATAAAACAGCATTAAGGCAGGGGCAATGATCTCCTACTGGATGGATGCCCCACATGCAGAATATTGACCCAATATTGTTACAAAATATCAAAGTACCATTTTGAGTGGGTACATGACACAGTGGGACTGTGTTATAAAGAATGGCCAGGGAAGGGAATGTTTGATAAAGATATCATGGAAAGTATGTATTCATACTTGGCAGCTACATACAAAGGAGAAAAGCTTAAAGGAAACAGGAGGTTCTAGGGCTTTGGAAATTGTACGAAGAAAAGGAAAAAGAGACAGAGAAAGCGAAAGCGAAAGGGAGGAGGAGCAGAGAAGTCCACTGCCCCCTCCCTATATGATATACTGATTTTTAAAACCAGTTGCAGGTTATACGAATCCTAAACGAGTGCTTCAATACAAGGAAGGAACACATAAAAAGAAAGAGTAGGGTCACACAAGCACCATTAGCAAGGACAAGAAAGGGAGGAGGAAATATATAAATAACCGTGCAGCAGCAACATGACAGTGTGGTCAAGGAAGCAGAAAATGCAATGGAAAGGAAAATAGAGGAAAAAGGAAAGGAGCATGAGAAGGGAGCCAACAAACAGGGGTGGACAGCAGGACCCATTACGTTTAAAATAGACATTTGGGGATAGGACATGGACAATAATTAAACTAACTGACTAAACAGACTGGGAAGACAGTGGTGATAATGATCATGGGGATGACGAAACAGACACACATAATTTGACAGATAGGAGAAGAGAAAGGAGAAGCAATAAGAGAGAAGAGGAGGAAAGGGGAGAGTCTCTGGGTAACTGAGGGAACAGACTTCTGAGAAGAAAAACAAGAATAGTGGTAGCCAAGAGACCACAATATGGCAATAAATGCAGAGCACACACACCGGTGCCTCTTTTACAGGAAGTGAGGGATAGGTTAATTAAATTATATACCATGGAAGACAATAGACAGGGACAATCTAGTTTACAGTATACCTTCATTAATGGTGGGGCAAGCAAGTGGATTCATGTTTTTGAAAAGGAAACAGCGGGCAATCCATTGGCCATCATTATTATAATTGGTTATTCATAATGTGCTTGATACCCAGAGGTTTCTAAGCGCAGACCGAACCTGTATTGCTCTGTGTTGTCTTGCTTCCAAGGAGAGCGTTTTGTGCCTGAGCGCTCCTCCTGAATAGCATGCAATAATATGTATTGATCCCACACTGACATTGGCAGGAGTAGGTGACACAGAGTTGTTTGCAACAAAAGTCAATGAAGAAAGGGAGGCAGTGTCTGAGCTGAGCATACCTTTTCCAGTACACATAAAAGAAAGGGCAGTGCCCCAGATGACTCAGTTAAGAAAAAAGAAGGCAAAATACATGCAGGAAGATTTGAAAAAGGTGCCCAAAAGCTTGTGGACAACAGGACCCCATGATGTAGGAATACTTAAAAGGGGCCTTGGCAGTACACATCAAATTAAAAGAAGGAGCACTATTGCAACAAGTAAAGTAGTACCCACTTTCTCGAGAAGCAGTCAACGGTATATACGAGACACTACATGACCTATGGCAGCAAGGCATAATACAGGGCAGTTCATCACCTTGCAACATGACTATAATCTATCAATCGGATCAATAAGGCAAGGGGAGGAGCATGGTGTTTTATACAGGAGTTACACCCTCTGAAAAAGTATTTTTGAGGCAGAGTATCCATTGGTTCCAAACCCTGCAATTATATTTTGCAGCATTCACTATTTCACAGTGATTGATATAAAAAACATTTTTTTCTTCATTGCACTACATCCCGACTCCAGCTATCTCACTGCTTTTTTACGTATCGTGGGACCAGATTCAAAGACAATAGAATGCCTCAGGGATACCGTGAAGGACCTAGCATCTTTAAAAGAGTAATAGAAATGGATTTGAGCAATTTACAGGTTGCAAGCACAGTGATACAGTATGTTGATGACTAACTGGTATCTAGCCCAACAGAAGAGGAGTGTAGGGGGGACTCAGTGACACTACTGACCTTGCTAACAGACAAATGATACAAAGTGGAAAGAGAGAAATTACATTACTGTCAAACAGAGGTAGTGTACTTGGGTCATATTGTGTCAGCAGATGGGGCGAAAATAACACCAGAAAGAGTTGAAGCCATACACAAAACTCCACAACCAAAAACAAGAAAAAGAAGCAAAAGTGTGTGGGCCTATGCAATTACTGCAGAGCATGGATTTTTAATCATTCCATGTAAACCAGGCCATTGTTGCAGGCACTAGAAGAAGCACAGAAAACCAAAACACACATAAAATGGACAGCTGAAATGGGCAAAAGCTTTGATGAGTTAAGACATGAGTTAGCACATGCACCAGTGTTAGCAACACCAAATTATAAAGAAAGTTTCACCTGTTCTCACATTCAGATGGAACAGTAATGACAGTAGAACTGGCACAGAAAACGGGACAAGGACACAAGCCACTTGCATATTACAGTGGGTCACTGGATGCAGTGATGCAGGGACATGTCCCATGTGAGCATGCACTTGCTGCTGCTGCATTTGCTACTGAGAAGGATTCCACGATACCTATGCAGAGCCCAGTAGTTTTGAACATGAAACATGCATTATTTGCAATACTAGAGAAAACAAAATCAACACTGACAACTCGGTGATCCTCACGGTATGAGGAAATACTGACAAACCCAGCAATAGAAGGGGTCAGATGGAAGATCATAAACCCAGCAGAGTTCATTGCAGAGAAAATAGAGGAAGGGGATTATGTACATGACTGCATAGCATGCATAAACAGGAGTGATGGTAACCACCTAGTTTAGGAAGAAGTGATCAAAGGGGAGACATGATTTTCATTGATCGAAGTTCCAGTATTGACCAGACCACAGGGCAAAGGCATTCAGGTTGCGCAGTGGTGGGGCATAGAGAAGGAGTACACAAAGGGGAGGAGCTGACAGTGTACTCGCAGATGTGACTACCAAACCATTAGTCTGCACAAGCAGCAGAGCTTGTGGCCCTCATCAAAACACTAAACATGTCAGAGGGCCAAGGAGTAAAAATCTACTCTGATTCAGCCTATGTCACTTCTACAGTGCACTCAGGGTTAGCGAAATGGTTAAGGAGAGGGTTTAAAAGAAGAAGTGATGGCACTCCTGTTCAGCCTGCATGATTACTGAGTAAACTACTAGAAATGTTACTACTTTCAGTATAGTTAGCATGAATAAAGTGCAAAGTATACAGGAGGGTATGATTTCATCTCACTAGGAAATGAAAGAACAGACATAGCAGCAAAAGAAGCAGAATATCTACCAGAGGAGTCATACGTGCTATTCCCTGGTGAAGAAGAACAAATACCTTTCATAGCAGTATTAAAGGTGAGCAAAGAAAAAAATGCATTGCCAGAAAAATGTAATGCAACCCCAATATTGCAGATAATTGAGTTGCCGGTAGAAGCATCAGATGCTGAAAAATACTTGTGGCAGAGGCAAGGATGTTATTTGTCATAGTTGGTTTGGTGACACGGTAGAACAGGAAAGGTTGTTATGCCAAAGTAAAATGTTACAATTGGCATTGGAGTAGCTTCACCTCCCTCCCTGCCCACGTATCAAAAGAGCATGTGGCTGCAGGGATAAGTGAAGACTGGTTTGTGCCAATTTGTATCAGTATGTCGCAGAGTTTGTAAATACCTGCATGACCTGCCAAAAATGTCTGCCATGTCACACATTGAGAGTTGTACAGGGAACCTTGCCATGACCAGAAGGCCCATTCCAGCACTTGCATACCGACTATGTTGATATGCAAGAGAGATGTACTTCTTACAGTTACCTGCTTGCAGTTGTGTGTCCATTCTCATATTGGCTTGAGGCTGGCCCCTGTAACCATAATGACGACCGGTCTGCGGCTAAATTTCTTGTGAGAGAGGTATTCCCGAGATGGGAGATTCCAGATGAATTTTGTTCTGATACTGGGCAGCACTTTGCTAATGTTTTGATAAAGGAGTTAACAGCACTCCTGGGGATAAAGCATACACTATGCACTGTTAACCATCCTCAAGCCAATGGTTTGTTAGAAAAGATCAATAGACTGCTGAAGATGTGAATGGCTAAGCTTACGTAAACACTTGAAAAATTATGGGTGCACTGCTTGCCTCTTGCTTTGTTTGCACTGAGAAATATGCCTGTAGTGGATCACCACCTGACTCCTCATGAGATTGTTTCAGGGTGGAGAATGCATGCTCCAATTCCGCTGTTGCATACAATCTCTGATGCTTACTCGTCTTTTTCTCTTCTTGGGGGAATTTGATACGTACCTCAAAGAACTTACCAAATCCCTTCAATATAAGTCGTTGCAGAGGAGGCCTAAAAACCAATCTGCACAATCAGACGATTTAAATGGATACTTTCCACAAGCAGCACTTTTCTATCTGGGATACAAGGTCATCGTTAGAAACCACGTCAGAAAGTGGAAAGAGGAGCACTTCACTGACCCACACACCATCATCTATTCAACACCAACTGCTGTCAAGCTTGGAGGTCTAAGAGGATGGGTCCATATGACTGACGTTCACAAAGACAAGAGCACCGTCTCCCAAAGCACAACATAATGGGGAGTATTTCTGAATTTTCTTTCATTTTAAAAAAAATCCATTATGATTTACCAAAAAACAGCAAACAAGGGTTTTTGAAGACTTTTTCATGGAAAATATGTAGCAAAGAAAAAGACACATCCAGTTTTCTGTAGCGTGATGATGTTAACATGTTTTAGTATAGCATCACTACTTTCGAGTTATTTGATTTTTAAAGAAAAAAGTGAAACACAAATGAATGAAAAAAGTAAGATGGGAAAAAGAAATATGGTGAATGGGGTGGGCTTACCCCATGGCACTGAAGAGGAGCATCATTAATTAACTGAAAGTTTGGTACAATGAAATGATGTGTGTGGGAAGAGAGTAAATGGCACATGCTATGTCTGCTCTCTCATTCCAATTGTAATAGGAGTATCCAAGATTTTTGTACCCCAAGCTGTGTCCTATGAGGAGGCAGGATGACTAGTGTACTTGTCCCTAAGCAAAGATAGAAGTTTATTCCAAGGAAAAAAGGAAATTTTTTTAGTGGCTGGATAAAGAGGAGCGGGTATATGAAGATAATTTAATAAAAATGATCAAAAAAGAGGAAACGCGGTACAGGTGGGGAATTACAAATAGGAGACCATAAAAGATTTGTCACGCCACATGGGAGACCGGGGTCCACTGCGTCCGCTCTCCCCGTCACCTCCTGGCGAGTCTACCCGCGCTTCCGCGCCTGGGGACTCACCGGAGGAAGAGCGTTTCGTGCCGGGGCCGGAGGGCCACGGCGCATGCGCGGAAGACCTCTCTCTCGTTTCCGCGCATGCGCCATGGACTGAGTTCGCGTCCTGGGAGCGGCTTGCCATCCAGGCCTCGTTTTGGGTATGCTGGCGCCCGGAGGCGAAGCAGCATGCGTTTCAAGCCTCCCGGGCGCCGGCGACCCATAAAAGGAGCCGCAGATCGAGGCAGGCCGCGTCTCAACGTGGTTTGCTCCGTACTGTGCGCTTACTTACCTTTGTTACCAGTTCTTACCTGAGTCCTTCCTTGGGCTACCTGCACACTACCTGTGGCCACCCTGGGCTGCCAGTACTTACCTGAATTCTCCTTGGGCTGCCTGCAATTACCTGAGTCCTTCCTGGGCTACCTGCACACTACCTGTGTCCACCCTGGGCTGCCAGTACTTACCTGAATTCTCCTTGGGCTGCCTGCTATTACCTGAGTCCTTCCTGGGATACCTGCACACTACCTGTGTCCACTTAGGGCTGCCAGCATATTTCCTCTGGGGATCCCTTGGGCCTGTCAGCTTACCCTTACCTAGGAATTCCCTGGGCCAGCCAGTATATTCTCACCTGGGGTTTCCCTGGGCCTGCCAGCTTACTCTTACCTGGGATCTCTCTAGGCCTGCCAGCAAACTCTTTCCAGGGATTCCCCTGGGCCTGCCTGCATACCATATTGGGGCCCCTTTGATTGCAGTCCTAGGGTTCTCTTTCGGTCCCTTTCAGTTAGGTCACCTATTCCAGCCTGGTTCCTCCCATTCCTGTCCGGCCTTGTCCTCTAC
This sequence comes from Ambystoma mexicanum, assembly GCF_040938575.1. Lineage (NCBI taxonomy): Eukaryota > Metazoa > Chordata > Amphibia > Caudata > Ambystomatidae > Ambystoma > Ambystoma mexicanum. The sequence goes on from NC_090922.1 coordinate 283,489,748, forward strand.
ATCCGTACCTGTGGACTAGAAGGTTCTTACTGCACTGGAATCTGTGGCCCACGCTTCAGTACACAGACTATTGGATTTGATTTCATCGGACTCTATCTGCCTACGAACATCTACAAGACAATAGCCTCTCCTGTCTGTGCCTGCACAGTCCCTTCGTCACGTTAATCGGGAGAGTGCTTTTCGTGACATTGGCAATTGGTCCATCCTCCACCCAGTATCAAATTTGGGTGGTGGAGAGGCTGGTCCCTCGTGCCACAAGTTCATCCTTCAACTGATTCTAGACTGGCGACCTCGGCAAGATCATCTACCAAGAAACCAGGTACGCAGTCCTCCCGTGCTTCCCAACTTGACAAGATTACAGTGCACAACTAAAGAAGGGCAAAGTGTCCACTGCTGTGATACAAGGCCACTGATGAGAATAGCTGAAGCAGTATGGGTCCGGGACATGTGGGATAGGGAAATAATGCAGTATTGTGCTGAAGGATTGGTGGGTTTTGAACAAAACATTGCAGCCAAGGTGAATGATAAATGGCAATCAATTTGGGGAAAATATGTATATGCCTTAACGTGGCGGCATGAAAAACATCAACCAGTTGACATAAAGAGCTTTACACAATTCCATTTGTGTTTCAGGTCAAGTAGGTCAATTTTCCTAGGGATTCATTTGGGCTGTGACAAGATTGTGAAGAATGCAGCGCTGACGTGGGGAACAGCAGCAGTGATGGATATCTGGTGGGCCTGCTTATCCAAAGCATATACCAAGCTTTCACCTGACTGCAGTGGAGTGTGTTCTATCATCACCTTGTACAGCCCTGCAATTGTGTTGCCTCGAAATAGCACTGCCATGAAGATTGCACTGCAGGGAAAAAATGACACAGCAAAATGAGCAGCGAATGACAATACCTTTGGTGTTGTCATTTAGTGAAATACTTTGGAGTAGAGGTTCCACAGCCAAGATAAATATGAGTAGGGTTAATGGGCAGCCTTGTCTCATGAAAATACTAGTGGAGGGTATAGAATATAGCAGTAAGATGAATTTAGAAAAAGTAGGGCTGAACCCATGCCACATTAAGGATTCGAACAAGAAGGGCCATGCAACTCTGTCAAATGCTTTTTCTCCATCAGAAGCCAGGAGAGTGAGGGGATCTGGAGAATTTTGTGCAAGTGAGAGGACATTAGAGAGGAGTCTAGTATTGAAAGAAGCATATCTTCACTTGATGAACCTGGTTTGATTGGTATTAATCAATTTAGGCATTACACTATCCAATCTTTTAGCGATTACTTTAGCTATTATCTTTTAATCAGAATTAATTAGAGCTATGGTACAATATTTTTTAATATAAGAAGGATCTTTGTTGGGTTTAGTAAACAAGATCAAAAGCACTTCATCAAAAGAGCCCAAACTATATCCTAAGGTAAAACAGTGATTAAAAATATTGAGGAGTATGGAGGAGAGTAAGGCAGAGAAAGCACAATAAAAATCTATTGAGAGCCCCTCAGGCCCCTGGGCTTTACCTATTTTGAGATCTGGGATTGCTTTTTGAATTTCCTTTAATGAAATAGGGCCTGTAAAAAGGAGAGATCTACTAGATGGTCAGTGATTTTCTTGTTACAGCGTGGAAAGTTGAGAATATTATCTTTAAGGAGAGTTTAGTCGGCGGCTTAAAGTTGATAATAAATCACAGAGAAAGCATTATTGATTTGTTCTGAATTAGTGACTCTAACACTTTCTGAGTTAAAAATAGATGTGATAATGCGTTTTTCTTTCCTCTTTTTAAATATGCAGTTAACAGTTGCCAGATTTATTGGATGATCCATAAAACGTTGCTTTAGATTTAAGCAAGGATCAACAGGCTTTATTTGTGTTGTAGTTATTAAATTCTATACGCTTGGAAGTGAGGGATTTGAAAGTAGCATCAGATGGATGCTTCAAGTAGGCTAGTTCTGACAAATGAATTGACTGGAGGAGAAGATCTTGTGCAAGTTTTTCATTTTGTTTCTTTTTAAATGCAGTAAATTGGATAATGAAACCTCGTAAAGTGGCCTGAAAAGCATCCCAATTATTATGGTACGAGGTATCGTGGGGATTGTTAAAGGTGAAAAACTCTGTACAAAAAGTTATTAATTTGTTGTGTGAAATCTGGATCATTCAACAAGAAGAATGGAAACTCTATCGACAATCAGGAGTGAGGTGGGGCTTCCATTCGAGGAATGTAAGGATTGGAGCATGGTCAGAAAAAAAAATAGGGCCAATTTCCGAATGGTGAATACTAGGAAAATCATTGTATTAATGAAAATATGATCCAATCTACAAAAGGTTTTATGGGGGGGTACATTATTTGATATCCACATGACAAAACAGCCAAGTATCAACAAGGGTAAGATCTTATATACAATTAATGAATTGCTTATGTGATTTAGAATTTGTAAATTTAGTGTAAGAATTCCTATTGAGGGTGAAATCACAAATTTGGTTACAATCCCTGCATTCGATAAGTTGGTTGCAATATTTATTGAAAAGGAATTGTTTTAAATTAGTCCAGAAAAATCGTTTGGGGGCATTAAGGCCATACACATTAAGAATGTAAACAAGTACCTTGTTGATATTGGCATCAATAATTCATCAACCACCAGAGGGGTCATGCTGTTCATCAACTAACTGAAGAGAGTTTATTTTATGAATAAGAATACTAACAGGATCCTACTGCCCGATTGCTGGTGCAAAAAATGTATATTTGACCCATGACCTAACCAATTTCTTATTTTCTTCGAATGATGCTAAATGTGTTTCTTGAATACAAACAATGTCCGGGTTACTTTTCCCAATATGGCTTAGAAGTATCTGTCTCTTTATCAGGTTACTTAACCTTTTCCCATTCCATGACATGACTTTAATACTCATTACAACAATACAATGAGCCAATGATAACCAAAGATATATTTAAAATCAAGCATATGCACAAATAAATTATAAGCTCGCAAATGCAGCTGAGGTGAAATAAGTGGTCTAATGGTTACACAAAAATTCTGCCTTCAAGAAACATCTGGCCAACCCACGTATCTATCAGGCAGGCAAACTGGGGTATGTCAATGGTCCCGGCTTCCCCACCTTAACATGAATTGTTGACAACCTCAGTGGCTTGTTCCTGCTCACTCGTGCTGATCGTCAAGACCAGCTCCATGTGACTCAGGTACTAGCAGTGTGTCACAAACTGGAGACCCTTCCCTCAGATCCTCCTCACCTGGATCTTCGGATGAGCTTTCAGAGGACTCTGTCTTCTTCTTTCTTCTACTGGTCGTAGGTCTTCGGGTCTTCTTTCCTTTCTTTTCGTAACAATAAGGGTGGGCATACCCGGAGGCCACCTTGCCCAGGTAGTAGACACCTCAGTCACAGGAGGACACAGAGGAGCCATCTCCAACCAGGGAAAAAGCCTTGCAGCTGAAAAAACCCTGAGGATTTTCATTGCAGAATTCCAGCGTAGTAGATCCAGAAGACAATGAAATATCCGCCTTCAAGGAGTGTCTCCAGATACTGGGTAGATGTATCTGGTTAAAGGTAAAAGGGCCATAGGTGGAGGAGTAGCGTCAGGTCTGACATCCATCTCTGAAGTTTGAAGGGATTTGATTAGAGCATATAGTTCATTAGGGTCAAAGTACTCTTTAATAACACCATTGGCAGGAGAGATCAGCTTTCTTGCAGGTTCTAACAAACCATATTTGATATCCAGGCTATTTAAGGTGTGGCTTTAGAGAAGACAGGGGAAATACATAGTTTATTCCCTTGGAAGGTAAGACGAGAAAGCTTTTGCTGCAGCCATTACAATCTGCCGAGCATGCCGATGATGTACTGGGCATACTATAAGAGGTCTTGGCGATGGGTTTTTGGAGGTATAGCATGGTTTAATTATGTGCTCTCTTTGGAATTCGAGGGAGGGAGAATGAAATGTGTAATATTTTAGGAATCCATTTGGTTCAAAATGTAATAGAGTCATTTTGTCCAGTATGTTCAGGAACCCTGTAAATTCTTTTGTTATCCCTCCAATTCCTATCCTCCAAGTTGGTAACTTATATCTCCAAATTATGAAATTTGTGCTGCATTTGTTCTAGAAAAATATGCATGTTCTTCTACTTCAGTCAGTCTGAATTTAATAGACTTAATCTCATTCTTAAAGGCTTTGATATCATCTTGCAGTGTTAAGGATATGGAATCCAACACAGAGGTAGATGATTGAATGGTAGTCAATTCTGAAATGAGTTTTTCCATGCCTTTATTTATTACAGATATTTCTCCTGAGGAGTTGGGAGATTGTTCATCAGCCATAACCAATAAAATAAGCTAAGCATGTTTACCCAGAGATTCTGTAAATGAGAATAATTAGGAAAGAATTTAGATTGAAGCAACAATAATATGGACGGCACTACCATTGGAGGCATCACACCATCTCACCACCTCAGGAGACATGACAATGCACCTGACGCACACACGGAAGCAGCACTGCAGAGATGGCAACAATGGAAGGGCTCACCCTCCACAGTACAACAAAGACCCCTGCAGACATGTACATTGTGCCGAGCTTGGTGTCAAGAACAAGAGACCACAAGTGCACCCCTATTCAGAATGACTCTGCATCAGTAACAAGGTTGTTTCACATGGGAGTTGCGCTGAGGAATGGGTGTTTGAATAGAACACCAGTGTGGCCCAGATGAAGACTGATTTCTCATGGAGACTTGTCTTAATCTGTGTTGTTTGGTAATGATGATTTGCTTTCAGGATTGCCGTAACCTAATAGGAATGTGGATTTATATAGCTTGTTTATGCATCTTTGAATGACTATTTCATTATTATAAGGTTTGATTTTGCACAAAAAACAGACAGTATCTTTGGGTTTGCTGGTGCTCCAAACACAAAAGTCAGACAATGTATTAAATGGGACACACACCATATCATTCATGCAGAGGAGAATGTGGTATCCGGTGGCTCCTCCCTTTTAAAGGATTTGGCTATTTTTCATCAAGCGGTGACAACCAAACTCTTTGGTACACCAGGCACATATTATGGAAAGTCTACTCACTCCTGAACTCCTACAAATAGATGAGACATCAGCCTCAATGCAAATGATCGCCATACAATAAGGAATTCAAATTATATGCCAGGAGATCTGGGAAATGTTTTGAAAGGTTCTCTAAATTAGAAGAGTTGCAGGCATTTGGATACATAATTTGACTGTGATGAAATGCAACTTTAGCATTGAAATTGCTGCCTCACTTCCCCAAGGTACCTTCTAGAGCTCCCACACACATTTGAAGTTTACAGTCCTGGACATTACCTAGGTGGAGGTTAGACTAGCCCTCTTCTAAAAAGAGTATTGGGATGCTCATAGGCAAAGACTCTTTGTATGATAGTGAGGGGGGTTACACATGGGAAAGGACTTTCTGTGACTCCCATAACCATTGTTGGTGCCCGTACCTGATTATATGTGCCACTGAAAGCATCGTCCACATTCCAATACTTGGGAACAGACTGAATAGACGTCTATCACGGCTGGTATGGAACTCGTAATATACCTTGAATTGAATAATTAAATTGAAAGTACATTGGACCCATTCAAGAGGGATTTATAACAGAACATTTACACAAGGAACCTTCAAGTAACAAGTATCAAATGATGGAGCACGTATTGACATCATTAATCACACTAAAGAATTTCATTCCGCCATTCGATACTAGGATTTTAATAGATTGCATGTCTTGAAAAAGACCTAGCGTTGAAACGCTTGTTGGCAATCCACAATATATGTCAATGACATGTCATAATTCAAGACAAATGATATCTTTGACTTAATTGAAATTTGAGACCAACTGACACTTAAGTCTATTGGATGATTTTGGGATAACGCTTGGTGGTATACTATTACCAAATTTTGTTAATTCGTTGCTAATAAGATGGAGTGCCCTTGTGTCTGTGTATGTGTGAGCTGTTGGCAGGTCATTAGTAATGTCACGAGCCAGCCGAGTGAGCTACATATTTGCAAAGAGGACCACTATGATGTGAAAGTATATTTTGCATGAATACAGCCTGATAGTAAACATTGGCCTAAGCACATTTGCATCGCACTATAAATTGCATTGAATGAACTTGAAACAGACTGACTACTCCGCCCTTTTGAGTGATCTCCCATTTTGATCATCTTTTTCTTTCTGTCCCATTTGGAATTGTGTTTTTGGCTCCAACAGAGCAAAATGAACCTTGTGCTGTTTTCATGATGACAACGTAGATGAGGATGTTGAAGCTGCTAAAGTGGATTGTTTGTCCTACACTGAGTAACCTTGGAGTTAAAAAAAGCTGTACTAATCAGTAATTAAGATATCATCTGTTCCAACAGTGCCTTCCCTGTTCAAAAAGCAAAGTAAAATAACGAAATAGTTGCATCTGCTTTTCTGCAGAAATCTTTGTTTTTGCTCCTTGAAACTAAGCTGGCTTTAAACTCAAAAACAAACAATAGACAAATATAAGTGAGCACAATAAGGAATGTTACCTTTGTGTCTTATGTTTGGAAAATATGTGAAATGTTTAAAGGAAAACAACAAACTATTCAAAGATGTTTAAGCATTACTTAAGTATGTGGATAGGCCATGAACCCTAGGTAAATGTATTACATGAAGAGGGGCTGGACGATGTGTCCGGGATTATGGAAAATCTGTATAAATACTTGTGTTTTTGAAATGTCCAGCACTCTCTTATCTCACAGTGTCTGCTTGCACACATTGCGGGGTGTTGATAGTCAGACTGCTGCCTGTTAATAAATGTACATGATACCTTTGGACTTGTGACTGGCATGTTCCTATTAAGTGGTATTAAGCCTTGATATTCTTTAATCTTTCAGATGGCGCATGAATAGGGACCCTCAAGATCGATGCCACATCACTAGATGAAGACGAGGTTCCCAGACCGGGATCAGAGAGTGAAAGGGCGCCCTGCAAATTGAGATATGATTCCTCCGCAGTACTGCACACCCGATCCCTGGATGGTGGGCAGAGTTTAGTGGGCATCACGATGAGGGTCCCTGTATCAACTCCTGTTTGTCATAAAAGCCAGCCACACCGATGTGATGTCCGATTGGACCCTTTGATTGATTTGAAATTAGGTGATTCATACCCTGATTCCTACAAATCCTGATATTTGTTGCAATTGTTGTCTCTGCATAAACAAACGTAGCCAGGTAAAATTGTGATTTAACTATGCCTGGGATATTGTCATCCTTTTGCAGGGTATTATTAGGCAGAGAAAGACAACATTTGAATCAAGACTAACCTGCGCCACCCGAAGGGTCGCTGGCTTATTTAATGTATTGTAAGTATGGCCTGGGAGCTATCATATTTCATGGAATTTGGCACAGACAGACCAGACATGTTTCCGAACTTCAGTGGCAGATTGATGGTAATTTTAAAATGGCCCACCTAGAGCATTTAGAATCTATATTGTTAAGAAAAAAGGCTAGGCCTGCAGAATTTGATGCAGGTAGAGAGTGGAGGAAGGAAGCTATGCAGCAATGCAAAAGTAGAGAAAAGCATGCACGTAGACACATGATGAATAATATGAAAGCATTGTTGCATGATCAGCAGAAACAGGCAGAATCCATTAGAAGTATGGACAGGGCTTTCCAACTAGATGTGCAAAAGATAAATCCCTCTCAGGATTGTCATACATAAGACAAGTTAATTGATACATTATTGAATTAACGTAGAACTATTTTAACTGCACCACCTCCCTATGTGCTTCCTCCCATTGTTGTTCCTCCTCTTCCCTTTGTTGCTCCTCTTCTTCCTGTTGTTGTTCCTCCTCCTGCACCTCCACCCGTGCCAACATTTGCCGTCCCCATAATTCCGTCTGCACCGCCAGCGTTATTGCCTTCACTACCTATTGGACAAGAATTGTATGAACTCTCTTTGTCAGGTGGTTCTGCTCCACGTGTAGTGGTTGAAGGAGTGGCACCCGATCCAAGAATAGTGACTCATGGCACAGTACCTAAATACAGCAAGAGGGAATTGTATAGGTGGTTTAAAAAGTACATATAAGAGGGTTTTAGTTGCAATTTCTGATCAAGGGGGTGTTCCTGAACAGAATATTTTGATAGAACGGATGGGAACATATTTAGTTGATATGTGGAGTGATTTGACCGACATGAATTTCCAACAGGGTTGGGGATTTTAATATCCTTGTCCGCTAAAGGGACACTGCAGCGAAAGTTTATGAGCATGTAGAGAAGGTATTTGAGTTTAAAAGGGAGCTAGATCGGTTACAGAAAGATGAGATGGATAATAATGGACGTCAGGATTCATATGTGCAGAAGCAATTTCTTCCTCCATTGAAACCAATGAGTGAAGAAATGCGCATTTGCACAAGAGACACTCTTAGATGGATTTCGGATGTTTCAATTTCTCCCATTGAAGTGCATGACACGTTTAGTCAGTATGCTCCGGCAATGCAAAGGAAAGTGTTACAGGTGATGGTTGAATATTTACAAGATGAATTTATGAAGAGAAAGGAATCTTATCTCGTAGATTTTATGTTTTTTCATGAAAGAGCATTTTCGCCTGATACTGCATTGACTTCTTTGTCACTTGATTTAGCCTTGTTGCTTAATAGACGTTCAGATTTTCCTACTTTTCAATTGCAGATGAGGGCGGTTCCTCCGACATTTGTTCGAAAGTAGAGATTGCTGCTAATGCGGCAGCAGGAACATATGCCACCACTATTGAAGCACATTATGTCTCACAGTTTGTCCATGTCCTGTTTTCTAGACAGGAAGTGAATAGCATAAGGCAATCAATTCCAGATATTAGGAAGAATCCAACAGAATTTCATAAAGAAATTTAATCTATATTGCATTCATCAGCTTTCACGCTGGGTGATATAGATTTGTTGTTTCTGTGAGCCTTCCTGCTGATTTATGGAAGCAGATTAGAACTGTAGATGATCAGGCAGGGATGGGGGATACATGGGATGCCTTAGTATGAGCAGATGGGGAAAGGAATGCTGGTGGAAAATCGCCACAGGTGATATTGATGTTGCCAGACACAATAGTGACTAAATTAAAAACTCTGGTTCATGAAAAAATAATTATATGGGATAAGCTTACGGCTCGCATGCAAGGGAAGTCAAAAGGTGCAACAGAGTATTTTAACAGATTTGAGGAAGTATTTTTGTATTTTAGTGGTCAAGATTTAAGTACAGAGCCAGGAAAGAGGCTATTTGCTGATAAATTTGTGCCTGGATTGTTGCCTGAAATCCAATCACAGATCATGACTTCTGAGAGTGCGTAGCAAGCAAAATCACAATCTGAAGTGTTACACATGGCTCAGTATTATGAAAATAGGGTTAATACAGAGAAGGAGAAGGTGGAAAAGAAGAAAGGAGACCTGACAACTAGAGTGTTATTGCAGCAGATAGCTAGAGGAGCCAGAGGTGGGAATACACAGTTCAGAGGCCAATTTACACCACACGGTGGTGCACAACTGGGTCCCGTACACATGAACCAGTGTGCATATTGTAGACAGGTGGGTCATTGGCGAGGACAATGCCCGATCCTACAGCAGAGATCAAATAGTATGTATGGTGCCATGGGTAGACGATCCAGAGGCCGTCCTGGGTTAGGGGGTCCTGGTAGAAATCAGTTTGCACAGAATCAACAGACACCATCACAAGATAATCAGCAACAGAGTGTTAGCAGTGGGAATATTTTTGATAGCCCTTCGAAAGTCTATTTTTCTGGGGACTTTACATCTGACCATATACTGTTCCATTAGGACAGCCCGAAGCAGGGTCAGGAACCGATACCTATTCCCGTCGATCAGAAAGGGCCATACGTTGAAATGAAGGTGGGGAATAGGGAACATCTCTTTTTGATAGACACAGGAACACAGAAGTGTTCTATTAATTATTCACGGGTTCCAGATATTCCACTGTCAAGGCAGAGAAACATTTCTGTAGGGGTCTCTACTACGCCAGTGGTTAGTCCGGTCTCTCGGCCGGTACCAATTTCACTGGGACCATTCATTGATTCTTGTCCATTTCTATTTATGCCAAATTGTAGCAAAAATTTTGTTGGATTGTATTTATTAAAGAAATTAAATGCTGTGATTTACTGTTCTCCAGATAGAGTGTACTTAACGATTTCGCCCCAACAAAATTCCATCCCACAATTTTTGTCTCTGCCTTTACCAACTGAATTGAAAACGTTTCGGACATGTTCATGGGCAGTTAATGATAATGACGTTAGAATTTTACAAATTGAGCCAGTTAAAATTGTGTTGAAACCAGGTGTTAAATTGCCACGTATTGTACAGTATAAGATTTTGGTCGAAGGTGAACAGGCTTTGAAAAGTATTATTTCTGATTTTGTACACCGAGGTATAATTGAAGAAATTGTGTGGAGTGTGTGTAATAGTTTGATTTTACCAGTTTACAAAAAAGTGTATTTGTTCCCTGATCATTCTGTACCTGGAGTTTTAAGGTACAATCTGTGACCACAGAACAGGATTTATATTTAGGGCCTGCTGACATTAGATTAATGTAAATAGAAGAGGAAAGTGGAGCTAGGATTCTGTACCCACAAGAAACCCACAATAAACCAATGTTGAGCCAGTGCCTTGTCATTCCTCTGCTGCATACAATAAGAGGCATGGACCGGCAAAGTTACGTTCAATCAAGATAGGCCATGTGGTCAAGTGCCACCCACCCATGAACTAAACAAGCCTAACAGTGAGGTTTCTTAACGGACACTGAGAAACTATGCATGTGTTTGGGGTTACTCGTACTAATAAGGATACTGATTATTTTGCTTATAATGAGTCCGCCCATCGAGGGCCATGGTCCCCTAGGACCAAATGGATACTGATCACAATAACACTTGTATTATAATTACATTGACAGTTGTATTTTGGTATCTGGAGAGTGCACATCCGCTTGATATTTTATTGCCACCTGCAAGTGTCTATGCTATGTCTCCACCATATGTGCATTTGTGTACTCTTCATCCTCGAAACTTCCGACATAGAGGGGATTATCACAACAGCACCCTCTTGAAGATCATGAACACCACACATGCCATTCTAAATAAGACCAATTGTTGGATATAATCACATCTGCCACAACATGGGAGAAAAGTATTGGGCTGGTATATAGATCCTCTCCCTCTAACTACTGCTTGTTATGCTTCATTTATAGCATTATTCTTTGGCAGGTGGAACAGTAGTGTCACTGGGAATTTTGACAGGACTACGAGTTTAAAAAATGAGTTTTAGCACCTTGAGGATGTTCTCTGTTTGCAAATAGGAGCAAGCTAAACATTGCTTCTATTAGGCCTTTTGATAGACTCTCCAGACCTTCCCAATCTATGATTACCTTTAAAATGCCTCCTTCCACACTCTGTTCCATTTTGCATACATAGGGAGGGTTCCCAGCCAATGGGTATATTTGAGGGATGTATGAATACTGCGGTACTAACCAGCGAGGATAGACCTCTGTATGTAGGAGATCTAATTTACTCTGTTTGCAGTAATGAAGCGTAATGCCTTGGTAATGCAGAGCATCGCCATAAAGGAATTAATGGCGATCAATGTTTTTGAAGATAGCGATTCAGGATGCTCTGATGATGATATGTGGTTTTCAGATGATGCTAATGTTTGAGTAATGCTTGCTCTTGGCTTAGGCCAAAAGGAGGGTTTGTAAAAGTATATTTTGCATGAATACCACATGATAGTAAACATTGGTCTAAGCACATTCGCATCACACTATAAATTGCATTGAATGAACCTGAAACAGGCTGACTATGCCGCCATTTTGAGTTATTCACCATTTTGATGTCAACCTCCGCAGCCTTAGAAGGCGTATCAGTTATATCCACTACCTCCTCCCCTTCCTCCTCACCTGAATCCTCTGAAGAAGTTTTGCGGCGGTTAGCCTTCTTTCTGATCTTCTTCTTTTTTGAGAAGAGGTAGGGCCGTCCGCGGTGGGAAGCCACCGTGATTCCCTGCCAAGCAGGGAAGCAAGAGGCTTCCTTCCCGCAGGGACCGAATAGACGAGGGAAAAAAGCGGATGCTTAAAAAAACCCTTGGTGAACAAGATAACAGTCCAACAGGTCCGGAGAGTGAAGCGATGAAAACCTGCAGATCCGATGTCAGAAGGAGGACGTCTGATGCAAAGATCCTGGACAGGGGCCTGGAGGCGAAGTAAGTCTTTAGAAGTTTCCAGGAGAGGTGGACGAGGGAAACAATGAAGGAACAGAAGCGAACCTTGGTGCCAGCCGGAGAGGGTAAGCGGCATAGAGAGAAAAGGAAAGAAAGACAGGAGAACCAGAACGACGAAAGAGAGCCGCGGGGGGCGAGAAAGAGGAGAGAAAGAACGGCGAAGAGATGCCGACTGGAGGCCCAAGGATCAGCAAGGTAAGCACGGAGGAAAAAGGCACACAGAGCAAGCAACAAGGAAAAGAAACAAAGTTGCAACGCGCCGAACCTGGAAGTGGGTGGTGCTTAAGTAGCGAAACCAGGGAGACAGAGAAAGACTAGAGCGGGGAGAACCCGGAAATGGACAGGAAAACAATGGACGACCTAATGGCGCCGCCAATGCCAGGCGTTCCATAGCCCCCACCGGCGACTAGATGCTGGCGGCATGACAGTATGCCCCCTTCCAATGGAGAACCCCCCGGCTTGCCCGGAAAGAGACGATGAAACCTCTGAATCAAAGACGGGGCATGGACATGGGAGAAAGGTTCCCAGGAGTCCTCAGAATGGGGGTACCCCTTCCAATGGATGAGATATTCCAGGCGACCACCCCGCAAGCGGGAGTCCAAAACGGAGGCCACCTCATACTCCTCCAGGGGTAAAGCAACCGGGGGCGGTACAGCTGGAATGGAGCGGTGACAGGGATCTGGCCTAAACTCCCTCAAAAGAGAGGAATGAAAAACAGGGTGCAGGCGGTGCATGTGTTTGGGCAAAGAAAGCCGATAGGCAACAGGGTTGATCCTGCGCAGTATGGAAAAAGGTCCCAGGAATCTGGGCGACAACTTAGAGGGGTGAAGCCAACGCGGGAGGTATTTGGTGGATAACCATACCTTAGTCCCCTTCTGCCAAGCGGGGGAGGGCAAGCGCTTGGGGTTACTCTGAGTACAATAGCGCCGGCTACTAGCCCGTAGACTATCGATGGCAGTCTTATGGGCCTCTTGCAAAGTGAAGAGAAGAGAGTCCACAGAAGGAACAGTAGAAGGAGCAAGAGACAAGGAAGGAGTAAAGCTGGGATGATACCCATAAGAGCAGTAGAAAGGACTAAGACCAGTGGCACTGTGAACAGAATTATTGTAGGCAAACTCTGCAGTTGGGAGAAGGCTAACCCAATTGTCCTGCTGGTTGTTGGTGAAGCAACGTAGATATTGCTCAAGGGTGGCATTTGTCCTTTCTGTCTGTCCATTGGTTTGGGGATGGAAACCTGACGATAAGGCACGGTCAATGCCCAGCCTCTTACAAAGTTCACTCCAGAAGCGTGACGTATATTGTGAACCCCTGTCTGAGAGAATTTTACTGGGAGTGCCATGTGGGCGGAAGATCTCTCTGGCAAACACGGTTGACATCTCCGCTGCCGTGGGTAACCCAGCCAAGGGTGTGAAATGGGCCATTTTAGAGAAACAGTCAACCGTGACCATAATACAGGAACATCCCTCTGAAGCAGGCAGTTCCACGATGAAGTCCGTCAAGATAATACTCCAGGGTCTCTTTGGTACCTCACTCTGCTTTAGGTAACCAATGGGTCGTTGGGTAGAATGCTTAGATCTACAGCATATAGGGCAGGAGCGAACATACAAGTCCACCTCTTTAGACATTTCTGGCCACCAAAAACTCAGTCGAAGAAGTTCCAGGGTATTCTTCGCCCCCCTGTGACCGGCCACAAGATCGTCGTGGCACCATCTTAGTGCGGTGCGTCGAGTCTGGGAATCGGGCAGGTAGAGACATTGTTGCTTGAATCCCAGGCCATTCTGGATGGTGATGTCATCTGAGTGGAGAATGGTAGGAGGAGGACCCTCAGACTGTGTGCCTTTACGTACCCTCTCCAAGAAGGCATCTACTGTATATATGAATTTTACGTCTGTGAGAAGCAAACTGGGAAGTTCTCTGGTTGTACCACCGGAACATGGCCTTCGAGAAAGGGCATCTGCTAGGATATTCTTAGATCCCGGTAGATAGGTCAGGAGAAAGTCATATTGAGAGAAAAAATGGGCCCACCGGGCCTGGCGTGAATTGACGCACTCCATATTCTGCAGGACCTTGAGGTTTTTGTGATCCGTTCTTACCGAATGGATGAATGCCCCCCTGCAGAAGATATCGCCATTCTTCACAAGCAGTCTTCATGGCCAGTAGCTCCTTCTCAATGACGGAGTAATGTGATTGACTGACATTCAAGGTCTTGGAAAGATAGGCTATTGGGTATTCGAGTCCAGCATGCTCCTGTAAGAGAACTGCACCCAAAGCAGATGATGAGGCATCGGTCTCCACAATGAATCTTAATCCTTGGTCCGGTTGCCGGAGGATGGGGGCAGAGCAAAACTTCTCCTTTAACAGTAAGAAGGCTAGATCAGCTTCTTGAGTCCAAGAAAAAGGATTGGAAGTCTTCTTAAGTAGCCTGATAATGGGGAGAACCGTCTCCGAGAATACCTGAATGAATTTGCGATAAAAATTTGCAAGACCAAGGAACCTTTGGATAACCTTCACTGATTCCGGAGTAGGCCAATGCAAAATAGCTTCGGTCTTAGCTGGGTCCATGCGGATGCCTTCCGCGGACAGGATAAAACCAAGGTAGGTTACCTGAGGAACTCCAAAGACACACTTCTCTACATTGGCCTTGAGGTGGTGGTCCTGTAGCCTTTTAAGAACTTGGATGAGATGAGTACTATGGATCTGTGCAGTCTTCGAGTATATCAGGATATCATCGAGGTAGATTATGACACAATGAAAAAGAAGATCAGAGAATGTTCTGTCCATAAAGCGCTGGAAGATAGACGGCGCATTGACCAAGCTGAACGGCATTAAACAGTACTCGTAATGACCGAACGGAGTCCGGAACGCAGTCTTCCGTTCGTCCCCAGGATGGATGCGCAGAAGATGGTAGGCTCTTCGAAGGTCGATCTTTGAAAAGATCCGTGCTCCCTGCACCGCCTCTAGAATATCCTTTATGAGAGGCATGAGGTAACGGTCTCTTACTGTCACTTGATTGAGGCCCCGGTAGTCGATGCACAGTCTTAATTCATCCAAACCTTTTTTCGGAACAAAAAACAGAGATGCCCCTGCAGGAGAGTGGGAATGTTGGATGAGACCGTGTTGTAAATTGGAGTCCAGGTAGTCCTTGAGAACTCTCTTCTCCTTGAGGGAAAGAGAAAACATACGGCCAAACGGTACCACCGCATTGGGCACCAGGGTGATATGGCAATCCTCAGGCCGATGTGGAGGTAGTTCTTGAGGACCTTCACCATGAAAAACTTCCTGATAACGAAGACACTCCTTAGGAATATTGTTCACGGATAGAACATCCATCAGGGTAGGAGGATCCAGAAGATTGTGGATCGTTGCAGCCAAGGGTTGTATCGAGCAGAACTTCTTACAAAAACTAGAAGAAAAAGACAGTTGGTTCTTGGTCCAATCAATAGTAGGGTTATGCTTCCGGAGCCAGAAAACCCCCAGGATGACGGGAAAATTAGCTGCTCGGATCAAGTCGAATTGAATATTCTCAGTATGATGGAGAACCTTCATAATCATGGGAGAGGTAGCATGAGTGATGAGACCGGAGCTTAGGGGTGTACCATGAACGCCCTCAACCTTTTGGTCTTCCTCTTTCTCCAGACGACTGATGCCAGTCTTGTCAGCCCAGACGACGTCCATAAAGCATCCAGCTGCCCCGCAGTCCAGTAGTGCTAGGACTTTGAATGTCTGATGTAAGTGGTTCCACTGGACTGCAATAACCATGAGGCGATTATCTTCGGAGGGGTTGATGGTAGGTGTGATAGACAGAGAGACTTAGGTACCTGAATAGCCCCCTCGGTAACTTGTCCCCACTAGTTCCGAGGTATGGCGTTTCCCGACCTGCGGGGAGGTACGTCTGGACAGTCCCTTAAGACATGGGTGTTGGAACCGCAGTACATGCATAGATTGAGGTCTCTGCGCCGCTTCCGTTCTTCGGGGGTAAGAGGTCCCCTGGTGGTTCCGATCTGCATGGGCTCGTCTTTAGCTGAACCCGAGGGAACGGAGCAGGATGGAGCTGGGTTAGCAGAAATGGGGAACCCACGTTGTCTCCGCCTCTCAGACCGTCTTTCGGATAACCGAAAATTGAGCTGGAGGACAGTAGCCCAGAGCTCCGAGAGTGTGGAAGGGCGGCTAACCCTAGCAAGTTCATCCTTAAGGTCTTCTCTCAGACCTCAATGAAAAATAGCGTACTGAGCATTCTCTTGCCAACCCACATCAGCGGCCACCCTTTTAAAGCGGAAGATATAGGACAGAAGGTCCATGCTTCCCTGACGGATATCTAGTAGCTGTTCACTGGCTTCTAATGTAGTCTCTTGTTGTTCAACCTCCAGTTTGAACTGGGCGGTGAACCCAGCATAATCCTGAAGGAGAGGACTGGCACTGGTTACCAAAGGGGCTGCCCATGACAGGGCATTTCCGGTCAAATTAGAGATGAGGAACCCTATGCGGGCTTGGTCTGTAGCGTAAGACTGAGGTCTAAATGTGAAATAAATCACGCAAGCCTCCATGAATTCCTTAAATTTGTTGGGTGATCCGTCGTATTTGCCGCAGGATAAAGGCATGGGAGGAAGGTCACTGCGGGACTGCTCGAAGCGGTCCAACCTTTGTCTGAGGGTAGTGTTTTCCGTTTTTACTGCCTGTAATTCTTGAGTGAGATTATGGACAGCTGTTAGCAGTTCTTGCACCTGCTCGGGAGAGGCCATGGTTCTTAACTGTGGGCGTTGCAAACTGTCAACCTCTGCAGCCTTAGAAGGCGTATCAGTTATATCCACTACCTCCTCCCCTTCATCCTCACCTGAATCCTCTGAAGAAGTTTCGCGGCGGTTAGCCTTCTTTCCGATCTTCTTCTTTTTTGAGAAGAGGTAGGGCCGTCCGCGGTGGGAAGCCACCCTGATTCCCTGCCAAGCAGGGAAGCAAGAGGCTTCCTTCCCCCAGGGACCGAATAGACGAGGGAAAAAAGTGGATGCTTAAAAAAACCCTCGGTGAACAAGATAACAGTCCAACAGGTCCAGAGAGTGAAGCGATGAAAACCTGCAGATCCGATGTCAGAAGGAGGACGTCTGATGCAAGGATCCTGGACTGGGATCTGGAGGTGAAGTAAGTCTTTAGAAGTTTCCAGGAGAGGTGGACGAGGGAAACAATGAAGGAACAGAAGCAAACCTTGGTGCCAGCCGGAGAGGGTAAGCGGCATAGAGAGAAAAGGAAAGAAAGACAGGAGAACCAGAACGGCGAAAGAGAGCCACGGGCGAGAAAGAGGAGAGAAAGAACGGCGAAGAGACGCCGACTGGAGGCCCAAGGATAAGCAAGGTAAGCACGGAGGAAAAAGGCACATGGAGCAAGCAACAAGGAAAAGAAACAAAGTTGCAATGCGCCGAACCCGTAAGTGGGCGGTGCTTAAGTAGCGAAACCAGGGAGACAGAGAAAAACTAGAGCGGGGAGAACCCAGAAATGCACAGGAAAACAATGGACGACCTAATGGCGCCGCCAATGCCAGGCGTTCCATAGCCCCCACCGGCGACTAGATGCCGGCGGCATGACATTTGATCACTTCTTGCTTTCTGCCCCATGTTTAGAATTGTGTTTTTGGCTCCAGCAGGATGTTGAAGCTGCTAAAGTGGATTGTTTGTCCTACACTGAGAAACCTTGGAGTTAAACAAAAACCGGACTAATCAGTAATTTAGATACCATCTGTTCCCAAAGTGCCTTCTCAGTTCAAACAGCAAAGTAAAATAACAAATAGATGAACATGCTTTTCTGCAGAAATCTTTGTTTTCGCTCCTTGAAACTAAGCTGACTAAACTCAAGAACAAATGATAGACAAATATAAGCAAATATAAGCAAGCAAAATAAGGAATGTTACCTTTGTGTCTTATGTTTGGAAAACATGTGAAATGCGTAAAGGAAAACAACAAACTATTCAAAGATGTTTAAGCATGACTTAGTTATGTGGATAGGCCATGAACCTTAGGTAAATTTATTACACGAAGAGGGGCTGGACGATGTGTCTGGAATTGTGGAAAATCTGTTTAAATACTTGTGTTTTTGAAATGTCCAGCACTCTCTCATCTCACGTTGTCTGCTTGCACACATTGCGGGGTGTTGAGAGCTAGACTGCTGCCTGTTAATAAATGTACATGGTACCTTTGGACTTGTGACTGGCATATTCCTATTATGTGGTATTAAGCCTCAATATTCTTTAATCTTTCAGAAAGGTGCTTTGATTTTAGGGTATTGGTGATCGTTTCACCCAGGTGCCCAGGTGAGTGCATCTGCTCATTTGTGCACTGCTGCCGACTCCATTTTAGAGTAAAACTCCCATCCATAGCCCCGAACTAGCCCGCTTGCTGCCCCTCTCTCCCCTGATCCCTTCGCCCATTCTCACCCACTTGTGCCGCCTCCCGTCCCTCCCACCGCCCCTGATTGGCTATTCTCCCTTCCTGGTGTGGGCCTAGTCCCACGGCCCTGCCTGCGCTCCATCGTTTCACCCAGGCACCCAGGTGAGTTCATCTGCCCATTTGTGCACTGCTGGTGACTCAATTTTAGAGTAAAACTCCCATCCATAGCCCCGAACCAGCCTGCTTGCTGCCCCTCTCTCCCCCGACCCCCTCGTCCATTCTCACCCACTTGTGCCGCCTCCCGTCCCTCCCACCGCCCCTGATTTGCTATTCTCCCTTCCTGGTGTGGGCCTAGTCCCACGGCCCTGCCTGCGCTTCATCGTTTCACCCAGGCGCCCAGGTGAGTGCATCTGCCCATTTGTGCACTGCTGCCGACTCCATTTTAGAGTAAAACTCCCATCCATAGCCCCGAACCAGCCCGCTTGCTGCCCCTCTCTCCACCGACCCCCTCGCCCATTCTCACCGACTTGTGCCACCTCCTGTCCCTCCCACCGCCCCTGATTGGCTATTCTCCCTTCCTGGTGTGGGTCTAGTCCCACGGCCCTGCCTGCGCTCCATCGTTTCACCCAGGCGCCCAGATGAGTGCATCTGACCATTTGTGCACTGCTGCTGATTCCATTTTAGAGTAAAACTCCCATCCATAGCCCCGAACCAGCCCGCTTGCTGCCCCTCTCTCCCCCGACCCCCTCGTCCATTCTCACCCACTTGTGCCGCCTTCCGTCCCTCCCACCGCCCCAGATTGGCTATTCTCCCTTCCTGGTGTGGGCCTAGACCCACGGCCCTGCCTGTGCTCCATCGTTTCACCCAGGCGCCCAGGTGTGTGCATCTGCCCATGTGTGCACTGCTGCCGACTCCATTTTAGAGTAAAACTCCCATCCATAGCCCCGAACCAGCATGCTTGCTGCCCCTCTGTCCCCCGACCCCCTCGTCCATTCTCACCCACTTGTGCCGCCTCCCGTCCCTCCCACCACCCCTGATTGTCTATTCTCCCTTCCTGGTGTGGGCCTAGTCCCACGGCCCTGCCTGCACTCCATCGTTTCACCCAGGCGCCCAGGTGAGTGCATCTGCCCATTTGTGCACTGCTGCCGACTCCATTTTAAAATAAAATTCCCATCCATAGCCCCAAACCAGCCCGATTGCGGCCCATCTCTCCCCCGACCCCCTCGTCCATTCTCACCAACTTGTGCCGCGTCCCGTCCCTCCCACCGCCCCTGATTGGCTATTCTCCCTTCCTGGTGTGGGCCTAGTCCCACGGCCCTGCCTGCGCTCCATCGTTTCACCCAGGTGCCCAGGTGAGTGCATCTGCCCATTTGTGCCCTGCTGCCAACTCCATTTTAGAGTAAAACTCCCATCCATAGCCCCGAACCAGCCCGCTTGCTGCCCCTCTCTACCCCGACCCCCTCACCCATTCTCACCCACTTGTGCCGCCTCCCGTCCCTCCCACCGCCCCTGATTGGCTATTCTCCCTTCCTGGTGTGGGCCTAGTCCCACGGCCCTGCCAGCACTCCATCGTTTTACCCATGCGCCCAGGTGAGTGCATCTCCCCATTTGTGCACTGCTGCTGACTCCATTGTAGAGTAAAACTCCCATCCATAGCCCCAAACCAGCCCGCTTGCTGCCCCTCTCCCCCCCCACCCCCTCATCCATTCTCACCCACTTGTGCTGCCTCCCGTCCCTCCCACCGCCCCTGATTGGCTATTCTCCCTTCCTGGTATGGGCCTAGTCCCACGGACCTGCCTGCGCTCCATCATTTCACCCAGGCGCCCACGTGAGTGCATCTGCCCATTTGTGCACTGCTGCCGACTTCATTTTAGAGTAAAACTCCCATCCATAGCCCCGAACCAGCCCGCTTGCTGCCCCTCTCTCCCCCAACCCCCTTGTCCATTCTCACCCACTTGTGCCGCCTCCCGTCCCTCCCACCGCCCCTGATTGGCTATTCTCCCTTCCTGGTGTGGGCAAAGTCCCACGGCCATGCCTGCGCTCCATCGTTTCACCCAGGCGCCCAGGCGCCCAGGTGAGTGCATCTGCCCATTTGTGCACTGCTGCCGACTCCATTTTAGAGTTAAACTCCCATCCATAGCCCCGAACCAGCCCGCTTGCTGCCCCTCTCTCCCCTGACCCCCTCGCCCATTCTCACCCACTTGTGCCACCTCCCGTCCCTCCCACCGCCCCTGATTGGCTATTCTCCCTTCCTGGTGTGGGCCTAGTGCCACGGCCCTGCCAGCGCTCCATCGTTTCACCCATTCGCTCAGGTGAGTGCATCTGCCCATTTGTGCACTGCTGCTGACTCCATTTTAGAGTAAAACTCCCATCCATAGCACCGAACCAGCCCGCTTGCTGCCCCTCTCTCCCCCGACCCCCTCATCCATTCTCACCCACTTGTGCTGCCTCCCGTCCATCCCACCGCCCCTGATTGTCTATTCTCCCTTCCTGGTGTGGCCCAGTCCCACGGCCCTGCCTGCGCTCCATCGTTTCACCCAGGCACCCAGGTAAGTGCATCTGCCCATTTGTGCACTGCTGCCGACTCCATTTTAGAGTAAAACTCCCATCCATAGCCCCGAACCAGCCCACTTGCTGACCCTCTCTCCCCCGACCCCCTCGTCCATTCTCACCCATTTGTGCCGCCTCCCGTCCCTCCCACCGCCCCTGATTGGCTATTCTCCCTTCCTGGTGTGGGCCTAGTCCCACAGCGCTGCCTGCGTTCCATCGTTTCACCCAGGCGCCCAGGTGAGTGCATCTGCCCATTTGTGCACTGCTGTCAACTCCATTTTAGAGTAAAACTCCCATCCATAGCCCCAAACCAGCCCGCTTGCTGCCCCTCTCTCCCCTGACCCCCTCGTCCATTCTCACCCACTTATGCCTCCTCCCGTCCCTCCCACCGCCACTGATTAGCTATTCTCCTTTCCTGGTGTGGGCCCAGTCCCACGGCCCTGCCTGCGCTCCATCGTTTCACCCAGGCACCCAGGTAAGTGCATCTGCCCATTTGTGCACTGCTGCCGACTCCATTTTAGAGTAAAACTCCCATCCATAGCCCCGAACCAGCCCACTTGCTGACCCTCTCTCCCCCGACCCCCTCGTCCATTCTCACCCACTTGTGCCGCCTCCCGTCCCTCCCACCGCCCCTGATTGGCTATTCTCCCTTCCTGGTGTGGGCCTAGTCCCACAGCGCTGCCTGCGTTCCATCGTTTCACCCAGGCGCCCAGGTGAGTGCATCTGCCCATTTGTGCACTGCTGCCGACTCCATTTTAAAATAAAACTCTCATCCATAGCCCCTAACCAGCCCGCTTGCTGCCCGTCTCTCCCCCGACCCCCTCGTCCATTCTCAACCACTTGTGCTCCCACACTCCCCTACCATTATCTCCTCCACCCCCTAGCCCGCCCACCATGCCCTGATTGGCCAGGAGACCGTGAGGTCTAGCCATTACCAATCCTCCCAGGGCAGCCCTCTGCCCGGCAGCCCATCGGCTAAGGACCTGAGGCAAAGGACTACAGAGAAGGCTCCTGATCGTATCTGCAGGTATCAGCAGGAGAAGCAAGAAGCCAACAATAAGTAAGGGTGGAAAGGGCGGGGCCAGAAGCAATGACTTCACACCATACTACCCCACCACTCATCTAACAAAGCATCACCACTGTAAATTCGTTATATCTGTAATATATGTGCATTTGGAAACTCTGTCTCATACATCTGGAAAGTTGAATCTAGACGTGTCCCCAATAGCCCCTCATCGAAAGTTGCATTTAGAAGTGTCCCAATAGCCCCTCTGTTAATTTAGAAGTACACCAATAGCCCCTCATTGAAAATTGCATTTAGAAGTGTGCCCAATAGCCCCTCTGTGAATTTAGAAGTGCGCCCAATAGCCTCTTATTTAAAGTTGCATTTAGAAGGGTGCCCAATTGCCCCTCATTGAAAGTTGCATTTAGAAGTGCCCCAATAGCCCCTCTGCGAATTTAGAAGTGCGCCCAATAGCCGTTTATGGAAAGTTGAATTTAGAAGTGTGGCCAATTAGCCTCTCTGTGGAAGCTGTATTTAGAAGTGTGCCCAGTAGCCCCTCTGTGAATTTTGAAGTGCGCCCAATAGCCGTTTATGGAAAGTTGAATTTTGAAGTGTGCCCAATAGCCGCTCATTGAAAGTTGCATTTAGAAGTGTGCCCAATAGTCCCTCATTGAAAGTTGCATTTAGAAGTGTCCCAATAGCCTCTCATTGAAAGTTGAATTTAGAAGTGTGCCCAATAGCCACTCATTGAAAGTTGAATTTAGAAGTGTGCCCAATAGCCGCTCATTGAAAGTTGAACTTAGAAGTGTGCCCAATAGCCCCTCATTGAAAGTTGAATTTAGAAGTGTGCCCAATAGCCGCTCATTGAAAGTTGAATTTAGAAGTGTTCCCAATACCCGCTCATTGAAAGTTAAACGTAGAGGTGTCCCCAATAGCCCCTCATTGAAAGTTGAATTTAGAAGTGTGCCCAATAGCCGCTCATTGAAAGTTGAATTTAGAAGTGTGCCCGATAGCCCCTCTGTGAATTTAGAAGTGCGCCCATTAGCCGTTTATGGAGAGTTGAATTTTGAAGTGTGCCCAACTGCCCCTCATTGAAAGCTGCAATTAGCAGTGTGCCTAATAGCCCCTCTGTGTATCTAGAAGTGTTCCCAATAGCCGCTCATTGAAAGTTGAACTTAGAATTGTGCCCAATAGCCCCTCATTGAAAGTTGCATTTAGAAATGTGCCTAATAGCCCCTCTGTGAATCTAGAAGTGTTCCCAATAGCCGCTCATTGAAAGTTGAACTTAGAAGTGTGCCCAATAGCCCTGCATTGAAAGTTGAATTTAGAAGTGTCCCCAATAGCCCCTCATTGAAAGTTGCATTTAGAAGTGTTCCCAATAGCCGCTCATTGAAAGTTGATCTTAGAAGTCTGCACAATAGCCCCTCATTGAAAGTTGAATTTAGAAGTGTGCCCAATAGCCACGCATTGAAAGTTGAATTTAGAAGGGTGCCAAATAGCCCCTCTGTGAATTTAGAAGTGCACCCAATAGCCGTTTATGGAAAGTTGAATTTTGAAGTGTGCCCAATAGTCCCTCATTGAAAGTTGCATTTAGAATTGTGCCCAATAGCCACTCTGTGAATTTAGAAGTGTCCCAATACCCCCTCATTGAAAGCTGAATTTAGAAGTGTGCCCAATAGCCGCTCATTGAAAGCTGAAGTTAGAAGTGTGCCCAATAGCCTCTCTGTGAAAGCTGTATTTAGAAGTGTGCTCAATAGCTTCCTGTGAAAATTGTATTTAGAAGCGTACCCAATAGCCGCTCATGGAAAGTTGAATTTAGAAGTGTGCCCAATAGCCTCTCTGTGAAAGTTGAATTTAGAAGTGTGCCCAATAGCCCCTCTGCGAAAGCTGTATTTAGAAGTGTGCCCAATAGCCTCCTGTGAAAATTGTATTTAGAAGTGTGCCCAATACCCCCTCTGTGAAAAGTTGAACCTAGAAGTGCCCAATAGCTTCTAGGTTGAAGTTCGATTTAGAAGTGCATTTAGAAGTTGAATTTAGAACTTTACCCAATAGCTTCTAGGTGAAAGTTGAATCGAGAAATGTTCCCAATAGCCTCTCTGTGAAAGTTGAATTTAAAAGTGCGCCCAAAAGCTTTTATGTGAAAGTTGAATTTACAAGTGTGCCCAATAGACTCTCTGTGAAAGTTGAATTTAGATGTGTGCCCAATAGCTTCTGAGGGAAGGTTAAATATAGAGGGGCGCCCAATAGCATCTCTGTGGAAGTGAACTTAGAAGTGTGCCCAATATCCTAATAGTCTAATACCGTGCCTGGTTGAACCGACTAATCTTCCTAATAACCTTGCTGTGCAAAGTTGATTTTAGATTCATGCCTAATACCCTCCCTGTATAAAGCCGAATTGTGAGAAGTGTGCCTATTAGCGTGCCCTAATTGAACTGACTAGTGTCCAGAATAGTCTCTCTGCACTCAGTTCAATTTAGAAGTGTACACGACAGCATTGAGGTTAGAAGCGTGCCTAAATATCCCTTCTGCGCAAAGTCTAAGTTAGAAGTATACCTAATAGTATATCTGTGTAATGTAGAATCTAGAACTGTGCCTAATAGTCTAATATCCCCTCTAAAAAAAATTGAATCTAGAGATGGACCTAATATCTCTATACAAAATTGAATCTAGAGGTAGACCTAATAGCATGTCTGTGTACAGTTGAATCTAGAAGTGCACCCAATAGTCTAATATCATCTGTGTAATCTAGAATTTAGAACTGTACAGTTGAATCTAGAAGTGCACCTAATAGTCTTATATCATCTGTGTAATCTAGAATTTAGAATTGTGCCTAATAGTCTAATATCCCCTCTATACAGACCTAATACCAGCTCTGTGTGCAGTTGAATTTAGAAGTGTGCCTAATACGTACCTAATAGCCTAATATCATCTCTGTGTACAGTCAAATCTAGAAGTGTACCTAATAGTACCTAATAGCCTAATATCATCTCTGTGTACAGTCGAATCTAGAAGTGCACCTAATAGTCTAATAGCATCTCTGTGCAAATTGAACTTGGAAGTGTGCCTAAAGCATGCCCACTCTCAATTTAGAACTACAATTGGAAAGCCCTCCTAAATTCCACCTAAAAGCTCATACCCAGCATGAGTACACCCACTCCACCAGAGTCTGTCGGAAACGACCACCGTGGACCACCCCCACTCCCCGATCTGCCTTCCCTCCGGTCCCCACCTTCCCAAATCATCCCACTATCAGTCAAATTCTCCACCATTCCCATCTCCAAACACCAAGCCAGAGGGGCATGATGGCGAGCCAACCACCCTAAAACCACTCATCCTCTGAACCCCACGCACCGTCCAGCCAACGTTAACCATGCCCGCTCCCCTCACTATCATACCAGGCACACTCCACCCTGCAATCATCCACCTCCCACCTTGTCCACAAACCCCCGCCACCTTCCCCCACCGACCGCACCCTTTCCCCTCCCTAAAAACTGCACGCCTAGCCCTAGCAAGAACCGAAGCCGCATCCTTCTCCCCTTCTGACCCTCCTACCCTCTCTCACACTCCAATCGCAACAAAGAAACTAAAGAGGAAACGCACCTGGTCCCCCTCAATCTCTGAGCACTCTTCGCCTCCCCTGTCTCGACCCACCACCTCATTCCCCCAATCACCTCCTTCACCCTTCCTGAAACCCCTCTCCCTCGATTTCTCATCAAGTGCAACTGAAACTCCTAGCCTGCCACACCCCGCTTTCAAATCCCCCGAACCAAACCCGATCATCCTAACACACGCAGCCACCCAATCCCGCCCAAAGCCCGCCAATCTTTCTGCTCGCCCACAATTCCCATCGACCATCACCTACCCTATCCCTCTCCCTCTCCAGCTTCCACTCTCTCCTCCACCACCCCCTTCAGCTCCAGCCCCGAGACCAACCTCGCCTACCGATGTGAACTGCATCCTACTTAATGCCCGATCCGTTGCAAAAAACAGACACTGCATCTTTAACCTCCTCGCCTCTGACAAACCAGACCTGGTTTTCATCACCGAAACTTGGTTCTCTGACGACTTCGCCCCAATCACTAATGAAGCCTTCCCCCCCGACTACTCCCTCATCCCGTTGAACCGTCCCTCCAGAGGAGGGTGAGTAGCATTCGTCTTCAAATCTCTCTTCCATGCCTCAATCATCGACAACCAACCTTCCATTCCTTTCTGCGAATCTCTCCTCATTAAACTAGCCCTCTCCCCGTCGCTCTCACACAGCTTCCTAATAATCTACAGGCCCCCTGGCTACGATAGATAAGTCGCAAACAACCTCTGTGACTCTATTGCCACTCTTCAACTAAACCATCCCAACCTCACCCTTCTTGGAGACTTCAACATATGGCTCGACATCCCCACCAACCCTATGACACACTCTCTGGTTGATGGTTTAGATGCAATTAACCTCCAACCCCACATAAATGGCCCGACTCACTATAAAGGACACACTCTCAATACGATCTTTAGCTCCAACACCCGGATTCATTTAAACCCCCCACCCCTATCATCTGGTCCGATCACTTCATTCTCTCGTTCGCCATTCACTCACCCGACCCCCTTCCCGTACTCGAATCTGAACCTCTGAATATACGCAAATGCTGGAAAAAACAAATAATCGTCCAGGACCCAGCTGATGCACTCCTCCAGTCTCCACAACCTACCTGCCAACTCAATAAACAACTAACCCCTGACGCCTTTGACTCATGGCTCAATGCATCTCTGATACGGCTCACACCCCCTTGCAAACCATCAACCCGCCATGGCCTCTTCCCCAAATGGTTCACCCCTGAGTTGAAGACCACTAAACAACTGCATAAATACCTAGAACGCAAATGGCAGAAAGACAAAACCCCAGAGAGCAGGGCAATCTTGGCCCGACACCTTTACCAGTACAAGGCCGAAATCCGGAAAGCAAAAAAAGCCCACTACAACTCCTGAATCCTAAACTGCAAAAACCCAAGAAAAGAACTCCACAAAATCATCTCTGAATTCACCAAACCGGCTTGCACCACGACTGTCCCAACCCCCTCACAATCTCTGTGCGACTCACTCTCCCTCCACTTTTACACCACGGCTCTGGAAAGAACAAATACTCTAACCACCAAACTGGCTCGCTTACATCCAGCTGCCAAATCTCCCCCCATACTGGCCAGCCCATCAGCCGCAACCACTACGCAACCAACGTTCGAATCCTTTAGTCCAATAGCAGCAGAGCAATTTCTCAAACTTCTTTCTGCCCACAAACCATCTGGATCTCCGCTGGACACTTGCCCAGCCACAACCCTCAAAGATATTTTCGCTTCCACCTGCATAGGAGAACACGCAAGATCCATCATAAATGCCTCCTTATCCTCTGGTATCTTTCCCGACGCATTCAAAATGGTTCATGTCAAAACTCTAATTAAAAAACCTTCGCTCAACCCCCTCGAGCCCAAAAACTACTGCCCCATTTCAAACACCAGGTTCCTTGCCAAACTCATTGACCGCCTACTCCCAACTAAATGCCTTTGTCGAAACCAACAACCTCCTTGATCCACAAAATAAGGTTTCAGAGCCCGTCACGGAACAGAAACCACCCTAACCTCAATCTGGGATGACCTTAAAATG
Organism: Ambystoma mexicanum; assembly: GCF_040938575.1. Classification (NCBI taxonomy): domain Eukaryota; kingdom Metazoa; phylum Chordata; class Amphibia; order Caudata; family Ambystomatidae; genus Ambystoma; species Ambystoma mexicanum. Next base: position 283,517,568 of record NC_090922.1, read on the forward strand.
ACAGCAGACTCCGCGGGATGCGCCGCATTGATCCTTCTTGACCTATCCGCCGCCTTTGACACAATCAATCACTCAATCCTCCTAGACCGCCTCCACTCCCTAGGAATCCGTGGAACCGCTCTTAAAAGGATAGCTTCATTTCTCAAAGATAGGTACCAAATAACAACACTCTCCACCTATACCTCCCAAGCCAGACCAGTCGACACAGGAGTCCCACAAGGAGCATGCCTATCCGCCTTCCTACTCAATCTCTACTTAATCACCCTCCCACCGATAATTCATTCACACAACATCCTGTGCTACAACTACACCGATGACACTCAACTAATTCTAAAACTCCTGAACTCAACACCCAACTCCCGACCTGACCTGGCCTCCTACCTCCTTGACATAGAACTCTGAATGTCCCAAAGCCACCTCTTCTTAAACCCCTCCAAAACGGAAACCATGATATGTGGCAATGAAGAAATTCTTCCGCACCCGCTTCCCTGGCCATCCGCCATGGGCAACTCACCAACCCCCTCCAACTCAGTGAAAACTCTTGGATGCACCCTTGACTCTGACCTAACACTCTCGCGCCAAGTCAACAACGTCTCAAAGTCCTGCCACTACCACCTTAAAACCCTTAGGCGCATCTTTCCATATCTCTCCTTTCCCAACACACTCTCCGCAGTCCAATCAATCGTTATATCAAGACTGGACTATGCAAACCCCCATACCTCGGAGTCCATGCGTACCAACTGAATAAACTCCAAAGGGCACAAAATGCGGCTGCCAAACTATTACTTGTGCTCGGCCCGAGAGACCACATCTCCCCAGCCCTTAAGACGCTGCACTGGCTTCCAGTAGCCCGAAGGGTGACCTTCAAAACCTTATGCATCTCCCATCGAGCATTGCATTAAACTGGACCTCAATATCTCCAAGACTAGCTAAAACCCTACTATCCCCTTCGCACCCTAAGATCAAGCTCAGCCAGCCTCCTAGTCATACCTAAGACAAACTCAGTCAGGTTAGGTGGGTCATCATTCTCAACCTTGGCCCCCACGCTGTGGAACTCACTCCCACCCCACATCCGCTTAACTGAGGATTTAGCGTCCTTCCGCAAACTGCTAAAAACCTGGCTCTTCCCCTAAAACCAACCGGTTCTAAACTAGCCCAAACACCATCTAAATGACACCAATCCAACAAACTACCTGATGCAAGAAATTGACAGCTAATTAACCCCTAATATAAACTAGAAGGACAAACAGAATTAAACGAATAAAGTAGATCAAAGCAGCAAAATGGTTAATAAGAGTAAATCAAATGGAATCAATAACGAGAATTAAACTGCTAAAATTGACAGAATGCAGGTGGAGTGAAAGAAGTGAATGACTGTCACGATGCCTGCCCCCGGAAAGCCAGACCAGGCCCAGCAACCCCGGAAGCAGGCATCATGCCACTTGAAGCATGCCCAAAAACCTCAGTTAGGGGCTATTTGGCTACAGTCCTGGCGCCTATGGCGCCAGGCTCATAAGAATAAAGTCAGTCCTGGTGCCATGGGCGCCAGGCTCATTACAGAAAACTTACCTGATGCAGACCATGCTGCATACCTTCCTGATGCAGACCATGCTGCACTAAGCCACAAGCCAAATGAGGCTTAGAGGGACTATTTTACCTCAGGGACTCCTTTCCTCTCGGGTGGGGCTGTGGAAGAATACTTACCTGGAACTTCTTCCAAGGCTATTTAAGCCACACCCGGACAGCCACACGTGCTTCGCGTTATTCTACGTGCTGCAGCGTAACGCTCACCGTGTCTTCAGCAGCTCCAGTCTTCAGCCACGCCCGCTTCAGCCCTGGAACACCTGGAACAAGAAAAGGAGAAGGAGAAGAGATCAGAACAAAACCCTTACCTGAATCCTTGATCAAGCACATCGTCGATCTGGAAGAGAGAAGCCTTCACAGTGCCTCGCAGCGCCGCGCTGAACTCACCATCCGGGGCTGCATTCCTTTACTCCATCGCGAACCCAGCATCTCCAGGCCATTCTTCAACACCTGGGGGAGACAAGAACAAATAGGTGAGCAAGGGCAATACAAACCACCCCCAAAGACTTACCTGATTACCACAGGGGGGTACTCACCTCATCTCGGGTTGGCGCAGTCAATCCTGCAGCACCGCCGCACCCCGGCCCCTAAGGGGAAAACAAGGACAATACAACCTACCCCCAAAGACTTACCTGATTACCACAGGGGGGTACTCACCTCATCTCGGGTCGGCGCAGTCAATTCTGCATCACCGCTGCACCCCGTCCCCTAAGGGGAAAACAAGGACAATACAACCTAACCCCAAAGACTTACCTGATTTACCACAGGGGGGTACTCACCTCATTTCGGGTCGGCGCAGTTAATTCTGCATCATCGCTGTACCCCGGCCCCAGAGGAGGGAACCACAATAGACTTACCAGGATCTTACCAATTGCCACTTGGATCTCTTCTAGTGGTTTAAATCTGCAACCTGCAAGGAATCTGGCATAGTGAAGATCAGACTTTTGAACTCTTACGAACGATTGGACTTTAGAGTCAATACTGGAACTCGCCAATTCCTCCACGCCAGTGAAGTAACTGGTCGTCTACGCGCCCCTGCGCTCGACGCAGGATGGAGAGCTCATCTTTCCAAATCATCAGGTGAGATTAAGAGGGGACTTCAGGAGTGTTCTGTGGGCAGACAAGGGGAGTGGGAAGGCGGGTTAACGCTCAGATTACGGGAGGTTAATTCCCCTTCTCCATTGCAGAAAGATATTCGTACGAGTCCCACAAACGAAGCTAAGTGGGTCAGTTCAGTCTGTCAACTCGGCTCTACGTGTTACTCTGGTGGAAGCAACAGCGGGCCAGTCCAGATCGACGCCCCCGTGGGAATCAGGTGAGCGTAACAATGACGTGGATGAAACAGTTAGAATGGATGAAGCAGGCGGAACAGATGAATGTGCTGAGTGGAAGAATGCATGAATGGAAGAACAAATAACTATATAGTTCAAATAAGTGTGGAAATTGAATGAATATGTAGATCGGATGAGTGTATAGAACTGATAAACATGTTTAACGGATGAGGATGTAGAGTGGACGAGCGTGTATCGCAGATGAGTCCGCAAATACAGAGAAGCGAGTAGAACACAGGAATGCGTAAACCGAACGAGTGTGTAGAACAGATGAGTATTGTGGCACGGATGAGTATGTAGAGTGCACGAATGTGGATAGCTGATGAATACGGAAGTGCTGTGAGTGTGTAGATAACCAGAGCAGATGAATGTGCAAACCTGGTGAATGTATAGAACGTATGGGTGTATAGAGCACATGAGTGTATAGGGCGGACGAGTGTATAGGGCGGACGAGTGTATAGGGCGGACGAGTGTATAGGGCGGATCAGTGTATAGGGCGGATGAGTGAATAGGCCAAATGAGTGTATTGGGCGGATGAGTGTATAGGGCGGATGAGTGTATAGGGCGGATGAGTGTATAGAGCGGATGTGTGTATGGGGCGAATGTGTGTATGGGGCGAATGTGTGTATGGAGCGGATGTGTATATGGAGCGGATGTGTATATGGAGCAGGTGTGTATTTGGAGCGGACGAATGTATGGAGCAGACGAGTGTACAGAACGGATGAGTTTAGAAAGCGGATGGGTGTATGGAGCGGATGGATGGAAGGAGCGGATGGATGAATGGAGCGGATGGATGGACAGAGCGGATCGATGGATGGAGCGGATGGATGTATGGAGTGGAGGGGTGTATGGAGCGGAGGGGTGTATGGAGCAGAGGGGTGTACAGAGCGGAGGGGTGTATGGAGCGGATGAGTGTATGGAGCGGACGGGTGTATGGAGCGGATGGGTGTATGGAACGAATGGGTGTATGGAGTGGATGGGTGTATGGAGCGGATAGGTGCATGGAGCGGATGGGTGGATGGAGCACTTGGGTGTATGGAGCAGATAGATGTACGGAGCGGATGGGTGTATGGAGAGGGTAGGTGTATGAAGCAAATGAATATGTGGAGAGGATGAGTGTGCATGGCAGACGAGGGTATAGAACAGATGAGTGTATGAGTTGAAGTTATAGAACAGGATATTACTGTTGGATGCATGAAAAACACAAGTGCCTAAAGCGGATGAGTGCGGAAAGGGGAAGAGTGCAGAAAGGGGAAGAGTGTGGAAAGTGGACGAGTGCGGAGAGCGGACAAGTGCGTCGAGCAGGTGAGTGCGTGGAGCAGATGAGTGCCTAGAGGGGACGAGTGCGTAGAGGGGGTGAGAGCGTAGAGGGGGTGAATGCGTAGTGGGGGTGAGTGCGTAGAGGGGGTGAGTGCATAGAGGGGGTGAGTGCATAGAGGGGGCGAGCGCATAGAGGGGGCGAGTGCGTAGAGGGGGCGAGTGCGTAAAGGGGATGAGTGCATAGAGAGGGTAAGTGAGTAGCACAGATGAGTGCGTACATTTCAGAGCAGCGAGTAGAATGCAGGAATGCGCAAACCAGACGAATGTGCAGAACGGATAAGCGTAAACCGGATGAGTATGTAGAACCCACGAGTATGGATAGCAGATGAATAAGGAAGTGTGGAGAGTGTGTAGATCGTCAGAGCAGATGAATATACAGACCTAGCGAAACTATAGAATGAATGAGTGTATAGAGCACATAAGTGTATGGAGCACTTAAATGTATGGAGTGGATGAATATATGGAGTGGATGAATGTATGGAGTAGATGAGTGTATGGAGCGGGTGAGTTTATGGAGCGGGTGAGTGTACGGAGCGGAAGAGCAGACGAGTGTACGGAGCGGAAGAGCGGACGAGTGTACAGAGCAGACGAGTGTACGGAGCGGATGAGTGTACGGAGCGGATGAGTGTACGGAGCGGATGTGTGTACGGAGCGGATGGGCGTATAGAGCGGATGAGTGTATGGAGCGGGATGAGAGTATGGTGCGAGATGAGAGTATGGTGTGAGATGAGTACATCGTGCGAGATGAGTGTATGGAGCAGATGAGTGTATGGAACGGATAAGTGGACGCTGCAGATGTGTGTATGGAGCGGATGAGTGTATGGAGCGGATGAGTATGGAATGGAATGGATGAATGTATAGAGCAGATGAGTGTATGGAGCGGATGAGTGTATGGAGCGGGATGAGTGCATGGAGCAGGATGAGTGTATGGAGCAGGATGAGTGTATGGAGCGGGATGAGTGTATGGAGCAGGATGAGTGTATGGAGCAGGATGAGTGTATGGAGCGGGATGAGTGTATGGAGTGGATGAGTGTATGGAGCGGATGAGTCTATGGAGCGGATGAATGTATGAAGCGGATGAGTGTATGGAACGGATGAGTGTATGGAGCGGATGAGTGTATGGTGTAGATAGGTGGATAGAGCGGAGCATACTAGTGCACACAGGGTGGACCGGAGTGTATTATACCAGACTGGGGTGCACAGAGCGGATATGTGTGCACGCTACGGACTGGAGCGCATAGAATGGGACGTATATAGTATGGTTCGGAATGCAGAGAACGTTGAAAGAGCATATAACCCAACATATCACACCACCACGCTTACTCTCTCCTTTACATCACCACTCAAGTAGAACACAGAGATTCTATGACACCATTCGGTATAACTGTTCTCATACCAATATCCGCCGCTTACTCCACATCACTCTGAATAAACACTGCTGATTTCACACCCCCAGCCAGGAGTTCTCCTCAGGCCTAACACAGCCACAACCGTTCTGGATAGAACCTGCCAGAACGAACACATTCTCCTGATCCCTCAACCACCACACCTACCGCTAAGAAGCAGCTATTACACGAATACCGCATGAGCTGCACACATACCCGGTGCTCCCATGCACCTTTGACTCTCTCTACTCTCTCTATTGATCTGAACTTCGGTTCCCAAGGGTGTTCAACCTACCAGCGCCTTCAGACCATACCAATGGTATATAAGGCACTATATAAGTGCAAAATAACATAACATAACATAACAAGACTTTCTTTCACAGTAGATTTTCACTTATTGGAGATATAAGAGACATAAGCGCATCTACAAACAGTGACGATAGAAATATTCCTCACAAAATTATCCAGCCAAGTAGCAAATGAACCTTTGTCGAAATGACATTTCAATATAACTTTTTTTTTCCAAGCATACCGTATGCAACCAATCAATTTTTCACAAACTGCACTTTCATTTATAGTTTATCATGTGCCCAAAAGCCACCTTTTACATCTCCCTAGAGATATGCGTAGGGAACCACCAGCAAACATGCAGGTCTGTCAATATTTATAGGCCATAGGCGTTCTACAGAAAGAATCACACATACAGGAAGTGGATGATCATATTACATCTACACCAACGTAAACAACCCCATTGACAGTCATTTGCCTCCTCAGGTTTACAACATTAATCTGCAATGAGAGGGCTCATTTAGAGCAGTACAGACAGTAGAGTCGTGCATTTTCTGAGCTCACACACACCGGGTTATTTGGAACAGACAGCAGAAAGTTCACAGTCAAATAAATACACTAAATGTGTTAAATGCTAAAACCATTTTGTAAAAAAGTACATTTATTTACTGAGAGATGCCAGGATAAAGGCTGCAAATCCTTTCTAAAGCATGCAGTATTAATCATTAAGAACAAGTGCAACTGAAGTTATTTTACTCTAATAGGGGTTTAATTCCAGGTAAGTGTTTCTATTGATGATAAAAACACTTTTTGCATGTGGAACAAGTTGGAATGATCCAATGTACTAATCGGGCATTAATCCACACATCTAATGGGACTGGAGAAGAAAAGGAGCGGAGGTCAAGGGCACGCTCTGTTTTAGGTTGTGTCACAAAATCTGATTTTCTGATGCTCAGGGAAAATTGGTTGCAAGTTTCATATCATGTCCTGTTGCTACTTAGAGGTAAAGATGCCTCTTGCTGGGGAATTCGTGAGCAGTATTACCCAGGCTTTTGATCATGGCTCCAAGTTTAATCATGAAGCGAATGAAGAGCACAGAAGAAAAATGTGATCCCTCACAGATTAAGCGTGGCACAGTAACAAAGGTAGATTCACACTATTTGATTTCAGCTGTTTGTGAACAATGTTACAGCAAACATTTTAAAAAGTGTAAGGACACTATCGCCCCAAAGCAGGGTGATCCTTTATCTCTGCAAACCTTTTATTTCTATGGTTTCACAGTGTCAATAGTGTAACTATCTAACTGTAAACAATGTGTTTGTGTAATACAAATTAAAATTGATATATACGTATCCTTTCAAAGTATATGTTCACTGCTAATGATGAATTTGCACGAAAGTGGTGCCAAATTGTGATCAATGCACTAGCTGATTCTGATGTTTCCCTTAATGATCTTTTGCAGAACCCAACTAGAGCAAAAACGAAATTGTTCCAATGGGACTGGATCAGAACCAGAGAAAAATGCCTGAGTTATCGAGATTTTAATGGCAATCTCTATCTGCATAAAAAGTATATCACCGTAGGGTCCTACATGATTAAAACTCCTTCTCCTGCCCATAGATCTGATTTGTTGCGGCTTAGATTTAATTAGATTATGGCTAACCAAAGAGGTCCTAGCTAAACGCAAAATCATCTCTCAGCAAGATAATTTCTGTCATTTTTGCAAAGCTATAAATTAAGATGAAACTTTGCACCACTGATTGGTAGAAGTTCTTAGATTGAAACATAATCAACACTTAAACCCAGCTGTACAGTAATTTAGCGAAATAACTCCATATATATTGTGGCAGATGATTTTTTGTGGATTGATTACATTACTCAGAATTAATTCAATCATATTTTTAAATGACTTAAAGTTGAATGATGTCTAAATGAATTGATTGAACAATGAGTATTTTATATATAAGTGTGATAGATTACATGTTTTCTGTCTTCTACGATGTTTCCTATGATGAAAGGGGATGATATGTTCTGCATCACATAGTGTATAGATTGCATATGAAAGACAATCTTTCTTAACCTTAGCAATTATGTGAGCAAGTTGAAAAGCATGAGCAGACCAAATCATTCCATAGCAGTGTGCAATGATTCATTGTATCTACATATAAGCAAGTTATATCTGATTATTAATGATCTTACATGTTCTTGTCTGTCATTTTTACATGTTTGATTTTATGATAAAATATTGTAAAGTTGATGTAATTCATCTATATCAATAACAAAATATATAATCTTGACACTATAAGATGACTTTCCTTCAGCATCTGTTAGAATAGACTTTTGTTCATCCCATTTACAGAGTATGTCCTTAAACACCACTCAATTAAGAAGGGATTTCATTTGAGTATAAACTCACATTGGCATCACCATCACTTCACTGTACCCATACTATGCATGTTTCAATGACTGTAAAACCTAAAAAAGAGAACGCTTTACCATATTCTTTATATTGCATTCTTTCAATGAGTGTTGGAAATCATGTAAAATGTGCTCTGCTATGTGCTTTACTTTGTATTTTTCCAGTGAATGCTAGGCTTACAACGAGCACTCCATTTCAGAATACAGCTAATTCAATACTCTTAAGCGTCATTTGATTCAACTTTTAGTTGGATTCACAAATATATGTGAACACAAGGCACTTTGCCATAGAATATCAGACTACATATTGCAGTACGCATTGGTTCTGTCACTCTCAAACTCTCTCTGGCTCGGGTTAGTTTAGTCTCTTAAGTTTTCAATGGCCTGAGTCTTTCTCTAGGACAGTAGTCTTTGCATCCAAATATATACATCTATTTCAGAATCTTTGAACATTTCTCAGATTTTACCTGATTTTGTGTCTCAGAATTTTAGCAGTTCACATCTTTCTCTAGGACTGCAAATATTACATTCCAACACACATCATTTTATCTCATAGTGAACATTTCTCTGCCTCTCCCTATTTTTGGCACTGCCTGGTTCAATTAATGTTTCTCTTTCTCCGGAACCATGGACAGTGTTCTCAAACTTGCATCAATTTTTCATACTCTCAATGTTTATCTGACTTGATGTGGTGTTGTGTCCCAGTATTTCAACGATTCAGGTCCTTGTCCAGGACATCATATTGTGTGCCCTAACTTGGGGTCCTCAGACTGCCTGAAATGTGTCCCACATTTCTATGTGGGTTTAGCCTTCCCTGCAGTATTCTCATGGGATTGGGTTTTCAAAGCCCAATGCCCAATTGCAATCCTGACACAGGAGTTTGATTAGCCAATTGCAGTTCCTCTGCCAAAATAGGCCTTTTGAATGCCTAGCTTGCTTTCAAGTTCCTCTGTGATGGAGTTTGTTAGTGGTGTTTATAAATCATTGTTTTATCATCTATTGTCTCTTTGTGTGTGTTCTTTAGACTGCCCCTTAATCCTCCACTTTTTACAACCACTCCCTCTTAAACACACATTTAAAAAAAAAAAAAAAACAAGCTCATTGTGTACATTTCCCTATTCCCTTTGTGCTTCCATAAAACATTTAGAAATACAAAAATATTTCCTAACACGTTTCCATTCCTGTGTTTGTACAAAAGCATTTGTTGTTTAATCTGAAAAATCTTCTACTACTGTACTTCATCACATTTCCTTCTGCTTGTCGGTTTCAAAAACACTTTTCCATAATGTGAGTCTTTTCAGAATCTCTTTGGTTGTCTTTTCCACATGTTTAGTGTTGTTCACATTGGCATCTCATGCACACCAGCCACTTTTGTGTTTTACACATTTTAACTTTAGGCAACGTGTCCTTTTATGTGTAGGTAGTTGCATGGAGACGATGAGGAGGAGAACTTTTCCTCCCGTGTGTTGAGGTTGAGAGTGTCAGATAGCCTTGGGAGACAAAGCCTGCGGTGAGAGGCAGACGGGTGTTGAGACAAAGCATGAGGTGTGGAAGGCAGAGGTTGAGTAAGGGGAAATGGTATTTAAGGAGTCAGGAACAGTGGTTAAATTGGTTGAGAGAGTGCATGAGGAAAGGGAGATGGCACATGAGGATGAGGATGAGGATGTGGATGTGGTAGCAAATCTTGAGGAGGTTGTGGTAGAGGACGATACACGGAAGAATTAACCACAAGAGAGGGAGTACCTTGATTTTGGACTTTGAAGGGGGGTGGAGATAATCCAAGAGCTGAAGCAGTGAGAGGTAGCCACAGAGATGCAAGGGATGAGGGGTGTAAGGGATAATAGGTGGTGGTGATGCATGTGGTCGAAAATCACCAAGCAGAGGAGCAAGAGATTGTCCTCCAGTAGATGGCTCAGGAGGAGGAGACGCAGGCCACTGCATTGGTGGAGGGGAAACACAGGCTCAGGATTTTCTCAAGAGAATGAAGTCAAGCCAGAAGTCATCTCCACCCATGACATCAGCACGCATCTGGTCATGGGTATAGGAATACGTTTGCATGCTGGATGTTGTGATAGTTGAGGGGAGGCAGGCATTATAACATTAAATACCTGTCAGAAAGCAGTTCATGGTGATAACTCAAGTATGCGTGCCTTGCTCATCTATTTGATAAGCAAGCACTGTAGGCTGTGCAACAATGATGTGTTCAAAGAATACACAACACCGGTTACCGATGCACCTATGGCAGCACCCTCATGCAGCAGTGAAAGAAACTACAAGGGAGTGTCATATGACACTCCAGCTCACCACCGTCCATGCTCTAGCAAACAATCATCACAACCCCTACTCTGGGCCAGTCTAATTGTTTCCCCAACCCTCCATGTGTGGCCCAGTAAAACATGAGTCACGTGCACAATTGTCTAGCAAGGCCAGTGTATCACCTCAAGCAGTGGAGCTTATGGTTGGTGGTGGTAGAATTTAGGTTGTGGTGCCATTTGGGCTGAACATGTGTGTCAGTTATTGCGAACTGGACGCTGAATGGTGCAGCATATGGAGGATTGAATTCCACCAAGTTGGCATTTCAATGTGTTTCTGGTTATAAAGATGATGGAGGAGTGACTGCAGCTTTTGTCACATGTTCCAGCCACTGCAGGAGCACCTAAGATGGGAACAGAATCTCTGGGCCACTAGTGCCATCACTTCATATAGGGTCTATAGCTTTATGAAATAGGTCACCACAATATAGATGGCATGAGCAGGGCAGTGGCATGGATTGGCTTGCCATTAGCTGAGCTACAACATTAGATTGATTGTCCACTGCAACAAAGCCAAATTGTAATCCACGTGGAGTGAGCCAGTGCAGCACAACCTCCTTTGTGTTCCCCCAGAAAACAACCTGGGAGGCCTGCTGTCACACCCTTTCACCCACAAAGTGGCCAGGTAGCAAATGACATTTGGTGGTTGCTTTTCTAATCTTTACTGAGGAGAGGTATGGGGGTAATGCCATCTGTGATCATCAGATGTCACAGCCATCTATTCCAAGAGATGGTTATGACATCTGTGCCTTGAGCACTGGTCCATATGTACATTGACAGGTGGACAATCTGACCTCAAAGTGGTCCAGTTACATTGCCACTGCTTCCACGACATGGTGGTTATGGAGGCATGGCTCCAATGTTTGAGAGAACTGGTGACAACTCAAAATTTGCCACTGAGGACCAATGAGGCCAAGGAGCTGCCTGAATGCATTTCTGCAAATAAATAGGCAAGTAGATATATTGCCAACATTAAGGAAGGTTGTCATTGTTTTGATGCAGCTTGACATGTATTTTGCAATAGATTGTGACATACTCAATAGTCTAAGCGCCTGTGGGCTGGTCATTGAGGGGTCAATATCCTTTCTGCATGCTATGAGGACTGAAGGCAAGGTGGTGTTCTGCAAGGACTTGCATATAATGTAAATCCTCATTCTCTGATGTAGGATGGTTGTGCAAATGTGCCTTTTGACTGCAGTTGAGCGGGGGTGGGAGGCTGCCTTGTACACTTTGTTTTGCCCACCATGCAGTCCATGCTGTCTCATGTGGGCCAAAGAGAAGAGGTGCCCATTTTGTAATTAGCCTTCCCTCTCAAGGTATTTTTTTTGCATATTGCATATTGGTGGCAAATTAGCTTGCTGCTTTTCCAATTAAAAACAAAAAACACACTCTTGATTTGCTGGGTGGGCTGAGGCAAGGTGTTATCTTTTCTCCTTATTTGGGTTTACACGGTGTACTTTGCACTGGATGCGGTGTAGGTGCTGCTGACTGTGGAGCTGGCAGTGTTAATGTACATCACTGTCAAGTTGGGATGTATGTAATTTCTTCGAAAATATTTCTCCAAATGGAGATTTCACTGAATGCATTTCACTGAAAAACGAAATCTACTTTTTTCTTGTCCTACTATTTTTTATAATGCCACGCTAAGCCCTCCCTACCCTAACCTATAACCTTACCCGACACCGCACCTATTATGAATTACACATATACCATTTCCCCTACGATTTTCGGTGAAATAAATTTGGTGAAATCTCATTAGGTGAAATGGTATTCAAAGAAATCTATGGTACCGGTCAAGTTGTACTATCGCTAGTATGTGTTTTTATAGACTGTGTTTGGAAAAGATCATACCTTGGCAAGTGGGGATCTTCTGATGCTGATCTCTCAGAACAGTGGTTGGACTTGACAATTGCATGTGTTTCCAGCAAGAAATTCTTCTGTCTATTCTCTTCACTATCTGGGGTGGCGTGAAAGAAGTGAGTCTCTATCGAATCAGGGGATGTAGCCTCATCCATGGATTTCTCTCTTTGTTGCTCACCTGACGTCATATCCTCTGTGTCTTCTACCTCGGTTGGTAGTTTCTCAACTACCTCCTTTTCCTCCTCATCCTACACTGATGCATATGCAAAGGCGATGTATGCACACTAGTGATTCTTCCCAATGCACCAGATTCGTTTCGAACAGATACCCCCGTTTATTTAATAGGAAGAGATCTGCAGCTACTGACTAACCAGTGTGGATTTCACAGAAATCCACATACTATACAGGCTTCCCCAATGTAAACAATTCTGCTAGCAATGTAGAAGCCCAGCAGATACATTCCTTGCTTGACACTTACGTCCTATCCTGCCATGGTTAGCGACTGCAGTGAATTCAGACATGGGTGTTCAGTTCACCATTTCCCTTCAATAAATGCACATAGAATTGTCAGTGCTTTGGCAATTTACTATGCCGAATAGCTGTGTGGGGGGCTTTCAGGGCTTTGGCCTACATATATTAAATTCATGGTGGGTTCTTAGAACTTTGACATTCTCCTATCTCTAGTAAAATCACATAGGGTTCTCAGTGCTATGGACATCTCCTATTCCTAGTGAATGTATACAGGATTCCCAGTGCTTTGGCCTCCTCGTCTGCCCAGTGAATGCATGTCGGTTTCTCAGTGCTTTGGCCTTCCTCTCCGACTAGTGCATGCACATGGGGCTTTCAGCGCTATGGACTCCTACTATGCCTAGTGAATGCACATGGGGTTCTGTTTTCTTTGACCTTCTCCCCCACCTAATAAATGCAAGTGGGTTTATCTGTGCTCTGATCATCTCCTATTCCCAGAGACTGCACAGAGGGTTCTCATTACTATGGCCTTAACCTATGCCTATTAAATGCACTTGTGGTTTTCAGTGCGTTGGTTTTCTCCTACAGAATGCAAGGGGGGTTCTACTGACCCTCCACTGTCACGATTCATTAGGCGGTCAGTCTCAACTCAGGGAGTTCCTTTCCCCTCCAAGCATGGTGGTGCACACCCGAAGCACTTATTCAACTTTAGTGAGGCCACCAACCTGTTTCACACCACCTGAATAAATAACCTCTGTACCACCACTGAGCTAGGAACCAATCCAGTGTATAGTAAGAATATATATAAAACATCAACCACCAATGCTGTGGCACTACAAAATATCACAAATACTATACTTTTTTTGCACCAATTGACTTACCTAGGTTTAAAGGAATTTCAGTTGCTGTAAGATACAGGTACAGTTTTGAAGTCTGCAGTCACAATTTACATCAGATTTCTTACAAATTAACCAAAAGAAAAATACAAAACGCACAGTGAGTGCGTCGTTTGGCACAATACACCTTTCTCCCAGCAACCCCCACACTCCAGGCATCAATTAGATATGACCCCTCTGATCTGAAGGCAAGTAACATGGACTGGGAACACAATGGAAAATCGTTTGGCGCTTTTTATTTAGGTAAAATGCAATGTTTTGGAATTCTGATTTTGGATGGAAAGGAATAAATGGGGAATTTCGCTTGTACTTCAATCCTACAATGAAAGTGCAAGGCTTTGGGATTCTGGGTTGGACTTAAAGGGAAAATTAATTTTGCACAATTTGTTTTCAACGGCAATGCAAGGTGTTGAGATTTTCGTTTTGCACGTTCAATTGAACAGCAGGGTTACCCCTTTACATTACAGACTATAGTCATTTAGAGTGAACTGGGATAATCCGTTGTCAATTTCGAATTTTGATAAAAACATCACCCCACGATAAATGACCCCATGGGAATTCATTAAATTATATTTTTAGTTAATTGTGCTAAGGATAAACATGCTTTCCCCTCACCCCATACTAATGGTGAGCACCCAACAATGCAAAGGCAAGGGTTAAACAGACAGATTCCAACACAATTCAATGTAACTGGATAGAGAGTTCTTCTATAGAGAGTTCATTGAGTTAGCTTTTTAGTTCAATATGGACAGGGTCTACCCAGTTTTGCTCCCCCTTTACCTGTTAAGGGAAAGGTATTAAGGCAGGTAGCTCCCCACACAATTGATAGCTTTGTGATATATATACGTACATGGGAGATCTCTATTGCTAACTCAGGAGACCCACCAGATCCTAGGACCCTCTTTCAGGCAGGCAGCTCATACCTCAAGCCTGTATCAACTAGCCAGGTCCCTCCAGCCAGAGGCGTATCTCAGATACGGCTCCCAGATTTCCAGGCAAAGTCCCTGGGTCTCCTATTCTCCCTACTTCTAAGTAGGCCTTGTTTTAGCTTTGTTTCCATGGCAAGGTGGTACCCTGATGGATTAAGCAGCTCTACTGGTCTCTCTCCTAAGTTGTTTTCTTTCAAGTCCCTTCCTAGATTGGAACATGCCAAGATATAGTGCTGATGAGACTCCATTATTAGCAAAATTCCCACACCATGGATTGGCCAACTCTCTCCCTCTCCCTCCCCCAATATGCCCACCAATACACCCACTGCCATCTAATAGGACAAAGAGTTAGGGGTTGTGAAACATGGAGGCTGCGGGAGGAGAAAGATTCATCATCCCAAAATGACAAGTGGGTTTAACATCTTCAGTATCCTTAAAATCTAAAAACACGACAGCTACCCGAATCGTTCAGATAATTGCTGGCACATATATATTTTTGAGTTTTATGTTTTATGGTGAGTCAGAAAAATGTAATAATATCTCAGCACTCCCTTCTTGGGATGAGCTACAGTTTTTATTGATTTACTCCTGAACAAATCTGCCCCTTACTGATTCAAACCTTACTTATCCCACCAACTTTCTATTCCGTTGGAATTATGGGAAGGCAGGAATCATAATTCTTCTCATAACTCAAGTTGTATCCATCACACACAATTTGGGTTTACATGGTCCCAATGACCTTCTGATCCCCTTGAATATGAACCCGGGATGAGCTCACTCAGAAGTATGATTCACTTTATATTCCATAAAATATATTCAATGTTAGTCAAGGCAAAGCATCCCATGTGTCCCTCAGTTTCACATCAGCCCCCACCAATTCTTAGGTTGAATTTCTCCATGGTCACCTGACCCAAACATCTGCTTATCAGCAATGTGTTTCATACGTAATAATTGATAATCCATTAGTGGCTCTGAAGCCATTTCTTGCGGTTGAGTTAACGCTGAAAAGGTCATTTCTGCTGGCCACTAATGCACAGCTAATGGGGAGACCTGACGTTAGAGGTCATTTCTGCCAGCTGTGTTATCTGAATATCCCACATTTCTGATCTATATCTCCATATTTTCTTTGTATTTATAAATGAAAAACCAACCTTCTTCTCCTGGAGGTCCTCAGCCAAAGGTCTTGAGGTTAAAGTTTCAGAGGCACAGACCTTCCAGTTCAGTGCGAAAAACACCAGCTGCATCCATACTTCAGGAAATACAGCTTTAAATTGACAAGTTGTGCTTACATGTAACATGTTAGCATTATATCTGGGCATGTGGTTTAAAATGCAATCTTTAATTTCTACTATATTTGAACAGAGGTAGATTCATTATTAATCGTATGCACACAGATAGGCCACAGTTTACATTGGAACATTTTATATAATGAAAATGATGTCTCTTTATTCCTGATGAACGCAATATGTCACTTTTCTTTATTTCTTAAATGTCAGGCATCATTCCTCCTTGATATTTTTCACATGCCTATCATTTCAAAGTATATGTTCACATGTGTACTGCTGCAGTTTTGTATCTGTCAAAAAGTGGTTTTTCACAGTTTACACGAAGTAAATGAGAGGTTAAGTATTTTATAAAGTACTTCTTTCCTTGGTAAATATGCATACAATTTGAACAACAAAACATCACATAACACATTGACATTTATTTTCCTTACATGAGCATTTCTACCCATAGTATTTATATATTTTATTCTGATTTGTATACATTCTTTGTGAGTATACATTATTTTACACCCTGTTAATGTGTGATATGTTCCATCCGGGTTTCCATCCTTTCCTTTCATTCTTCAGATGGTTCCTGAGCCCTAGCGTCAGTGGGCTCTTCAATCAGTTGTAAAGTCTGTCTAGGGTTACAGTCCTTCAACTGATTGATATTAACCCATTTCTCCTCTGTATGTTCTCCTTTAGGAATGAGGATCTTATAGGCAACAGGTAAGATTTTATTGGCAAGTTCAAAGGCACCGTGCCAAGAGGGGAGGAACTTCCACTTCTTGGTCTGGTTCCTTTGGTATTGTAGAAGTAGACCCTGTCTCCTACTGAATACTCCTTCTTGGTAGTTTTTAAGTCATAGTAGGCTTTCATTCCTTCTGCTGACTTTTCTAAATTGCCCTGAGCATAAGCAAAAGCATGCTAAAGGTGTTACTGATAAATTCTCAGTGTACTTATGGATATTGGAAGCTTTGATCAGGGTCTTCTCTTGGGCTCCGTAGAGCACATGTGGAGGTAGCACCATTTTTCATCCAGTCATTAGCTGAAATGGAGACAGTTTGGTTGTAGAATATGGTTTGGACCTAATGGCCATTAGGACAAGCAGTAATCCGATGTCCAAACCTGGTCAAGAGTCTGGCACAAACATCTTCAAGATGCCCAGAAATGTTTTATTGTACCACTCAACTCCCCTGCTCGAGGCTAGTTGGTAGGCAATGTGGAGTTTTCTCTTTACCCCTATTATCTCCCACATCTTGGTCATCATCTCGCTGGTAAAATGACTTTCTCGGTCTGACTCAATCCTTTGGGGCAGGCCAAAATGAGATGTTGTTGATTATTAGTGTAACAGCTGTCTCCGACTTGCAATTCGGGGCCGGAAGACATCCTACCCACTTGGTAAACAAGCATGTCACAGTCAACATGTACTTGTTTCCTCTAGAGGAGCGAATCACTGGCCTAATGAAATCAACTTGCAAATCTGACCAAGGCAGTGTCATTTCCCTTTTCTGTAGGCGAGCTCTGCGTGTGAGAGAATTTGGCTGAAACAGAGCCCACATAACACACCCCTTTAAATATATGTTTAGGTCCTAGCCAATGTCTGGCCATAAGGCAACCTCACGCAAGATTTCAAATGTTGTATGAAACTCCCTATGACCGGCATGGATGTGATTTAACATCAGGCTTCAGAATGAGGTAGGTACACCCACTGGTCACATCAAAATATGGATTTCCATACCAACAAACCGTCTTGGATTTTGAACATTTTGGAAAACGTCATCAACACCCGGAGAGTCTCTTTCCTGAAATTATTGGATTATGTCAGGAAAATTCACAGGGTCTTCTATTTGTTGATAATATTTCCCAATAATCAGGTCCACTTTTTGTGCAGTAATCACATCTGCATATGCTGTTCCTTTACTACTGCACTGGACAGTTGGGAGTTCATTATTGGCATGGGTTTGGAACCTGGTGATAGCAGTGACCTGGATTTCCTCCAACAGGGTTTTCATTTCTATGAGATCCCTGTGAAGGGCTCTGGTTTTCCCAACTGGTCATCCAAGTCATTTCCAGTTTTGTCTGGTCCCACTATTTTGTAGTGACCTCTGATCTTTTTCCAAAAGATGGTCATCTCATTAGGAGGGTACGATATGATATGGCATTTGTAACACACCTATACACAAGTGTTTCAAGGCGCGATGAGGCAAGGAATGGGTAACAGAAGGAGGACAGAGACAACGATCTTACTAGGCCAAGTAACTTTGAGATTGCACAAGTGCAGGGGTTGGGGGAGCAAAAAAGTGTCAGAGGAAGGAGAGGGGGCAGTGCTGTACATGGTATCAAAACAATGACAAGAAGTGTGGCCAGCAGGCGGCAAAATGTGCAGATAGGGGGACTGTAAGGTTGCAGATACAGACCCGAATGTAAAGGCTGCCGGCCGGGAAACAATGCGGGTGTGCAACTGGGCAGGTAGGGACCTGGGCCTGAAATCATGGGGTAGCCAGGTGACCAGTGCAGTTTCAGACAGGAAATCAGCAGGGGAGAGGAAGAGAGAAGGCAGGAGCAAAGAGGAAGGTCATGCGGTCCTTCTGGAACCGGAGATTGTTCTCCTTGAGTTTCAGAGAGGCAGAGATACTGTTCAAGAGGAGGCCCCAGTCGAGGAAAGAGATCTACCACCACCTAATTGCTTAGAGAAGCAACTGAACCTGAGTGAGTTGGAGGTGGAGGAGCAAAGAGCCCAAGTAGGAAGACATTTCCGAAGAGAGAGTCAGAGGTATTGAGGACCCAGGCCCCAGAAAGCCTTGTGGAAAATGCAGAGGGTCTTCAACTTAATCCTTGCAGCCACTGGGAGCCAATGCAGAGATTTCAGTGCTGGAGAGATATGATCCCTGGGCTTGAGGCCAAGGACAAGTCTTGCAGTCCTTTTCTGGATGTGTTGCAGAGGGCAGAGTGTAGAACCAGGCAGATTTAGAAAGAGGCTGTTGCATTAGTCCAACCTAGAGAGAAACAGGGCTCTAGAGACAGTGAGCTTCTGGGGGAAGGAGAGGAAAGGAAGATTACCACAAAGGAGGTGCAGTTGGTAGTTTGACTTCTTAGAGACGTCAGAGATGTGAGAAGAGAAGGAGAAGTCGAAAATGACCCCGAGGTACTTAGCCTCACAGGTGGGAGCAGGAAGAGGGCCAAGAGAGGCCCGCCAGAGAGTGAGAGGAAAGGAGGGTGCAGGTATGCTAATTGATTGAATTAATTTCCCATGCTTTAGGGTTTATTGTTTGCACACAGCACACCTTGATTTTTTCATTTAATCAGGTGTTCTACAAACCCATTCCTGACATAATCAGTGTCAGAATGATGACCAGTTCTTTGAGTTTGTGGTGTATTGCAGTGAGGATGGCTTGATGTACCGCCATCAACTCTGCCACCTGAGTACTTCGGGGACCTATTTTGTACCCAGCCGAGGGTTCGTGGGCATCATTCACCTAGGCATTCCCAATGCCAGTCACACATTTTTTCCCCATGATTTTCAACCCGGTAGGAGCACCCATCCACATAAACTGTGGGTATCCCCTGACATGTGTCTTCCTCATAGACTTTGTACAGGGAAGAAAAATACACCTCCATATTGTCATTGGTCCTTAAACTTTCATCCTTCAGACAGTTTTCTTGATCACAGTCATGCAAGTCAGCCAATCCTTGCGCTAGAGGACTCTTCTTGTTTTGCCCATATCTGACATCCACAGGAAAGACTTGCATGGACAAAATACAGGAAGTAATTCTGGAATTACTTATGTTCCCTGTTCAGATTTGGTCACTTTGTAAGTATTGCAATGGTTGGTGAGGAGTCTCCATGATGATGTGCTCCCCCCAGATGAATGGGTGTTAATTCTTCAACGCGCACACTGTTGCCAGGAGTGCATTTTCGCAATCATTGAATTTTTCATCCAGAGAGAAAAAAGTCTTGCTCACGTACCAGATTACTTTGTTTGTCATGATTTTGGTATAATACCGCTGTTAAGCAAGTATATGAGAAACCAGTCTCCAGAAAGAGCTCCTTGTTCTTTATGGTGTAAGCCAAACAAGGGGCTTGGGAAAGGCTTCTATTTAGTTGTTTTACTGCCTCAGATTGTTCCTGACCCCACTGCCACTTGACCCCGGCCTTTAATAAATGTACCAAGCTCCAAAATCTATTCTCTTTCTTTACTTCCCAAAAAGCCTCCTCTGGTTCCTTCTCAGAAGCCTTGCTCATACTCTGCCCGAAGCCCGACAAATATCCTTCTCTCCCTGTTAATTATTGGCCCATCTCTCTTATCAATGTGGAAAGCAAAATCTTTGCTAAAATCCTAGCCAATAGGATAGAGTACGCTCTTCCTTCCTTAATTAAACCTGGTCAAGTTGGCTATGTTAAAGGGAGCAACATTTCTTCCAATACCAGATTACTTTTAAATGGTATCCACTTATCTGACAAAAACAAAAAAGACAATCAAGGCTCAGCTGTTATAGCACTAGATGCAGAGAAGGCCTTTGATTGAGTTAATTGGGACTCCATGTTCCAGTCTCTTCACTGGCATGGGTGTGGTGATAAATGTATCTCCCTTGTTAGGTTACTTTACTCCTCTCCTAAATCAACAATATGTATTAATGGTCTAACCTCCCCATTTTTTTCCCTTAGTAGAGGCACCACACAAGGCTGCCCCTTGTCATCTATTTTATATATTCTATTATTAGAACCACTACTGGAACTAATCAGATCCAACAGAAATATCCTAGGTATATCAGGTGGTCCATCTAATATAAAAATAGCAGCTTATGTGGATGATATCCTCATTTTCATTAAGAACCCTAAAATACATATCCAACATTTACTTAACATATTATCTCTATTCAGCTCCGTATCTGGCTACAAAAGACAAATCTGAAATCATGCCCCTCAATCCCTACTGTTTTAAACATCACATCGACCCCTTTGGTCTTAAATGTTGCATCTCTTCTATCAAGTACTTAGGTTTACATATTTCCCCTACTATACAAGATACCATAAAACTAAACACACAACTTCTACTACATAGATTAAAAGAATTCACTTCTAGATGGTCCCCCCTGTATCTTTCTTGGTGGGGTAGACTTGATACGATCAAGAAGATGTTATCTCCAATAATTTTATATTACCTACAACTCCTTTGTGGGGTTAGGTTTCCTGATTGAAACAATCTAGATGCTGGTTTGTTGCCCTATATCATCGGATATTCCCACGTGGTGTACCATAGAGACACAGTCAGTGTTTCCTGTTGAAATAACTGCCCTTATATATGTGTTTAACCATCCCTCATCGACCATATCAGAGACCCCATCAGAGCCACAATTTTCGCCCTGCAACTCTTTCTATTCCCACATACTAAATTTCCTAAAAAATGTCTCTCCCCTTTACTATGGCATAACAGTAAGATCTTAATTAATAACAGAACCCTTTACAGAAAATCCTGGCAAAAAAGGGTATACGTTTTATACAACAAATCATTGATAGATCCTCTATTCTATCGTTCCAGCAATTCAAACTCCTATTTTATATCCCCAATACAGATTTCCATTTCTATAATAAATTAGTCAACTCTTGCATTGATGCACTTCATAATTCCTCCAATGACATATTAACTCCTGATGCCCTCAGATTATTACAATTTACAATGCTCCCAGACATTAAAGCTTCAAGATTTTATAAGATTCTTATAGCATCCTTAATGTGATGTACGATCCGCCATAAATGGGAACATGATTTTGGTCATACTTTGGACGATCACATATGGTCTAGTCTTTTCTCCAAAATGAAATATATCTCTAAATCAGTGAACATCTCTCAGCTCTTTCTTTTCTTTATACATAGAGTATTCATTACACCAGCAAAATTATTCTCATCAAAGATTAGTAACAATGACAAATGTTGGACTTGTGGAGCTGCCTCTGCTTCCTATGAGCATATGTTGTTTAGGTATCCATACACTTTAAAATGTTGGCAACATGTGTGGGAATACCTGAATTCTATTTTTTTCACAGATATCCCACTTTCCTTTTCAAATATTGTTTTAGGAAGCCTTGCCATCACAACCCAATTGGCTCATGGTGGAACCACACTTTACGATCTTTTTATCAGTCTGGCTCTGAAGTCCATAACTGCCAATTGGAAAGACTCACTTTCCTTGTGTATCAGAAGCTGGTGGAATAACATATGTCTCACGCAAGGGATGGAACTGTGTATGGCTAACAATTTAAACACTTTACTTTAGTCAATGCCAAATGGTCTTTTTTTCATTATCTAGATAACTTTAATGTTACCACTCATGGAATGTAACTCCTTGCAACCCGCATACTCCTTGGATGCTTCTTGGACTTCTTTTTGTTTCCAAATTCCTGAAACCTTGCTTTGATTATTTTAACTACATGCAAAATGCGTTATCATCTGTACTTTGCTTCCCATGATTCCCCCCTCTCCCCTCAATCTCTTGTTTGTTCTGTGTTTGTCTCCTGTTTGCCCCCCTTATTTAAAAATGTTTAAAAATTTTGTTAGGCAGAAATATTTTATTGATTACCTGTATGCATATAAGGTTATATATGTCCTTGTATTGTTCAATCATATTTCTACATTGTTCATTTAATTTTCAAGCATAATAAGGCTATAATGTATGCTTTCAAAAGCTCTTCAAAATATTTCTCTCCTAACTTTCGTTCATTAATGGTTCATTATGTTGATTTCTGTTTTCTGTTTACAAAACAATGACATTAATACTGTATTATGTTTATCAACAATAAAACAAGTACTAAACAAAAAATAATGTACCAAGGATCGAGTAACCTGCGCATAGTCTTCGTTTAACTTTCTGTTATAATTAGTGAGTCCAAGAAAGCTTCTTAGTTCTTGCAGAGTAGTAAGGCTTTTCAATTTCAATAATGCTTCCACATTTTTTGCCTGAGGACTGAGACCTTCAGGGGTGACTTTGTGCTCTAAGAAGTTCATGCAGGTTTTATACCACTTTGCCTTCTGAAAGGACAGATTTGCACCGGTTTTCTGCAACTGGATCTGAACATAGCGTATTTCTGTGATGTTTTCCTCCACAGTTCAGCTCCTGATTAAAACATCATCTACATAGGTCAGGGTTCCCCCTTTTGCCCAAATCCGACATGGCCTTATGCACAAAGATGTTATATTCATTGCCAGAGTTTATGTAGCCAAAGGGGGTTTGGGTCCACATGTACTTCTGCCCCCCCAAAGGTAAAGCAAAGTTTGTACTTGTTTCCTTACTCAAGGGCTCTGTCCAGTATCCGTTGGTGAGGTTAATGGTGGTATATACCTTTGACCTTTGGATCTGTGTCAGTCTCTGATCGATGCAGGGAAGGGTCCATCTTCACATGTAGACCTGTTAATTTAACTCTCTTAGGTCTCCGCAAAGTCTCCATTGGCCAGTGGGTTTGAGTATCCACAGCACTGGGTTGTTAAAGGTACTGTGGATTGGGCCAATTATCCCACAGGATTCTACTTTTTCTATAATCTCCCTGAGTAACTCCATGGATGCAAGAGGTAACCAGTATCACTTCACAAACACTGGAGCCATCTCGTGATCTGTAGGTATGGTGGTTGAATGTATCTTTGTACGTCCAAAGTCATATGGATCCACGGCAAAGATTTTGTGAAAATCCAGAAATACCTGTTTCAGCTTCTGTTTTTGCCCCTTGGTCTCACATGCATCAGCAATATTGATTAATTCTTGGACCATCCACTTAAAGCGTGGAAAGACCTCAGGCTTGGCAATTTCAGAGGTCTCCTCCAGTTGGGTGGAGAGCTCTCTTGTTATGGTGTTGGCCTGGAATGGAGGTTCCATGAATGGGAGGTACTCACTGTTGGCTCAGAAGGACAGGAAGAGTACACCAAGAAATGTCCCTCTTGCCTGGTGAAATTCCTTTAGGGATGGGTACCATCATCTATTTTTAAGCAGTCATTTGGAATTGGTCCAATGATCTCATTACCTAAATCAATGGAATAATGTTGGCATCAACCACTATTCTGATAAACATGACTGCGCCCAAATTGATACTTTGAGGTTTCCTGTTATCCACCAATTTTCAAATGGTGTTGTGTTCTAGGTCAACTAAGGGTGTCAGATGTAAATACAAACCTTGCTATTGGAGATGATCATGCATTTAGGCATCCTGGTTTTTGAGGTTCTGTCTTTGCTTCATTTTTAGGGGAATTATACATTGTCACACCTGTACTGGGATGGTAACCTCTCCCATCACTTGAACATCAACCGCATATGGCAGCAATTGAGCTAACCGGAATGCTTTGTCAAAGCCCATGTGGTTACCCCCCAGTTGGGACCAGTCTTTATTATTAATTAGCTCTAAATTAATTGTGAATCTATTAAGAATCTTACTGCCTAAGTAAAATGTGGAGGGGACATCTCTCAGCACCCAACAATTATGTTCTATGCTTTTGTCACCAATAGACATTTTTAGCATACACCTGCTAGCCAACATATGTTTAGAATTTTGAGTCTCCACACCCATTTCTCACTTGTCAATAAATTTAAATGTGGGAATGGTCTGATCAATGAATAATAATAATAGTTTATTAGCTGAATAATTAAAAATATAAATGAGAATATAATAGTGGCATGGACAAATCATGCTGACAAATCATACTCCACTATGGGTAAGTTGTCATTGAATGGAACCAAAAGTGTAGGCCCAAAGAAACCTTGCACATTCATGAAAGTGCCCAAAATGTAGTATTTTCCCTCCCAAACACACAACCGGTTTGCCCCCATGTCTCCAAGAAAGGAAAATGTCTTGTCACCTATGGCTACTTTGATCTGTGGTTCCTCATGTGGGTCATATGTAACAGATAGGATTGAATACATTAAGTCAGTATGTGGGTTGTCCTATCATTGATCTAGGTTAATACTTGCCCCTATCAAAGGGTTTCCTCCTACCACTGTCACGCTCCGTCCTCTAGGTGTGGGTGCTTGTGTTCCTGTGTTGAGGTTCCCGGTTGCCATAGCATTCTGCTGTGCTAGCGCTGGTGTTGGTATTGGTGCTTGCTGTATCTTTATCTGTGGCCATTGTGCCTGCATCTGGGGTGCAGGTGCCTGATATTGCATGTGACCTTGGACATAATATTCTGGTGGCTCTGCGCTATATGATATAGAATATGCTTTCCCTGCTATTGAACCCTGCCATTTGTGTTGCATCCCTCCCCACATCCACATAATTCTACACAATTGTGACATGTGTCCCATCTTCCCACATGTCCAGCACTGCTGTGGTGGCCCCATAGGTTGTGGATGTTCTCCATTAAACCCTCCTCCATAGGATGTGGCTCTTTGATATTAAACCCTCCTCCTTGCAAAACCTGAAGTCTACCCCGTTGTCCTTGTGGATCAAACCCTTGTACTTACAATCAATAATTATACTCTCCCCTTCCTGCAACATTCCAACCAGCCATTGACTTTCCTTCATGTGTTTTGGTGTAGCCATTTCCCATCCACTTGTCATCATTGCTCCTTCGATTGAAAATGTTGACAACTTTTTCTGCACTAGCTTCGCTTCTTCTATCTTTATTTCCTCAATTTCCTTTATGTTCTTCACCTGTAACAATCAACAATGATTGACAATGGTCAATTGGATTTTGGGCTTTGGTTTCGCTTCCATCCCTACTAGTTTTTTCATATTTCTCTGCATTGGTTCACTTAGCCCCTGAATTAATATCTGATAAATGATTGACACATTTTTGTCCCACAGTTCCCTCGTCTCATGACACCATCGCTCTTGAATCCCTTGAATGTATACAATGGGGTCTACATCTTCACACATCTTCCCTGATATGTCTTGGTACTGTACTCAGAGTGCCCTCTATACATCTGTCCTTCAATTATTAAATGGTGCTTCATCATGGTCTCTGTTTTGTGCGGTCACTCAAGGGTACCCCACCACTTTTCCATATATAATTAGCCTGCTGACCTATGATGGCAGCAAGCAAGTTCTTTATCTAACTGATTATTAGTGTCATTCCTGTCGTTCGGTTTTCTGGCTCATAAATCCACTTTCCTGAAACCGTATATAAATGTGGGTAACGTACACCTCAAATAGTCCTTATCTATTTGTGGCCATGGTTTATATTGTAGTCATCCTCTCCCCTTTTCTAACAATGGAAATTGTGTTACTCCAGCATTGTGCCCAGGACTGGTTGCAGCCTTTGTTTTTGTGAAGGCTCCTGCCATGCTCTCTTTCCTTTGTCTCTATACTGTTCTCAACCTGGTTGTATACAGGGTTATCTCTTCTATATTCTGCCTGCTTTTCTTTGTGTGCTTAGGGGCTGTATGGGATTGGGTCTTTCATCTTCTAGTTCTTCCATATCAGACCAATGTCCTTCTCTCTCTGGGTTCATGCTATGGAGGTGTCTTGCACGGTCCCCTCCTCTTCACTTACATAGTTTTCCTCATCTGAACACATTGTTCCACATTTGTCATCACTCTCTTCATCCTCCCTGTCTTCAAAGTCTAAACTTTTTAGAGGGTGTGGAGAAAAAGCCAAGTACCCACATCTCAACCACATCACCCATAGTACCTATATGTTGGGAACCAGAGAGTTAGACACATGCAGTACCATTAAGAATACCAATATCAAAGAGAATCCTGAAGCAAGGTTTCCCATTGAGAAAACCATATTTGCATACAAGAAAATATGATGTCTATTTGAATGAAATCCCGGAAGAAGCAGAGCAAGTGAATGGCCAAGACGAATGGTGACGTCATGCAGAGTCGAGCTTACGTACATAGAAAGACGCAGAGACAAGAGAATGCGGATATTCTATAAGGCATCAAGAAAGTATCAAGGATAAGTGACATCTTGGGACCAAGGTGAAGAAGCATATGACACATAACTGACGAAGACATCAAGCCAGTTTACACGTGTACAGATGCAAAGAAATGCAAGCATACAAAGTATTCTTGAGGCTAGTTTTATAGTGAATAGATTGAGGCATGCACCAACATATATTTATGCATAAGTGAGTAAAGATTGGATGTTTCCACTACGAACTACAGCAGAGCTGGGCTAAAAAATGAAGACCTCTTTTCCAATGTGTCACTGTAAGGAAACAAATGAATTACAAAGTGAATCTCAGAAAGGCGAGGCTGGATGAGCCATGAAGCCAAGACAAGAAGCTTATCAGGCTGGAGTGAGCTGACATTGGATACAAATCGTGTGAAAGAATGAAACTCCTGTTCAGAAGGCATGAACAAAACAAGGAGGATGTCAGAGGTCTATTAAGACAAGCTCACCAGCACCTCGAAGCTCAGCCTGCATGTTGCTATCGTGGGAGGAAAAGTACTGACAAAGGTTAGAGTGCAAACCAATTGTAGGGGACCACGTAATCAAGGGTCCTATAGTTTGTGAAGCCAATAGGACGTTGTGTATTTAGTGACATTCATAGTGACCTGTTTAAGGTGAGGGCTTAGTTGCCCCACCTGATGTTAAAAAAACAATCACTTTCTTTCACTCTCCCATACTAGTATAGAACATATACTTAGATAACCCATTAAACCCTATCACTTTCTTCAATAGGTTTTGTAGTTTGTGATGTAGGATGACATTAGTAAATACGTAGGTTGATGTCACCTATGATGATTTTTTGGCATAAAAGAATTCTTTTTTCTAAGATGCGTTGAGAGAATTTGTACTGAGATGTCAGTGGATGTTCATTGTACTCTCTGTTTTAGATAATTAATATTAAAACAGTTATCCTTTTTGCCAACTATCTGATTCGTTTTGATTATCGATGTATGATTAAAGTCTGCATCCCCATCCATCTCAAAGGTATTGCTACTCATCTTAAAGGGCTCGAGGTCACCCAGTTCATGTGGTAGCTGGGAGGATGGTTTAAAAAAATCCATCAACATAAGTAAGCTTTGGTGTCCCGGCAATATCGCACAATCTCTCTGTAGATGGCGCTATTAGTTAAAAACATTAAGCTTGCAAGTTAGGGTGTGACGGGTTCCCCGGTTTCTACGGAATCACTTCCCGGCATCAACAGGAAGTTGAACAAATGGAAAGCTGAAGAGGTGATAACGAGGCGGACGATCCAGAGAGTCAGAAGTTGAACATATGAATTTTGAGTAAAACTAAGTGAAGTGGCAAAATTGTGTATGGACAGTGAGTAGAGAAGGTGATAAGTGGAAAACGAGTAACAGAGGCAGGCTGGGGTGAAGCAAATCAAGAATGATGACTGTTAAATATTGAGTAAATTGACTTGCGGAGAGACAAAGCAATTAAAAGATATCGTGAGGAGAGACCACAATAAAGAGTACGCCTAGTTTACCTTTGTTAAAAAGAATGTAACAGAAGAAACAGCAGCTAAAGTCCCATAGCAGATGACGTAGAAGATAAACTGGGTTAAAGACGAGTTTAAAGAGGGCAGTTCAAACTCTGGAGGATTAATTTTAGATGCAGGATAAGTCTTGAGGAAAAAGGCTGAAATATATGTGGCTAGCCGTATGTTTGTCTGTCTGTCTGTTTGTTTTCTGTGATTGTGTAATAATGACAAAATAGTAAATTAAATTGATTAATGTAAATAGGAGAAACACAAGAGTTAAAGAATTAAGTGTATTTAATGAATTTGAATTGATGGTATTTTTAGCAGATTAAAGTAATAAAAAACGTGATACTGAGGGTTTGGAGCCTGCAACGATTGGTGCACACTCATAATGTTTTATTTTTCTGAAACGTATTCTTAAAAAAATCTGCAAAGAGTAAAGGTGAGTATTTGACAGTCAAGAAGTGATGAAGAAAAAATTAAGGATATTACTCTGCTATACATCTTTGCAAGCAGCTGTCGAAGCATGCACCTAAGCCCTTGACAGTACAGTGCAGAATGGGCTAAAGGATGCACAGACAAAATGTTCATGGCATGACCACAAGGAGGATCACTATCGAAGGCAGTTCTGTAGCATATGACAACATATTTGCATGCAGCATATACTGGGGAAAAGGTTAGACAAGCGATTAGCGATTAGCAAGATTGGAGCTCCGGAAAATGTACCAGGAGGAGAGAGATGAGCCACCTCATGTAGACTGGATACTTAATGTATGGAAAGAGGGGGTTGAGGAGTCTTCTGCTCCACCCGCCACTCCTGAAGCAGACGGCGATAGTAAGAAAGATGACCAGCGGTACACATTAAGGGAGCTCAAGGCAGCAACAGGGTATAGTAATCCGGCATTTGAATTGCCTGTGCAAAGTAGCGACGAAGGCCCAGAGAAAAATACTGAGAGAGATGTAATCTCTAAGGTACCGAGAGGCAAAGAGAGACAAGATAAAGAGAGAAGTGAAAGACCAAGTACATCCTTAGACATAGGACAATAAATAAAGAAATGGAAAGGAGGAAAATATAAACTGATGAGTTAGTGCTTATTCAGAACAAATGGATGGGTGGTCCGATTTTGCTCAAAATTGATGTTAAGAGCATCAAGGATGTGAGGCAAATGGAAGATCGAGATGAGCAAAAATATGGGGCAAAAAGAAAGGATAGACAGAGAAGGGAACAGTTGTATCAAGATGAGCAATTGAAGAAACAGGAAAGAGCAGAGGCGCAAAGAAAATATGACAACAGGCAGAAGGCAATATTAGAGAGCGAAAGACTATAAAGAAAAAGAATGGAAGACGAGGAACAGAAATTAAGGGATAAAAGAATGCAAAGACGTAGAGATGAAGAGATACGAAGGGCAAATGAAAGAAGAGATATTAAAAAAAGAGAGGAAGACAAGGTACAAGAAGGAAGCAAGAAAGCGAAGAGAATTTAACTATAAATTAGAATGGAAGAGAAGGCAGAGATCACGCGATATTGATCGCATAGAAAAGAAAGTAATGGATCCAAATTCAGTAGTGTCATGGGAAGACATGCACATTAGCCAATAGAAGATCAGTCTAGAGCAAATCTAGAGGATGAAGTTGACTCAAGAATGATTGGGGATGCTATCAATAAAATCTATCATGATATGAAGTCTTAGAAAGTGCTGCAGGGGAAGGGTAACAATGATCGACTTGAGAGTATGCAGCTGTATGATACAGAGGGAGCCTCATATAGTTTTGAGCCAAGGGAGCTGTCTTAGATAGACTGACTCTGGATAGAGACGAAGAGGAAAGAAGTCACATGAGTTGGGCACAGGATATGTCAGACGAAGACAGAGCAACCTTCTGTGGGGAAGAGGAAGGTGATACGTGTGGCCCTGAAGGGTGATTTTAAATGGAGAAAGAAATAAGGTAGTCAGATTTTGATCCACCTATATCTCAGGTATCAGAATCATTGACGCAACTAGATCAATCTAAAGGGCAATCCCATGGTCAGAGGGGGAACTCGCCACCTTATGTGAGCAGGTTATGGTCACTGCCAGGAAGAAGGCGGTGCGGAATCATTGTCCCTGCTCTGAATAAACAGACAATGGGAGATGACAGCGAATTTGGGGTTTCACAGATCCACTTGTTAGACAAGGGAGGTGCCAGCGCACAGTATATATCTTGGCTGCAGATGGACAAGGATAATTTAAGGGGCAACCTCCCGCGTTTAATTTCTGGTGCTGGGAAATGGATACATGAATTAGAGAAAATGACAGGAGGTAACACGTTAGCTATAGGGGACATTAAGGGTTTCCTATTTGCCCTCTTTGGGGAGAGGGCTGATGGCATTTGGTCAAGGGCAGGATATTCTGGTGTTACCACAGTAATCACTGTTCATGATACAGCACTGTTCAAGAACTGCAGAGCAGCAGTTTGGAAAGTGCTTAGAGTGCTGTATCCGGACACATCAGATATGGGAGTTATAATGACGAAAAAGATGCAGGAAGGAGAAGATCTGCTTGTTTACATTCAGAATTTTCAAGAGCAATGGACTTTGGATACACGCAACGCTAGGGGGAAATCTATACCTGTGTTTTATCATATACTATGTCTGGGGTTGCCAGACCCAGGACAGAGGCAGCTTAAGAAGATGGTGGTTATGGAAGCCAAACCATGGTCAGAGATACAGCTGACCATTGTGCATTATTGGAGACTTTTACAAGAAATCAATTGTAACAAAGATGATGTTAGGAAAGGTGAAAAGGCAAAGTTAGTGCAGAAAAAAATATCCAAGTATGCCATTGAAGGGGCCATGTTGAACAGTGGAGATGGATTGGGCTCACAGCAAGCAGTAAACATGCCCCAAATGAATAAGCAAAGGCAGTTCAACTAAAGTAATAATGGGTTTACACCACAGGGACAGGGAGGTTTTTGAGGTAGAGGTGTTCCGAATAATCAGGGGAACTTCCAGAATAATCAAGGTGGGTTTCAGAACATGCAGAATGATAATCAAGGCATACAGGGAGGATAGATTGGGAGACCTCCTCCTATATGTTGGACATGTGGTATGTCAGGGCACCTTTCTCGTATGTGTAGAAGTCAATGATTTGTACAGAATGGGCAGTTTTCGAGAGGAGGGACTTTAAATCCACCTGCATATTCACAGCAGAATGGAGATGGGATTTTTTCCGAATCAAACAGTGCAGCAGACACAAGCCCTGAGAGTGCAGCAAGATTTACAGATGCAATAGGCAACAATGAATCTGCAACAAGGACAGTCACATCATTCACCTATGCAGATACAGCAGGGCAAGAGCACAGGCCAGTTCATGACTTCTAGGTTATTAGTGTCACTGCTGATGGGGGGATTCCATTCACATCACCGATGAGGATATGTTTGGAGATCATCCATAAAATGACAAAGTGATATTCGAGATGAGTATTTCTTATTGGGTAAGAGCAATTAAACAAGAGGTTCCTCAGAAAATGATGTTAGCACAAAAACTCCTGAGTATTTTGAGGAAGACATGGTGAAAGTACCAGCTTCATTATGGGTGACAGGCCCCTATGATGCAGGCCTATTGAAGGGGGTTGGAAGTTAAACTTAAATTGAAACCAGAGCAATTTTACCCCGAGCACAACAGTATCCCATGTCTCGAGAGGCAGATGAATGTATTTTTAAGACGGTATCAGCTATGATGTAACAAGGCATCCTAATGAAGTCAGAGTCACTATGTAATATTGCAACTTATCCTGTGAAGAAAGGGAAAGGGGGTTGTGGCATTTAATTCAAGATTTATGCCCAATTAACCAGATTGTCGAGGCTGAGTTCCCTCTAGTTCCTAATCCTGCGACAATTTTATGTAATATATCTGTTGAGGCACAAAATGTAACTGTGATTGACTTGAATAATGTGTTTTTCTCAATCCCATTGCATAAAGTCTTGCAAGATCTGATGCCATTTACGTTCAGTCAAACTCTCCTGAAAAGTACTCGTTTACCCCAGGGGTACTGTGAGTCAGATAGACTTAAGTAATATTGATTTAGAAAGTGTTTTATAGCAGTACGTGGATGACATAATGGTCAGTAGCACCTCAAAGGAACAGTGCAGACATGATTCCATCCAGCTAATGATTATCCTTACAGACAAAGGATACAAAGTCAACAGAGAGAAATTACAGTATTGTCAAAAGGTAGTACTGAATATGTATCAGCTAATCTTGCAGGATGGAAAGAAGTTTACTCCTGAGAGAGCTGAGGCTATTTTGAAAACTGTAAAGCCACAGTAGATAAACCACATGCAGAGATTTTTGGGACTATTATTCATGGGAGATCCTGGGTCTTTGATTACAGTTTATACATAAGGCCCTTGTTGGAAGATCTGAAGAAAACACAGGCAACACAGGTGAACATTGTTTGGACTGAGGAAATGGAAGTATGGTTTGATGAATTAAAAAAAAGCAATTTGCACAGCTTCAGTTATGGCTATTTCCAATTATGCTGAGGAATCCTTTTTGTTTTCACACACGGATGGCACTGTTATGACAGCAGTCCTCAAGCAGAAAACCATGTTGGGGTACAAGCCCCTTGTATATTACAGTGGGATTCTAGACCCAGTGATGAGGGGTCATTTTCCTTGTGAACAATCTTTGGCAGCCTCTGTGTTTGTCATTGAGAAACCTGCTAGCATAGTGATGGGATGTTCATGACGTTATTTGCTGAACACGCATTATTTGCAATTTTGGAAAAACCTAAAGGAACGTTGACATCTCAAAGGGCTTCTGCCTATGAAGCAGTTATATCAAATCTGGCGATTAAAATAGTCTGTTGCAGAATAGTGACTCCTGCCATGTTTATAGCTAAGCCACTGGCAGAGGACGAGCATGCACATGACTACTTGAACTATGAAGAGTTTTATGATGAACCCCCGACAGTAAAAGAGAATGCAATGGCAGCTGGGGATATTCTTTTTATTGACAGTACTTCCAGAATCGATTAAAATGATGGACAAAGATATACAGGTGCCGCTGTTGTGGAGCTCATGGCCAATGGGGAGTTTCAAGTGTTGATAAGCGCACAGCTACCGTCTCACTTTTCAGCACAGGCTGCAGAATTAGTGGTGCTGATTGTCATGCTCGAGAATCATGCTGACCAGGAAGTAATGGTATACAGTGACTCCGCCTATGTGACGTTCACAGTGCACGCAGGGCTAGCACATTGGAAACAGAGGGGCTACCTTCTAGCCGACGGCACTCCAGTATAGCATGCAGCCCTATTGGACAGGCTTATTAAAGCACGCCAACTCCCAGTAGCCATCACAGTTGTTAAATGCGCAGCTCACACTAAAAGAGCAGACTTTATTTCACATGGAAATCAAAAGGCAGACAAGGAAGCCAAACATGTTGCATGTTCAGATGAGATTATGTCATTTGAAACACTGAATGTGAATGAAAGTATGGTGGTGATGATGAGTGTGTCTAACTGTTATAACAACCTGTCTAGGACCCAAATGATAGAGATCCAAGGGGAAGCACCCCAAGATGAGAAGGACTTGTGGACACAGAGAGGGTGATCTTTAAACCCCTCTGAAGCGATGAGGTGGCAAGACAGCACTCGTAAACCAGTGATGACTTTATTTGTTTGTTTGTTTGTTTTTTTTAATCACTTGTAATGCGCACCAGACCCAGAGGTTACCGGGCGCAGCAGTACAGAAAATGCAAAGCTTAGGTTACAGGTTACAGATAATATACAATGAAGAACATAAATATACAGTAATGTACAGGTTACAAATAGTGTGTAGTGATGTGCATACATGTACAATTATATACAGGTTACATTTGAGTGAATACCAGATTTTACATGTAGCATGCTGACAAGTAAAAATTAGACTTTTGAACAATGGAATGCAGAATAAGGGTGAAATAGTAGCAGGCTACAGCCAGGCTCAATATACATAGACCAGAGAGGTAGATTAGTGGTAGGACGAGACTAGCTTAAATAGGCACTATCAGGCTAACTAGCACAGATCAAGGAACTGCAAGTGGGATAGAGTGGTAACCGGGAGGTGTCTAGCATGACTGCTCAGAAATGTAGCCAGTCTACTCTAGGGAGTAAGGGAGCTGGCTGGGTACTGATCAGCTAGATGTCAGAGGCTTTTAGGAGATTGATATATTTAGATCGGAATTTCAGAAATGGCTGGTCTTCACGTAAGATAGGTGGCAGTGAGTTCCAGAGTTGGGCTGCTTGGACCTGGAATCTAGTTCCTCCAGCCTTGGACAATTTAAATCTAGGTGTGATGAGGCTGTTGACATTGGAAGTTCTTGCAGGTCTAGTAAGCATCTTTTAGAGAATTTATCGGTGAGATAGCTAGGAGCGGCATTTTTTAGGGCTTTGTAAACCAGAGATGCTGATTTTAGTTGTATTTTGTTCAGGGTGGAAAGCCAGTTATTTTGGCACCTGATGTGCGATATGTGTGATCTTTTGGGCACGCCGAGAGCAGCTCTCAAAGCGTTGTTTTGAAGGGTTTGTAGTCTATTGATGATGGATTTGTTAGCACCAATGTAAAGGGCATTACAATAATCAAGCCGAGATAAGATTAAGGCTCGGTCTAGGATCATGCAGTTGTTGTTAGATAGGAAGTGTTTGCCAGCTCTAATGGGTTTGCAGGTATAAGCAGTGGCTCAAGCCAAGGACTTCACCTGTTTGTCGAATGAGAGGGTGGAGTCCAGGTAGAAGCCGAGCGTCTTCACTTCCTTGGACACCTTGATGGTGTTTCCATCAATCGCGAATGAGGCATAGTCATGGCCTCAATTTTAGGTTGTCATGGGTCCCCAGGATGATAAGTTCTGTTTTATTATCATTCAGGCATAGACTGTGTGAAGCCATCCATGCCTGGATTATGATATACACCCTATTCACAAAGGCCAAATCCTTGTTGTAATCCCCAGAAAGAGGGAGGAGAATCTGGGTATCGTCTGCATAGTTCGTGTAGGTGATACCAAGATGGTCCAAATCATCAAAAAGGGGCTTAGTGAATATGTTGTATAGAGTGGGGGAGACACAAGAGCCCTGAG
This sequence comes from Ambystoma mexicanum, assembly GCF_040938575.1. Lineage (NCBI taxonomy): Eukaryota > Metazoa > Chordata > Amphibia > Caudata > Ambystomatidae > Ambystoma > Ambystoma mexicanum. Next base: position 283,553,073 of record NC_090922.1, read on the forward strand.
GGACTCCACATAGTATGGGGATCGGGTCGGCTGCTGCTGAGGGGGTGATCGTCATGTCGCTGAGGAAGGACTCTATCCAGGTTATGGCCTCTTTAGAGAAGTGAGCAGCCGAGTCTAGGTGGCTGCAAAGTACTCCATGGTCCACAAGGTCAAATGCAGCCAAGAAGTCCAGCAACAGGAGGAGAGCCATTTTGCCTTAATCTCGCAGGACATCAATCTGTGCCTTAAGGTCGATGAGGGCTGTCTCTGTGCCGTGTTGTGGTCGGAATCCAGACTGGTGTGCTGCGAGGAGCTTGTGTAATTCCAAAAATGTTTGAATCTGGTTGTAGGCAATCTTGTCCAAAATTTTGAGCAGGAACGGAACTGTCGTGATGGGGCGATAGTTTGTCGGAATGAGTGGGTCTAAGGTTTGCTTTTTGAGCAAAGGGAGTACCCAGGATTGTTTTAAATTGGTCGGAACAATACCAGCCGCGAAAGAGGAATTGACAAGTTTCGAAATGAATGGGGAGAGATCTCTGGTGGCATCTTTTATGTTTGATTTGGCATTTGCTATGCGTGTGTTATACGAATTTAGCCTTATTAAAGGTGGCGTTGGAACATCTACACTACCTTGCGCACGCAACTAGAGAGAACCTCTCTGCAACTATTGCAGAGGATTGGTTCATTCCAAATTTGGTGGAACACATTGCATTTTATGTAGTAAATTGTATTGTATGTCAAAAGTTTACTGCTGGGCACACATTGCACCCAATTAGGGGAGTTATTCCTAGACCTAATGGCCCCTTTCAGCATATCCATATCTACTATGTTGACATGCTGCAAGTATGTAATGGATATAGATATATGATTGTAGTGGTATGTCCTATTTTGAGGTGGATGGAGGATGGAGTGTATACACCCAGACTCCAGCTGTGCAGCAAGGTTTTTAGTACAAGACATTTTTCCCAGATGTGAAATATTGAGATCAGATAATGGACCTCATTTTGTTAACACAGTCTTTGAGCAAATCAGCTTGTTGCTTGGCATAAAGCACAAGTTTTCATCGGTTTATCACCCACAAGTGAATGGCATCTGTGACAGACTCAACGGCTTGCTTAAGGAATGAAAAGCCAAATTGAAGCTTACCTTGAAGAAATTATAGTTGCATTGCCTACCAATGGCATTGTACGCGTTGAGGAATCAGCCAGGTTCAGACCACCATCTTACACCACATGAAATAGTGACAGGGAGGCGAATGAGGATACCTCTCACACCTCTGTCTAGGTTTAGAAGTGATGCCCAGTCAACTGCAGAATTGTTAGGAAAGGAGCTATGTGAGTACCTTATTTGTATGACTTCAAGTATCTCTGTCATTGCAGATCAGCTCACGCGAATAGGGTGTGGGGCAGTGCAGAACACAGAAGGAGATGATTCAACAAGTGGAATGAAATAGTTATATCTTCCCAAATGTTTCCCAGGAGATGTGGTCCTAATAAGGAACCTTACAAGGAAGTGGCACAAGCCAAGTTTCAATGTTCCCTTCATCGTGGAGGATGTAACGCTGTGTGCAGTCGAAGTGCAAGGCAGAAATGCTTGGATTTTTCATGGAGACGTGAACATCTTGGCTGCAGAACCCCCTCACCTCCCACACATCAGAAGCAAGCATCGGGAAGAACCACAGCATGTGCAGACTAGATCTATGGTGAGGAAGAAGGACGTAGAAGCTGCTGAATAAATAAAAAGAACACATTCGACTGTGGCTTATTTCGGGACACTCTTATCAGTAATTTAAAAAAGGAGTTAAGGGAAGCAATCATGTTCTTGAGCCACAGGAGTTTGTAGACATTGGACTGAGGCGTGCTTAAGCCTTGACTGAAAAGAGAAAAGATATGCCAAATCTGGAGGTCCTTTTCGATGACTGGAAGAGAGAACAGTACCCAGATTTGTTTCTCACTGAGTTCCTATTAAGAGGCACGCATGGTGGTGCCCAATAACAACATTTCATGGGTCATTCTTACAGTTTTCATTTTCATACTGTGTGCATACCCAGTGCTTGTGGTAAGAACTACTAGTGTTCATGTTTTCTTACAAGATCCAAAGAATGGTCCCATCATGGGGTGATTGCTCATAGCTATTGTTGAGCAGATTCTCCAGCCTCCTGAGTTCAGTGGGGAAAACGCAAATGCTCCTGTCAACGGATAATGCTCACAGACTTGTCGGCTCAGTATTCTACATCCTGATTGAGGAATGCTTGCATCTTGTTGGAAGGCAAACCGATGTCCAATCGTTCCTGAGAGACCCAAGGAACAATGCAGCGCTCAATAGAATATTGAGAGACATTATAATACAAGTGAATGAGTACTCTGCGAGAACACCAAGAACTGAATGAGTCTTTCTTTTGAGGGACAGGGCCGAGGTCTACTGGTTAAAGAACTTTTGTTCCATGCTGAAAAAGAATCATCATGTCATCTGGTGAAAGGCCAATTAGTGGTATTCATTGGGAATTTGTGTTCATCACCCAGTTAACGGTCTGCTGATTGAGGAGATTTACAGGGCTGATTCAACAGCTTCCAGAGGGAGTGCACAATGTTGTCCTAATAAAAATCTGTTTTTCCTTCCTTGAAAAAAGATAAATGGGCAGCATTAGTAGCAATATCATCATGGCAGGTCCTGAGAGACGTCTGCAATATTTAAAAAGCCATTGCTGCAAGTGGTCATACATTTGCATGATTTATGTTTATGTTTGCATTCTGTTCATAGAGGTATTGCTCTCACTTACAGTACAAACTACTTACTATATAGATGTAAGTGGAGCAAAGACTTCTGTGTATCCTCCTGTACAAGAGAAGGGTACCAATGTGGCAACTACTAGGCAATCAAGACCCTATGTAATCATACCGGTTCCAGTGGATGATGAGAAATTACCTGAGCCTGTGACAAATGTCACTAGTCATCGTTCATTGAGAAAAAGTGTTGTGGAGATTGTAAATAGAAGACTTGAGAGTCCAAGAAAAACTGAAGAAGACATCCGACATTGGAAGAACAGAGGCCAGATGCAGACTAAGCTACTGACCTGGGTCAAAGACAGAGGAGGACCCTTGCAGATAGAGCCTTTGGAAAGTTCAAAGCTGTGCTTCAGAAATAATGGAAAGTCAGAGAGAACCAGAACTGTAGTTGGATCTTTGATGCATCAAGAATGAATCTTGGAACAGAAGTGATCATGGATCAGTATTGGGCGTGTGGAGCTAGAGATTATATGAGATTGCCTACAGATTGGAAAGGAATATGAATTTTGGTGAATGTTCATATTCCAGCATTGGTGATTCCTAAACGTGACTTGAATCTTGGCAATTTCCAGAAAACATATGCTCCCTTGAGGAAGAAGAGATCTGTGGAGTTGATAAGAAGAATGAAGAGAGAGAACTACTTCTCTGTGAAATCAATAGAAGCTTTTGATGCCATTCCATATGAGCACTTCATCAATCTTCACATTGATCTTTGTGCCGAGAATCTAAATTGGAGCAAATACCAGATGGGAATTGTTGCACACGATCAACAGAACCATAAATGGATTCAATGCTATCAAAGATGAGATGAGAGCCATACGACTACTAACTCTTCAGAACAGATACGTCTTGGACATGAACAAAGCTATGGATGGAGGTGTTTGTACATAGTTTGGAGAATCATGTTGCACATTCATACCTTCTAATGACGATGAGAAATGCACTCTGACTAAGGCCCTATTGATGCTGGCGAAGCTACACGTCCAGAAGATAGACGAAGTAAAAGACATTGCTGATTACAGTTGGTTTGGATCACTCTTTTCTTGGGTTCCATAACTGGATTCAATGCTATCAAAGATAAGATGAGAGCCATACGACTATTGACAATTCAGACAGATACATCTTGGACATGAACACAACTATGGATGGAGGTGTTTGTACATAATTTGGAGAATCATGTTGCACATGCATACCTTCTAATTACGCTGAGAATGGCACTCTGACTGGAGGCCATATTGATGCTGACGAAACTACTCGTCCAGATGATAAATCAAAGTAAAAGACATTGCTAATTACAGTTGGTTTGGATCACTCTTTTCCTGGTTTCCACAATGGATGGCAGGTATGTTCAAGTTCCTTGCAGCCCTGATAGTATTGGTGTTGCTCATATTCTGTGTGATCAAGATAGTAATCAGAGAATGCAAGAAGACAGCAAAGAAAGCGACAGGGATGAAAATCATAATCAATGTCGAATTAGGATGGAAGGCCAGAGACTTGACAGATGAAGAAATCAGACACTTTGTGAAGGCCAGTATCCATGCACCTGAGGGAACGAAGTTCCTGTATCCAAAGAAACATAAGAAGTATGTGGGAAGATGGATCTATTGCAGCCCATGTGGACAGTGCATGCTCATGATGTGGAACAAGGATGAGCATGCAAAATCAGCTGTATGCCGGAAGGGAGTCATAAAGATATGGATCCCTAAGAAGCATTTCTTCAAACAAGGATGTCTAGATGTGAAGGATGATGGGAGTTTGGTTGATGAATCACCCAGAGGGGGGAGTTTAGAGAAGGAGCCAAGTACCCCCACCTCAACCACATCACCATAGTACCTATATGTTGGGAACCAGAGTGTGAGACACGTGCAGTACCACTAAGAATACCGATATCAAAGAGAATCCTAGAAGCAAGGTTCCCATTGAGAAAACCATATTTGCATATGAGAAAATATGATGGCCATTTGAATGAAATCCTGGAAGAAGCAGAGAAAGTAAATGGACAATACGAATGGTGACATCATGCAGAGTCGATTTGACGTACATAGAAGAGATACAGAGACAAGAGAATGCAGATTTTCTATAAGGCATCAAGAAAGTATCAAGGATAAGAGACATCTTGGGACCAAGGTGAAGAAGCTTATGCCACATAACTGACGAAGATATCAAGCCTGTTTACACATGTACAGATGCAAAGAAACGCAAGCAGATAAAGTATTCTTGAGGCTGGATTTATAGCGAATAGATTATGCCATGTTCCAACACACACACACACATATATATACATAAAAACATTTTACACAGCTATGTTAGTGGCTGTGTAGTTATGGTTAAGTTGCTGTTTCCATAGGAAGAGCGCTTTTTGGGTGGCTGATAACTCTGCTCTCCCTACCCTAGATGAATCCTCACCAAACTTTGCAAAAAAAGTATATGGGTCACTCTGAATTTTTTTGCAAAGTTTGGTAAGGTTTGGTCCGGGGGGCAAAGTTATAGGGGGGGTCCCAAAACTTCTTTTTTTCCCATAGACTGAATGGGGAAAAAACTTTGCTCATGCCTACAGCCCAAACCGTTGGACGGATTTTCACCAAATTTAGACCAGGAGCAGCGGTTTGGACCCGAAAGTGTGCTTTTGCAAATTTGGTGAAAATCCGTCCAGTAGTTTTTTAAGAAATGACCAAAAAGTAGGTCACAAACAATTTGTGATATCTATGTTCGGTCCGCGGGCACACTTCCCTGTTCGCTCTGCAGACAGTGTCCTGATTGGCCAATCGGCTTGTGTCATGTCCACGGACATGCAACGTGTTTGCTGATTGGACGGTGTAGAACGTGAAGTGCATCAGATTTTTGGAAACGCCCACCATCTTGGATTCGCGGACGTCCGCGGACAGCGCAGTGCAACCTGGTGAAAAAATACTGTTTAGTAAAGTGTTTTGGTGTGTAAGACTGTTTCAGGAGGGTGGGGGTTGAAGAGATGGGTTAAATGTTATATTTATTTAGGTGGCAGGCACCCCTGTTGTGTTCATTCTGACCGCGGACAATACGGGTGTCCTGAAATGTTTGTAAATAAACGAAATGGGGGTGTCCTGAGGACACTACACCTATCCATATGGTTCGTAGGCAAGTTGAAACTGTTCTAAGAACACATCAAGTGTCCTGGGATGTTCTAAATAAACAAAATGGAGGTGTCCTGAGGACGCTATACCTGTCCGTACTGTTCGTAGGCAAGCTGAAACTGTTCTAAGAACACATCAAGTGTTCTGGGATGTTCGTCAATAAACAAAATGGGGGTGTCCTCAGGATGCTATGCCTGTCCGTACTGTTCGTAGGCAAGTTGAAATTGTTCTAAGAACACATCAAGTGTCCTGGGATGTTTGTAAATAAACAAAATGGGGGTGTTCTGAGGATGCTAGAACTGTCCGAATTGTTTGCAAGCTAGCTGAAACTGTCCTAAGAACACACAAGTGTCCTGAAATGTTCATTAATAAACAAAATGGGTGTTTCCTGAGGATGCTATGACTGTCTGTATTGTTCGCACTCAAGTTGAAACTGTTCTAAGAATACAGACGATGTCCTGAAATGTTCGTAAATAAACAAAATGGTGGTGTCCTGAGGACGCTGTCCGTATTGTTCGTAGGCAAGTTGAAACTGTTCTAAGAACACATCAAGTGTTCTGGGATGTTCGTCAATAAACAAAATGGAGGTGTCCTGAGGACGCTATGCCTGTCCGTACTGTTCGAAGGCAAGTTGAAATTGTTCTAAGAACACATCAAGTGTCCTGGGATGTTTGTAAATAAACAAAATGGTGGTGTCCTGAGGACGCTGTCCGTATTGTTCGTAGGCAAGTTGAAACTGTTCTAAGAACACATCAAGTATTCTGGGATGTTCGTCAATAAACAACATGGGGGTGTCCTGAGGATGCAATGCCTGTCCGTAATGTTCGCAGGCAAGTTGAAACTGTTCTAAGAACACATCAAGTGTCCTGGGATGTTTGTAAATAAACAAAATGGGGGTGTTCTGAGGATGCTAGACCTGTCCGAATTGTTCGCAAGCAAGCTGAAACTGTCCTAAGAACACACGCAGTGTCCTGAAATGTTCGTAAATAAATGAAATGGGTGTGTCCTGAGGATGCTATGACTGTCCGTATTGTTCGCAGGCAAGTTGAAACTGTTCTAAGAATACAGACAATGTCCTGAAATGTTCGTAAATAAACTAAATGGGGGTGTCCTGAGGACGCTATACGTATTGTTCGTAGGCAAGTTGAAATTGTTCTCTAAGAACATGTGTCCTGGGATGTTCGTAAATAAACAAAATGTGGGTGTCCTGAGTACGCTATACCTGTTCTTACTGTTCGTAGGCAAGTGGAAATTGTTCTAAGAACACATCAAATGTCCTGGCATGTTCGTAAATAAACAAAATGGGGGTGTTCTGAGGACGCTAGAGCTGTCCGAATTGTTTGCAAGCAAGCTGAAACTGTCCTAAGAACACACGAGGTGTCCTGAAATGTTCATAAATAAACGAAATGGGTGTGTCCTGAGGATGGTATGTCTGTCCGTTTTGTTCGCAGGCAAGTTGAAACTGTTCTAAGAACATATGCGGTGTCCTGATTGTTCGTAAATAAAAGAAATGGGGTTGTCCTGCGGACGCTGTCCGTATTGTCCATAGGCAAGTTGAAATTGTTCTAAGAACACATTATGTGTCCTGGGATGTTCGTAAATAAACAAAATGGGGGTGTCCTGAGGACGCTATAACTGTCCGGACTGTTCGTAGGCAAGTTGAAACTGTTCTAGGAACACGTGCGGTGTTCTGAAATTTTCGTAAGTAAACAAAATTGGGGTGTCCTGAGGACGCTATACCATCCGTACTGTTTGTGGGCAAGTTGAAACTGTTCTAAGAACACTCGCCATGTTCGCAGACATTTAAAGTGCCCATATGGCATAGTTAAAATGTTTGATTCTATGGGTGTGATATGCTACGGTGGTTGTGGCCAGGGCATAGAGTATTGGGAGCATGGCCGTATGGCAACCCAAGCTGTATAATTTCTGAGACAGTGTTTTGTCTGATGACAGGTCATTCCAGAGGTCTTGGAGTTCTGTTTTTTCTGTTTTGGTTAAGTATGCTGTAACATATCGTGCAACTGCAGCGGATGTGTCTGCAATGTACTGCACATCTATGTTTGCATTCCATAAGTGGGCAATGATTGCTTTGTAATCATTGATATATTTTTCTTCTTCTGTTCTTTTTATGTAATATGTATTTTTAGGTGATTTACCTTTAACACTAAGCGCCTCATTACGACCCAGGCGGATTTCGCGGTGCTAAATGCACCGCGAAGCATGGCGGAAAGCCGCCGATAGCGCCATGGGGGTTGGCGGATTTACCGCCCCATTCCGACCTTGGCGGGGCGGTAAATCCCCAATCCCCATTCTGCCCTTCCCCATTCCCATTTTTGCCCCATAGGGTATAATGGGAGTGGGGAAGGAGTTAATTACGCCACCGTAAAATACGGTGGCGTAATTAACAACGAGGTCCCGTAGCGCCATGGTTTTCTCCGCCTGGTAAAACCAGGCGGAAAAGGCCGCCATGGCGCTACGGGAACTCGTAGTATGGCGGAGAGGTACGCCATGCACTACGCTGGCGTAAAACCCTCTCCGCCAGGGTCCTAATGAGGCCCAATGTCTAACTGAAGACATGAAGTTATTTACTTGACCTGTTTTTGTAACTGGTCTAGGGAAACCAAAGCGGCATTTGGTGTAGTATTTCCCTTTGTTTTTGTATTTGCGACGACAATGTTTGCCACATTTGTGTCTTTGAAATCGTAAAATGTGTGCATGAAGATCACTATTGGTTGCTTCCGATGGAATTTCACAAGTGACATATTTTTCTATAAACTGTAACACAGTGGCATCATTGTCTTGACCAAATTTAGGAGCATCTTTAATCCATAAAAGCATGTGGATATGTTGTGCTCCTCTGGTTTGGTATTCCTTTCTCCAAAAGAAGTGTTGCACTTCTCCGAGGGGAGGAACAGTTTTATTACAAATAAAGTGTAGCATAGCAATGAAGCGATGGTGAAAATATCGTGAAACATTAATACGATCTAGAGAACAAAGTTCTCCAGGTGTTAGTATATCTATGTTTGTTTTGTTTTTGTTTGATATGCGTAGGAAATCATGTAAATCTCCCCATGCATATTCTGCACAACTTAATGTAACAAACCAAGTGGGTGGGCCAAGGTTTCTTATCATACAACGTACATCTCTGTGACATCAGAACCTGTACTCTTTAGTACCATGCATGTTTGCTAATAGATTTGTAATGCTTGATTGTAAAACCTCATCTTTTTCTTGCACTTTTTGTAATAATTGCGTAGCTGACATATTTTGAAAGTGGGTTCCTGATTTCAATGTGTGTGTAACTCTGTAACATAGATTTGCTAGTTCACTTTTAAAGAGTAGTTGGAATATATATTCCACATTTTGTCTAAATCTGGGATCTTCAGAATACATCCGTAACAAGCGTATTCTGATGCTGTTATTCGAATAGGTCTATCATTGTACCTTCCTCCTTTGCCAGCTTCTGGTGACTCTTGAATTATTTCAGTGGTTTCCTTCAAGTTTTCTTCAATATTAATTTCTTTGTAGTCTTAATTATTGTCTTTTAGATATTACAAGGCTTGTCTAACTTTATGTAAATCTAGCAGTTGTTGCAATTTTTTTTAATCTTTTGTAGGTACACCATTTACTAAGATAATTAAAGATTGCTCCATTGGATGCTGCACTCCCAGAGTGTGCACATTTTGTTTTAGATCTAATGGTAAATACACTACTTGTCCACGAATGCCTTTCACCAATTCAGAGGGAGGTAATTTTGCTATTTTTGGTTGAAGGCGTATTATTGCTTGAAAGGGGTGCACTGTTTGAATTATGACACTCTCATATAAATTGAGTCGTTGTAGAGGTTTTGGTATTGGGAATAATTCCAAATAATTAGTGATAGCACGTAAAGGAGTTTGGTTGTTGTGAGGTTTTGTAGTGCAGTAACTGCAAAGTATTAAAGGAATGGTTTGGTCAAAAATTTTTATTGCCCCTTCGGGTCGGCCATGTGATTTTAAGCCTAAATCGCTCGATTTTAGAAAAATTTCCTATGGACCTTACCCGAGGTTTCGTCCATTAAACGCACGCGAAAAACATGCATCAGGGAGCTGCCATTTTGTGATAATCCTATCATTTCCCCCATCGCCCTGGCTGACCTGCTTTTGCGGCACTAAATCATATCCTCCGCACCTGAGCCTGTCATCAGCAGACGCATACCACTCATTTCACAACGCCAAAGCACGTCTTGTGTCAACATTTGTTGCGCTTCAGCTAATGACGCGTCGCCATGGAAATGGCAGGACGCCTCTTTCCTCAATAAGTATAAACAGACCGTTTCACAACACAGCAGCAGATTTTCGATTCCATTCCTCTCTCTGTGTTACTTTGAGTATTCTGTGACTTGTTTCTGTGCTCTGGTCAGCTACCTTCGTTGCTTGTAGCCCGTGTGAACAGATACCAGTACAACCGCTATCAATTATTTTAGTTTGTTTAACACACAATGGCTACAATAATGCCCTACATGTACGAGCCCGAGCATACCGAGGAGGAACTACTGGAAAGGGAAACACGCGAAAACGATGGGTCTTCAAACGGCAGTTGGGAGGACGATTCAACAGCTGAAGAGTCTGGACCTAGTTGCATGGACAGTTTTTCCACCTGGTGCACATGCAATCGGTGCAAGCTAATGCCAACCAAGGACGAGAACTGCTGCTGCTGTGAAAACTCAGGATGCGTGGCCTACATTTCTGAAGGCGAGCCACGCCCACAATGCATCACCGAGCTGCCAGACTTCAGGGCAGCCTGCCTCACACAGTCCGTGTTGAGGATAATGATGGTGCTTATGCACAAACTTAAGTATACTCTGCTTGTCATGCCACTCCTATTTCATGGTCTTCCACTATATCCAAAATTACATATACATATCATTGTAACGCACAAAAGTCTTTCAATAGTGTGCAGTGTCTAGATAGCATTTGTCTGAGCAGAATGCCATTAGTTACAAGAATTGTCATTGACAACAAACATTTATTAAACTTATATTGGTCGTTTAAAAACAGTTTGTTTCATTCCTATTCACAGGTGGTACAGGCTGGTGGCCTATCGTTCCTTTACATGGTGGCTTCACGGGAGGCTTGGACACCACGTTCGAAGAGTGATACCCGCCTGTGCCGTTCGTGCCATAAGAGAAACGTTCCCGAGTGACAGCGGTCAGTACAGAGGATTTTCTCTCGCTGTGCTGTGCTGCAACCTGAACTGTGCAATGTGTAAAGTTTTGTATTTTTGTGTCATCAAAATAAGAGACAAAATAAAACACCACATATATTATAACAACGGTTGTTTCGATTTTTTAAATGAATCAAGTGTGTCTCCATTCAAGGATGGATGTCAGACATCTGTGCTCGGAATGGGTGAAGTTCAGGTCGCTGTGAAGCGGGGTGGTCACTATCTAAGCTAACATAATCTATTATCAATATGGCATGCACTAAATAACACTTGTTCAAAGTCTTTCAGTCGGTTATGTCTCTATAAAAGTAACACATATATCTACACTATCAATTAACATTTGGATTATACAGGCCTTAGGTCAAGGGTCTTGACCACTATAATACAATGTTTGAAGTGTGGGTCTGTCCTCACAAGAATCTCTGGTATGTGGCATTTGTTATTGATAGGCAACAATATACTGCAGTAGGGGTCTAATGTTAGTTGGGGATCTGCTAGGTGGGCATCATGGCGTGGTCAGTGGTCTGGCACCTGAAAAGTATACCTTTCAGGGACACAGGGTCAGAATGGCAGTAAGTTTCCACTGGTGAGGGCGCGTGGGCAAGGACACGTTTGTGGAGATGAACGAGCTATGTGCTTGGTTCAGGCTGGTTCACATGCAGGACCGTGATCTCAGAGAGTGATGTATTACATTTATTAGCTGTTGCAAATACCTCTGGATTTTTCCAGTCAGAGTGGGAACGAGGGTGTGGGCCATGTGCTCTGTGTGCTGTACAATCGCAGTGAGGCCTGGTCACCAAGATGGAGTGGAAAGGGGGTACAAAAATGGATGCCCCATGTCCTGCTCAGTGTTCCCATCTACGCGAATGTCATCCAAAGTTAACATCACATAAGGGCAAGGGGCGAACCCACTACTGGAGGCACATGGTACGAGTTTCTACTGAGAAGTAAAGGATGAGAGGGGCCTGATGGCCCCTCGCTCCCACACACTTGCCTGCACGCCCCAGGCCCTCTATCAAAGGTGGTTCGCTCCCAGGGATGAGGGCTGGTATGGGAGGTTGTCACAGGCGCAAACGGCTAAGGTGCCAAACAGCATGTACACTTCAAAAGGTATCCCACGCCCAGGGGCCATCGCTCATATGGCCTCCTCAGACCCCATGTCTCCAGGCAGGCCTCCCCTGAGGCAGGCCAACCCCCTGCAATCCACATATGTGTGTCTCCATTCAGCAGTCTTCCTGTGCCTTATCTGCACGCCCCAGGCCCATCCATCCCACCCGCCTCTATCAAAGGCGGTTCGCACCCGGGGATGAGCGCTGGCATGGGGGGCTGTCACGGGCGCAAACAGCCAAGGTGCCAAACAGCATGTACACTTCAAAAGGTATCCCACACCCAGGGGCCATCACTCACATGGCCTCCTCAGACCCCATGTCTCCAGGCAGGCCTTCCCTGAGGCAGGCTGCCCCCCTGCAATAAACATAATACCACGACATACACACGTCATTCATTCACAAACACACCCCTGTTTCTAATACTTTATAAACCACTTGATATGTCTCATGAGAACATCGTTGTGCTTTGCAAGTCAACTCCTGAACCTTCTACCTGAGAAGCACTGAGATCTATGCTAATCTGCTCGTCGCCATGCTATCTGTGACCGCTTCGAGGAAACTCGTCAGTGTGCTACCTGTGGCCATCTACCTGTTCTCCTGCAACATACTGCTCGGCCTGCTGAATCCAACTGTTTGTTGGTCAAGGTAAGGCCATACATCCTAGTCATATTTTTGTCATTTTTGCATTTCAATCTATTTGCTATTACAGTACCCAATAGAGCTATGGTCATTGGTCTCATTGCTATTGACTTGAGTTTCAATTGTTATGCTATCAAGGGATCTATTTATTTTCATCTGTGTCAATTGTCATCGAATTGCATCCTTCGGGGGTCCAGTCTATAATGTAAGCATGGTTCCTTTTCGTGCAAGACAGAACATCCAAGGGACGAGTCACATGTTCAGAGTTTAGTCACATAATTTAAAAAATGTCTGTAATTTATGCAAATACTAAGCCGCAAATGATGAACTGGTATAGTTCCGGCGACCAAAACAAACCTTGCATTGAGCATGGTATGTTTCATTTATTTTTTTATGACATTTTTATTCATCAAGGTTTTATAATAATCTTGATATTTACTTTTCAGAATTTTCAACAATGCCTGCCTGTTCGATTAGCGGTTGCCCTTCGAAGACCCATGCTAAATCTGAAGGCACTAGAATGCATGTATTCCCGAAAACTGTTGATGGAATAAGAGAATGGGTCAGACATTGCGGATAACCACTGGATGAGCTGGAATGTAGAGTCCAACAAGTCTTTGAGGACAAGATGGGTGATCGATACCGCATCTGCAGCCGGCACTTTCCCTCGAACATGTACACCACATCTTGGGTAACAAAGAAGAATAAACAGCGATCGACATGAAAACTGCTCGCAAACGCTATTCCCACTCTATTCGTCCACAATCCACTACTGGTGAGTCAAGTGTCCGTTTTTAGCTTTAGGCCTTGCGGTAGTGTGTAGGTAGCCGAATGGATTAATTGATATTTAAGGTGTTGTTTCCAATTTGTAATACTTTCGACATTGATATGAGTGTATAGCTTTTTGAATAATGACATTTATCAATATATTACTTTTAGATTTCATAACCCACAAACAGAAATCTATATATGGGCACAGGGAACTGTGCTATATTGCGCATTACTCAAGTATTCTGTCTCCTTACATGGCAATTTTAAAAGTTGGCTTTTCATTATCAAACAATTTACCTTTACAACTTCTTGACTATCCCTTGAATCTGAAGCAAGAACATTCTACTTCCGTCACGTGCTCGCAGTTATCAATCACTTCTAGCATGTATCAGGTAATTATACTTGGATATTCCGCTACAAACTTGTTTTATGCATGTCAAGTAAGAGTTTGTATGTATCGTGTGATTATTTTACCAATTGTTTGGTTAGTGCTTTCCAATTGATATACACCTTAGTTGTCGTCCCCTGGTGTTTGTTTTCAGTTATAATTAGTGTTATCCATACTAATGCAAGTACTGTCTTTCAGGGAGATGCTGAAATGTCCACCACATTGACAACAGCCCTAGATGTTCTTCAGCAGCACGAGGTATGAATCCTGACAGCTCAATCAACCGTGATCATCAGGACTGGAACACTTGTCATTTGTTTTTTCTACATCATGTTTCATTCGTGGTTAGCCGTTGATATGTACCTGTGCGGTCGACCGCAAGCGTGTGTTGTGTTTTCAATATTGTAATCCTTACTAATGCAAATACTATGTTTCAGGCAGTTGTTGAATCGTCAACCCATGCACTTGATGCGGAGCCTGACATTCAAGTAATTCCGGTGGAAGCGGGACCATGCGGATACGAATTGGCGCAACAGCTTTCGGAAGTGTGCACCACATTGACAACAGCCCTAGATAGTCTTCTGCAGCACGAGGTATGGATACTGACAGCTCCATCGAGCGTGATCATATAACGTGATTTCGTTTGCTATACTTTCTTCCCTATTAACGCAAGTACTGTGTTTCAGGGAGACGATGGAGCTTCCACTACAATCACAAGATCCCATTTAGATGATGCAGATGTAAAGAAATCGGAGAAATAAGTCGATTAAATCTGATCATATTTAAATATTCCTTGATTCTTTTAGACAATGCAACATTTGTGGTTATCTCTTTATATGTACCTGTGCCGTCGACCCCAAGTGTGTGTTATGTTTACAATATTGAAAACCATACTAACGCAAGTACTGTGTTTCAGGGAGTTGCTGATGCCCCCTCTCCAATACAATCATTCATGGCAGTCCATGCAGAGCCAGAGGTATGGATACTGACAGTTCCATGGAACTAGGTCATCAGAGCTCGAATACTTGTCGTTTGATTGTTCTACACAATGTTTAATTCGTGTTGAGCTATTGAGATGTACCTGTGTGTTCGTCCTCACGTGTGTTTTATGCTAACAATATTTTGATACACAGTAAAGAAAATACTATGTTTCTGGGAGTCGATGGAGCCTCATTCCGTGCTGTCTATGCGGATACAGAAAATATAGTCGTTGTAGCGCAAGAGGAAGGGGAGACATGCGGATACGTATCGGAGCAACAGCGTGCAGATGTTGAAGGTCGAGTCAAAAAAGTTGCAAAGAAAGAAACAAAAATAAGGTTAGTTATATACAGTTCATAACTTTAGAAAATGTTTGTGCTGGGGACTATTTTATGTTTTTTTCAAGTCAATTGTACTATACTTTATCTTGTGTTTAAACTGAACATCCCTTTTCCAAACTGTCCTCTAGTTACCCATGGGTCTACGAACTATACATACACAGACAGTGAAGCGAATAAGAGATGTTGCTTGGCAGACCATTTACACTATGGAGGAACTATTAATTCAGACGCGGTGTGTTGAGACTCAGGATGCTCATGTCCAATGGCCAGAACATGAAATGAATGTGTCCGGAGAATCCAGCAAAGTTGTATTGGACCATTGCTACAGTACGACCGCACCACCGCAACAACATGATACTGGATGTATTGAAGATAGCTCTGAAGTTGTTGCAGATCAGTTCACACAATCTACACCCGCCAATAAATTGCCACAAAAAAGCTGTCTACATTGTTGTGTTCTCCCATCAATGTTGAGGTAACAGATGTTGAAATGACAGAGAATGAACCAGCAGCAGCATTCACCGACGTATCAGAACCTGATATCGGCGATATTTCTTTCAGTTGTGGTGAAATGTCCTCAACGATGCAGTCTGAAACAAGTGTGACACCGGATGACAATCTAATGAAAGAGGGCAAATACATAGTATTCGACAGTTGTTTGATGGATATTATAAGTATGCTGAAATGTGGGCATTCCGTCAGAGGGAAAGTATGTGGGAAGCCATTGATTCATGTGGCTCGTCAAAAACAAGGCAGTAACGTCACAATACATGCCGCCTGTAGATTACATCATACGTTCTCATGGTCTGCACAACCGATGCTGGGGAAACTGCCAGCAGGCAATCTACTGTGTGCAGCTGCATCACTTTTTAGTAGCTCCAGTTTTTGAAAGTTAGAGTCTTTTTTCAGTTTGTGGGACTCCATTTCATTACAAAAACGCAGTACTACAAATACCAACATGATTATCTGTTTCCGGCCATTAGTGATGCTTGGAAAATTGAACAATTGTCTCTAGCAAGTACATTCAAAGGCAAATGATTCAGGCTAGCCAGAGATGGACAGTGCGACAGCCCTGGATTTTCTGCCAAGTACTGCACCTACCACTTTCAGGACATGGATAGTAAGAAAATTGTGAGTTCAGTGGTCGTGCAGGCAACACAATGTACATCGTCAGTGGCCATGGAGAAACTAGGATTTATAAAATCAGTGTAATATCTACAATCGAGGGGAATTCACATCAACCTCATAGCCACAGACAGACACGTTTCAATTGCCAAGACAATGAGAGATCAGTGAGAACATCAGTTTGATGTATGGCATCTTGTTAAATCAATCAATAAGAAAATCTCGGCTGCAGGGAAAAAAAAAGGTTTGGAAAGTATTTCAGAGTGGTCCCAGTCTATCAGCAACCATCTTTGGTGGATCTCCAAAACTTGTGAAGGGTCAGTGGAAATACTACTTGAAAAATGGCGGTCACTGATGCACCACTGTACCAAAGTGCACCGCTGGTCATTTCCACCAATGTGAACATGGCCCTTTGTCCCCAGTGGAGGCACGGAAGAAGAAGTGGTTGAATCCATCTTCACTGACACACAAAGCCATTGAGAAGATTGTTTTCGATAAAACTCTATCAAGATATTTGAGGGGACTGACAGAATTCTGTCACACAGGAGGTTTGGAGGTGTTCCACAATATGTGCCTAAAGTACAGGCCAAAGCGCTTGCATTTCAGCATACAGGGCATGAGACATAGGAGTCTACTTGCCGTCTTGGCCCATAACGAGAATCTTGGCCGTGAACAATCTAGGACTACGGGTAATGTAAGGATGCCTCGCTACACTAAGGCCTTTTCAAAAAGAAGTAAGCAATGGGTGATCAAACCAGTCTATGAGGAAATGGAGTTCGACTTTGTCAAAAGCCTTATTGTTGCTGTATAAGAGAAGCACAGATATGGAATTTTGAACGTTTCTGTGCAGAGCACTGATCAATTGCCACCCAACATTGCCACTGTGCCATGTCCACCCAAAGGAGAGCTGGTTGTGAAGTACAAATCCCGGTTTAAATAATTGTAATACGATTGTCTTTTTGTAAATAAATGTTATTGTACAGTGTGCATACAAAGTACGCTAACCCTAACCCCTACCTTCACCATACTGGGTGCCGAACAACCTGGGTGTCATCTTTGAATTCTCTCTCTATTCACCTCATATTGCTGTCCTTGTCTATATGTGTATGTATATATTTTTGTTGATGTAACTAATTTTCGCAATCTCTTCTAAATGCTGAGGACTGTTAACCGAGGGGAGGCTTGCGTATTGCAAATAATAAAACAAACAAACAATAAATCTCACTTTCAACTCAACTCCTCGAGTACTTTATACTTTTCCTGACCTTCCCCAAAAAATTAAAAGTCTCAATAGTTATGGTTCTTTAGGGCTTCAAAGCTCGCAGACAACGAGGACAAAATTGGGGGCCTTAGAACGCGCCAAGCGAGCCGTTGCAGATGGGAGGGAAGCCAGTTTGCATTTGCACATTGAGGCGCAGTACATAGATGGATTCGAACCTTCAAGTTCTCACAGATGGCTTTACTACGGGATGTTGCAAAGAAAGAATGTATGCTCATTTCTAGTGAAGGTCAGCGGCTTTGATTTTCAGCTCGCACCCTGAAGAGGCCCACAACTCGCACTGGCAGTATAAGGTTCTATTGTTTTTTGACCTTGAGAGACAGGGACCATGCCGAAAGAAATTCATTTGAAGGGGCGGTGGGGGTGAAATAACGTAAGAGACGATAAGGCAGAAAATTCTTAAACTAGACCAAGTTTCATGTTAGTTCAGTATACGAAAACTCATTGTCAACAGCACAGTGGGATTTACGGACTGCATTACGCAGAGACACAATGGAAATTGCAAATATAACTCTTTAGACGCTTTTATACCGGAATGAAGAATTAGTGAATGGATGCATGAATAAATGAATGAATGAAGAGCTTTGAAAACGTTTGTGGGATCGTCCTTGTTATGGGCACATGTGCATGCAGGTCCACATTAAACACGGGTGTAGACAAAAAGTTGTTTCTCATTATGTACTAACCTCGATTTATTTTGTTAGTGTTCGCATTGATTTTAGAGCCGAACCTACTCCATTGCACTATCCTTGAAAGCAAATAGTTTCAGCTCGGCCGTAATAAATAAAATGAATAATATTAATACAGATCGGCCAGCGAGACTAATTATAAATTTTATGTTTTCAAAACAGGTATATACTTTCCTTTTGCCACTGCCACCAGTTTCAAACACCGGCAGATGGTTTTTTCAACCGCCAGCTGCAGCTTAATGTAAACAACTGCACCATTCTGATGATCTTATGGGACGATCGCCAAGGGCCCATATGCCCTTACGCGGTACTAGCGGCTAGAAGCAACATATCAACCTTTACGCTGGCCTAGTGCCTACTTGATGGAACAGCCTTGCGCTTCAATGTGCGACAAAATTGCTTCTTTGAACGAAAACCAACACCCTGTGTACCATAAAGAAACAGCGCGTGACTCACGATAAACTTTTACGGATTTGCGGATAGAGATAAAAGAAATTAAATGACTTTCGGAGTTCATATGGCAATTGCTGAATAGTCTATAAACATTTAATGTCAAATAAATGTACTTTACCAAATTTACTGTGTTGATGTTTGATTTTAAAGTACAGTTTCATATTCCGAATTGTGGCGCGCTGTGTTGTGAGCTGATCTGTGTTGGTTTCCGGGTTCTGTGTGAAGTCGCGTAGAAGACGACTGGGCGCGTTTGCCTACGCAGCACAGAAATGTCACGGAGAGAGGCGGGGAATATGAATGTTTTGATAATGTCAGGCTCAGGGGCGGGGGATATGATATAGTGCCGCAAAAGCAGGTCAGCCAGGGCGATGGGGGAAATGATAGGATTATCACAAAATGGCAGCTCCCTGATGCCTGTTTTTGCGTGCGTTTAATGGACGAAAACTCGGGTAAGGTCCATAGGAAATTTTTCTAAAATCGAGTGATTTAGGCTTAAAAACACATGGCCAACACGTAGGGGCGATAAAACATTTTGACCAAACCATTCTTTTAAGGGGTCAGTTATTTCATATTTGTTTTCTGCTATAAGGTAGAGAGCTAATTCAAACCATTTAGAATCTTCATTGTCTTCTATTTTGTATGTTAGGTCTACAATTTTTGTGTTACTTTTATAAAAAGTTATGCGGCAACATACACACACATGGTTTGGTACTTCAGCAAATGTACTTTTAAATTTCAGTATTTCTTTTTTGTATGTGTGTAGTAGAAGGTTGCCATGCATAGAATTGTTGCTAATTTGTTTTAAAGCTATTTCATTCTGTAAGTGGCTTTCACTTCCAAAATATTTTTTCTGGATATAGTCGATTTCTTCAAGTAGGTCTTTTGCTGTACCATGTAGAATAATGTTATTTAAATTGGCTAGTGCTAAAGCAGGACTTTTAGCATAGTACAGTTTATAGACTAGATTTCTTATAGTTGAATGATGTGTTGATATCATTTTGATATGATGGAAGGTGGTTTTGCAAGTAGGTCCTGAAATGCAGGCCAATGAATGTCCTTGTAGTCCTGTGTACTTGGGCACTGTACAGGTATCCATATTTTGCAGTAGTTTAATTTTGATTTTGTCTTTGCCTTTCACATACTGATTGAGGAAATGGCGTAAAGACTTGAAAGATTTTTTGGGAATGTTACACATTGACGTGCATGGCCATTTGTATACTAGATGTTCTGATTCAGTTGAATGGAGAGGTAATTCTAAGTGGGGATATTTTTGTAAGCAGTATTTCTTGTTCCATTACGGTATTATTAACTTTTTCATAACCTGGTCCACTACTATGTATGGCAATTGTATTTGTTTGCTTTTGTTTGTATGCTTCTTCATTAAAATATGGTTCTGGGTTTGTAGTGTGACTCCACTCACCTCCACAGATATTTAAGAAGTTATTTTTGTTGACATTTCGTTTATTGAGAAGCCTTTTTTGTAATTTAGTCATTAGTTTTGTTAGTGGTTTCATTTTATTTAACACTAAAATAAATAACTTTCTATTGAGAAGGATTGCACTGTCTATCAAAGCTTCTAAGATTAATTTCCTATGGTAGGTTTTAAGGGTTGTGCATGATTTCTCTCCTGTTTTTATAAGATTTTGAAGGACTCGGTGGTGGAACATTTTTGCTAAAATACTTTTTTTGGTATGCTTACTTGGCACTATATCAAGATTTATAGGAGCAGTTTTATCAGTAGTGGTCGCTGAATTCTTGTTAATTGTTTTCTGTTCCATTTTACATTTTGATAGAGGAGGCAAAGTTTCTGTACTTGAAGCTTGTTTTGTTTCACTAAATGACTATTAGCTGTTTTGTTTGAACTTTTTTTACAAATTCTGTTAGAGATGAATGCTTATTTTGGACACTTCTATTTTCATTTGCTCTACTCTGCGTTGCTTTCTACAGACTTGATTTTAGGTAGGCATTCTTTAGGGTCTGTTGAAAAAAATATAGAAGGTATGGGTTGGGGTGTTCTGCAATGTATGTGTGCTGTGTGCATGAGTGTCTGAGTATGATGATAAAGATATATGTGATGGAGTGTGATTGTGCATTGGGAAACTACAACTAATTGGGATGGGTATTGTTGAATTTATGTGCTACTAAACTGGGGTTTAGATGACAGTAGAAATTAAGCCAGTGGTGAGGAGAAACACAAATAGTAAATCTAATGGTATACAATTAAAACAGTTGTTTGTTCTATAATATTAAAATTCTAGGGGCTGGGTTTTGTCATTTGTGCAGCGGAAAATGGGACTCTGTGTGCCATTCTGCCTGTAAATCTCTGTTTAACAAATGGGGATTTGTGGACAGAATGGTGCACAATCTCTGTTTTTAGGCACAGAAATAGCATGAATTAACCCTACAGTGTGTTTGATTAATAGTACAAATATTATGGTGGTATTTAACTTAATTTTTTTTGTGGAATGAGCAGGATTCTACTTAGTTGTTGTTTGTACTTCAAATTCTGCTGCTGCTTTTCTGGAGAGTGGTATTCACTGCAATTGTAAAGGAAACAAATTAATAATTTTGTTTGTATATAGCACTGATGTTAATTTAGACATTGATATTTATGTTTGATACTTAGTTTGTGCATGCAATTTTTTTTGACTATGTGCACTCTTTATATTTTACTTTAAATATGTTAGTTCAACATGCTTTGCAAATGTGTGTGTAAAAAGAAATTTAATAGCAGATAGGTTTGGAAGTGACAGTTGATTATAGCAGATGGGAAAAATTACAGTAAGTTCATTTGATAGGTTATACAAGCTAATAGTCAGTTAATCTGTTTATATGAATGTATAAGAATTGTACATGTACTATATAGAAAATATGCATACCTGTAGTTTGTGTTCATGCATATGGTTATGCATGCAGCTGCAAGTAGAAATCTTGGTGACTTGTACAGTATTTCTTGTAGAAGGTGCTTTCAAATGATATGACACTTGTACTCAGAGAGATTAACAGTACATTTGAAGTGCTGATCTATGATGATGGAGTTAGATATAGAGGTCTTGGATGTGATTGGTGGATGGTCGTGTGACTGCTTAGCTATATCCAATGAGGGAATGGCACAGAGAGTGAAATGGAAATGGTAGAAGGACTGTCCATGTTACAATATGTCCGTGGACATGGCAGTAGTCCGCGGACATCGCGTGTCACATCTGGGGATTTTGGGGTGAGGAGGCATGCAAATGAGAATGAGCAGAGCAAGGGATTGGTCAGTAAAGTTTAGTGGTTGTGTTGTGCCAGGAGAGAGTTTCTCAGATACTCTTTTTCCTGAGAGAAGAACAGATAGCTATGGCTATGTGTTTCAGAAAACAGATTGTTTGGATTTTGGGGGACTTGTGGATACATTGGTTGAAGGTGCATGCAGAAAGCTGTGGAGTAGCCATAGATCGTGGATTCCCAGATGTGGAAGTGCACTGGCATGGAGTACGTGGAATGAAGTGGTTGGACTTGCTACCTCTCTGTGCTACTTTGGAGACAGAGCATCATCCAGACATAATTGTAATTCATTGTGGAGGGAACAGTTCAGGACATGTGTCTGGAATTTCTTTGCAATTTGCAATGAAAGAAGGACTTGGGAAGGTCATGGACATGTTTCCAAATTCTCAAGTAATTTTTTCTTGGATTGCGCAGAGACAAATGTGGCTGCGTTCTTCTTCATTTGGTCCACAAATGGAGAAAGCAAGGCGCAATGTCAATAAGGCTGTTTGTGCCTTCCTAAGAGATGTTGGCATGTCCTCTTTTCACAATGAAAATATTATGTTTCGTAGCACATACATTTTTCGCAGAGATGGAGTCCATCTTATTTATGCTGGCAATCAAATTTTTCTGAAAAAAGTACAAAATGCATTGCAACCTTTTTGGGAATTAAATTACAGCATCCATTTTGTAGTAGGTGTTGACCATTTCAAGTTTTAGCAAACACAAACAAACACCACCAAAATGCTCTTTTCAGAGCCGCCACTTCCTCCTAGACAAAACTGCAATGGTTATGATCGGGCAGCACCCTAAAATTTTAGATGTTCACAAACTGTCCACAGACTTCTACAAAATACACAAGGCCCTGTTCAATTTATTTTCCACTTCTATTTTTAAACTGTGAAAGGCGGCTCTGAAAAGAGCCTTTTTGTTAATTTTTATTTTTTATATTTTTTTTTTACACACGACACACTAGGAGAGGAGGGAAAAGGAGGGTAAGGGGGACACACCAACCACGGAGATAAGAAAGGGCAGGTGGAGAGAGGAAGATGTAGGGTGGGCCTTACTTAGGTAGTGAGCAGGTATTCTCGTGCTCTGAGACCAGGGTCTCAAAAGCACTTTGAAGTCTCTCCCACCTGCAGAGTACTGTGTCACTGCACATACACACAACTGTGACCCTCGAAAGGTAAGGGTCATCAGCATTGCAAATGGCCTGTGAGGCAGCTGGAGGAATACGCTGTCCCACAGGAGTGTTCCTTGTGGTGACGGGATCGGAAACGGAGGATGTAGTAGAGGAAGTCAACCTACTACACTCTTCGCAAGGTAAAACCTTGGGAATGGCCCTAGCGTGGAACGTCCTTAGGTGTCGCTTCATAGTAGTTGTACCAAAGCTGTACGAACCAAGCCTCCCACGACTGAGCACCATTTTGCACTCTTTGCAGGTGACTTGGTTCGCACGTGCCTTAGGTAAATAACTGCCACACCCAAGACTCACGGCTAGTGCTGGTAGTAGGGACTTCCACTACCTCATTCTCGTCATCCTCCTCTGAATCCTCACTCTTGTTCCCCTCTTCAGGCCCTTGGGGAGGTGGTGGTGGTGGAGGGGGTGGGGGTGGTGCTGAGGCAGATGTAGCACCAGGTGGCAATAGTGAAGCCATGGATGCCATCTGGTTTTAGAAATAAATCTGGAAAATTGGCAGCAGAAATGTACTGTGTTCTGTAAGATAGCCAGAAACACAATGAGGATGAGCTCTGGGGTGTGGCCTTTTATAGGGGTGCTTGTGCGTGATTCTCGGACACCCTTGCTGTCCGTGAACAGTTCAAACACTAAGAAAAGGATCAAAAAGCCCCAAAAAGTATGTAGAAAGTCAGGATTACTGTCTGGGACTTGTGCTATGGTGATTTATTATTGTAAAATATTGTGGATTGCCTGAAAAGGTATTTTTTTATTGTTCGGGGACAAGAACAGTGTCCACAGTCATAACACATGCTCAGCGTGGGTGCGGTCACATGATAGCTTCACAAACATGTCCGCGAAGGGAACGGGTGTCCACAGGACATCAAATGCACAGGAACTGTTTTTCACATGCGCGTTGGTGTTCTACGGACACTGTTCGGGTTCTGAAACTAATTAAAAGTGCGACACAAGCGAAACAAACAGTTACGAACATGTGTTTGTTCTTAGAACAGTTTCAATCCACTTGCGAACAATACGGACAGGCATAGCGTCCTCAGGATACCCCCATTTTGTTTATTTACGAACATGTCAGGACACCGCGTGTGTTCTTAGAATAGTTTCAACTCGCTTGCGAACAATACGGACAGCATCCTCAGGACACACCCATTTTGATTATTTACGAACATTTCAGGATATTGTCTGTGTTCTTAGAACAGTATCAACTCACCTGCGAACAATACGGACAGCGTCCTCAGGACACACCCATTTTGATTATTTACAAACATTTCAGGATATTGCCTGTGTTCTTAGAACAGTTTCAACTCGCCTGCGAACAATACGGACAGACATAGTGTCCTGAGGACATCCCCATTTTGTTTATTTACGAACATCCCGGAACACTTTATGTGTTCTTAGAACAGTTTCAACCTGCCTACGAACAGCACGGACAGGTCTGGCGTCTTCAGGACACCCACATTTTGTTTATTTACAAACTTTTCAGGACACTGCGTGTGTTAGTTTGATTACGGACATCCCAGACACCAAATGTGTTCTCAGAACAGTTTGGACTTGTTTGTGAACATTACAGACAGGCATAATGTTCTTAGAACATCTACATTTTGGTTAATTGCGGATATCCCAGACATCTCGTGTGTTCTTAGAACAGTTTCAACTTGCTAGCGAACAGTACGGACAGGTATAGTGTTCTTAGGACACCTCCATTTTTGTTTCTTACGGACATTCCAGACACCCGTGCTGTCCGTGGACACCTCAACTGCTTAAAAAAAAAAAAAAAAGAAATGAATGAATTAGGACACAATATAATAATTTTACTTTATTATATATGGATGTTAAATTTATGACAGAGAAGGTGAAGCAGAAACTGAGATAAACACAGGAGAATTGGGGGTTTCAAGAGGATTCATATGAGGTAAGAAGGGATGGAAGTCTCATCAAAAGATTTTTATTCATGGAGAAGGTTTGGGCATAATTGACTGGGATATGGTGAGGGGGACAGGTACATGTGGGACAATGGTATCTAGTTTTTTCTTTCAAGTGATCCTCCACAAAGTTTTTTAAATTGTTGACATTTTCCAGGAGTGGGTCAATTTTTTCTTCCATGTGCTAGAGAGTTCAATGTTTGTATGGTCTGTACAAAAAAAATATATATGTTATATATATATATAAAATAATATTTATTAATTGGTTTTTATAGAAAAGTGTCTACCATTAGGATCACTATCTTCAGACATTTCCTCACGCGGGAAATGCTCCTCTAGCCACTCCAGAGTACTAGACATTTCTATGGGGGCTCAAATGGGGAAGGGCCAATGGTGAATGGGGAATTACCGCCCCGCCAACCTTGGAATGGGGCGGTAATTCCGCCATTCACCATGGCGGGATTGGTAAATTACCGGCGGCAACCATGGCGCTAATAGCGCCATGGTTACCGCCTTCCGTGTAATGAGGCCCAGTATGATGGCTATCCGAGTGATAGTCTGGTAGAAATCAGGACAAATTGAAGAAACAAAGAGAAATAATGATGTCATACAAATGCAAAGCTGACTTATATAGAGAAGAGATTCAGAAATCTGAGGCTGAAGATAATTCTATACAGCATTAAAAGTATCGAGATGAGTGACATCTTGGGACCAAGATGAAGAAACTCATGCTACAAAAATAATGAAGATACTAAGCAATTTCATACGTGTAAATATGCAAAGAAATGCAAGCAGATGAAGTATTCTTGAGGCTAGCTTTATAGTAAATGGAGTGCGCTATGCACCAACATGTACATATATATATATTGGAGTCAGTAAAGGATGGATGTTCCTACTATGGGCCTCATCACGTGTTTGGCGGTAACCCTTAAATCTGGCGGTAGCGCTGTTACCGTCGGATTTAAGGGTCCGCCAAAACAGGGCTTCGGGGGATTTCTCCCTAGCTCTGAGCTGGGGGGAAATCCGCCAAAAATGTGCACTCATACCGCTGGCGGGATATCCGCTGGCGGTATGAGCATGAAATTTCCCCATTCAGCCCAATGGGGAATGGGGCATTCCCGAATGGGCTCAATGGGGAATAGGGATTTCCAAATCCACCAAACCCATGATCCGGCGCTAATAGCACCGGTGAGTTTGGCGGTAGGGCAGATAGCGCCAGCGCTATTAGCTCCGGCGTTACCACCCAACTCGTTATGAGGCCCTTAGTATGAAAGCAGTGCTGAGCAAAAGAAGGAATGCTGCTTTCCCCACTTTCCAAGTATGGTGCAGTTAGAAAACAAGTGAATTACAGGAGAAAACTCAGGAAGGCGAGGTTGGATGAGCCCAGTTGCCAAGGCCTTATCAGACTTAGATGAGCTGACATTAGATACAAATCGTGTGAAAGAGCAAATCTTCCTGTTCAGAAGGCATGGAAGAGAACAAGAAGAAGTCAGAGATCTATTGGAAAATAGCATTTTAATACACTGAAAGCTCAATTTTGTGGTCTTTAGTCTTCTAGAGAGGAGAAGTTGGATGAGCATGATGGTCACCCCTACGCATGAGGGCAGAGTGTGCCTTCACTCCCCTGAATTCTTCAGTAGCAAGGAACATTTCCAAGGACGAGTTCAAAGCCCTAATTGACAGTAGATCACTGAGGTGATCATGGATGGTCATGTTAATTGTTGGAAAGCTATGGTTAAGACTAGCTTATCTGCGCCTGAATGCTCAGCCTGCATGCTGCTAACGTAGGTTGGAAGGGTACTGACGGAGGTTAGAACGTAATCAATGGTAGGGGACTGCATGATCAAGGGTTCTATAGTTGTGTAGCCAATTAGACATTGTATATTCAGTGATGCTCATAGTGACACACTTTTAGGGAAGGGCTTAGTTGCCCCACCTGATGTTAAGAAGCCCATCACTTTATTTCACTGCCCAAACAAGTATGGATCGCATACCTAGATGATCCGTTTAGACCCTATCACATTCACCCATATGTTTTTAAGTTTTGCGACGTAGGATGACGTTAGTTATACGCAGGTTAATGTCATTAATGACGAAAATGTACTATAAAAGTGTGATTTTTTTTATGAAATGCTTTGAGATTGTGATGAGAGACATTTGCTGATGTCTGTTATACTCCCTGTTTTAGATAATAGATATTAAAACAGTTATCATTTTGCCAACTACCTGAGTTGTTTCCATTATTGATGTTTGAATACAATTCTGCATCCCCATCTATCTCAAGGGTATTGCTATCTCATCTTAAAGGGCTGGAAGGTCCAGTTCACGTGGTAGCAGAGATTTGATGGTTAGATAATTCATCGATATAAGTAAGCTTTTGAGGTCCCAGAAATATCACACAACCTCTGCCATTTGGCTGAAAGGACATGAGACTCCCCGTAGATAGTGGTTTTTAGAATAACGCAAAGTCTTGCAAGCCAGGTTAGATGGGTCCCCTTGTTTTCATGCAGAAACCCCTCCCATCGTCTACAGGAAGCTGAATGGACCGAAAGTTGAAGAGGCCACTGAGGAGGCATGCAATCCTGAGATTCGGAAATTGAAAGATTTGAATGCTGAGTACAGAACTGAGCAGGTCTCTAAAGATTGAATGTTCAGTGGGTAAAGAAAGTGATACAAGGGAAAATGAGTAATAAAGGGAGGTAGTGTTAAATATTGTGTAAAAATTGACTTGAGGGGAGGCCAAGCAACTTAAGGGAAAATCGTGAAGAGGAGCCGCAATAAAAAGTACACCTAGTGCCTGAGTTTTAAAGAACATAACACAAGGAAGAGCACCTAAATTCCCATAGAGGAAGCCGTAGGAGACGGGTTTGGTTAAAGACAAACTTAATGAGGTCTGTTCACATTCTGTATGGGGTATTTTTAAGGGCAGAAGTAGTCTTATGAGAGAAGACGAGACGTATATGTGGCCATCCGAGTGTGTTTGTCTGTCTGGTTTTTTTAATGTGATTTTATTTTTAAAAATAATGAACCATTAATACGAAGTTGATGAAAAACGCAAGAGTTGTTAAGAACTAAGCCTATATTTAACGAATTTGAGTTGATGATATTTTTAGCAGATTAAATTAAAATACAGAATTATAAATGGTTTTGAGCTTGCAACGATTGATGCTCAGTCATATTGTTTGATGGTATTAAAAGTAATTAGAAGAATTTGCAAAGAGTAAATGGTGAGTATTGATGGTCAAAGAGTGATTTATCAAAATGGAGGCTATTACTCCGCTTATACACCTTTGTAAGTAATTGCCAAAACATGCACCCAAGCTTAGATAGTATAGTACGGAATGGGTTAAAGGAACCACAGATAAGATGTTCATGCCATGGCCACAAGGAATATCACTATCAAAGGCAGTCCTGCAGCATATGATGACATATTTTCATGCTGCATATACAGGGAAAACGTTAGACAAACGACTAGCGAGCTTAGAGCTCGGGAAGATGTACCAGGAGGAGAGAGAAGATCAGCCTCCTGTAGATTGGATACTTATGTATGCACAGAGGGGGTTGAAGACCCTTCTGCTCCTCCCGTCGCGCCTGAAGCAGACAGCGATAGTAAGAAAGATGAAGGGCTGTACCCACTAAGGGAGCTCAAGTCAGCAACAGGATATATCAAATCGGCATATGAGTCACCTGCGCAAAGCAGCGAAGGGGGCCCGGAGAAAAAAACTGAGCAAGATGTAGGGGGTCATTACGACCCAGGCGCTAATTGCGCCAACTTTACCACCATGGTGTAAACTATGTTTACACCATGGTGGATGGCGGATTTACTGCCCCATTCCAAGGTGAGTGGGGCCGTAAATCCCCATTTCCCATTTTCCCTTCCCCATTCCCATTTTTGCCCCATAGGGCATAATGGGAGTGGGGAAGGCGCTAATTACGCCACCGTAAATTATGGTGGCGTAATTAGCATCATGGCAGGTTAGCTCCATGGATTTTAACGGCTGCTAAGAGCAGCCGTTAAAATCAGAATAGGCGTTAAGGGTTAACGACGGCGTTAACCCTTAACGCCTGGGTCGTAATGAGGCCCGTAATCTCTAAGGTCCCGAGGGGCAAGGAGAGATGTGATAAGGAAAGAAGTGATCAACTAAGTACATCTTTAGATAGAGGACGAGAAATAAAGAGATGGAAAGGAGAAAAGGATAAAGCTGATGAGTTAGAGCTTATACAGCATGAATGGATGGCTGGTCAGATTTTGCTCAAACTCGAAGGTACGAGCATTGAGGATGTAAGGCAAAGGGAAGATCAAGATGATCAGGATAAAAAGAATAAGGAAAAAGAGGAAAGATAGACGATAGAACAAAAAGTAAGGATAGAAAGAGATGAGAAGAGCTGTACCAAGAGGAGCAACTAAGATGACAGGAAAGAGCAGAGGAACAGAGAAAATATGATGACAGGCAGAGGGTGATTGAAGAGCAAGAAAGAAAAGAAAGGAAAAGAAGGGAAGAAGAGGAACAAAAATTAAGGGATAAAAGAATGCAAAGATGAAGAGATGAAGAAATACAAAGGCAAATGAGAGAAGGGACATGAAAAGGAAAGAAGAATATACGGTAAGGGAAGAAGCAAGGCTGCAAAAGGAATTCGACAATGAAATGGAACGAAAGGGAAGACAGAGAAAATGTGATCTTGTTTGCATGAAAAGGAGGTACTGGATCCTATTCCAGTAGTGTCATTGGAGGATTTAAAAGAGTTCTTCTGAGAACATGAGCCGATAGCAGGTCCATCCCGAGCAAATCTGGAGGATGAGTTTGACTCTAAAATTATTGGAGAGGTAATCAATAAAGTTTATCATGACATGAAGTCCCAGAAAACATTGCAGGGGAAAGGTAAAAATGATTGACTTGAATGTACACAATTATATGATAAGGAAGGAGCCTCATGTAGTTTTGAACCAAAGGAGCTGTCTTTAGATAGACTGACTCTGAACAAAGATGAGAAAGGTCACATAGGTTGGAACAAGAGATGTCAGATGAAGATGGAGATTCCGCTTATAGGGAAGAAGGCAATATATGTGGACCTGAAGGGTGTTTGCCAACGGACAAGGAAGTAAGATGGTCTGATTTAGACCTCTCGATATCTCATGCGTCAGATTCTGTCAGGTGGCTAAATCGACCTAAAGAGAGATCCCATGGTCAGAGGGGGGTCTCGCCACCATATGTGAGTAGGCTTAGATCACTACCAGGTAGAAGGCGGTGTGTAACTATTGTTCTAGCTATGGATAAAAGAAGATCAAAATATTGTCTATAAAGCAACACCAGCTCAGGATGTTCTTTGAATAGGGGTTGGACTAGTGGTAGTTGATCCGTTCTTCAAAGTCTGCTACATACAGAACTGCTAGAGAGGGGGCAAATATAGCCCCCTTGGTTGTACCCGAGATCTGTTCTACCAAGAAATTGTTTTTTTTGTCAATGCTATTTCTGCAAATTGCATGATGAGGGAGATGGACATCTCAGTTAGTGGTTGTTTGGTCCATAAGACTTTTTCAATTACTTTTAGAGTTTCTGTCTGTGGAATCTTGGAATAGAGAGATTCAATGTCCATTGTGACAGTGTAGGTATTCTCAGTGTCTAAAACCATAGCTTCTAAATGTACTAATACTTCTGTGGTTTCCTTTGTGTTTGATCTCATAAGAGCTACTTCATCTTTGATAAAGAAATCAACAAATTGAGAGAGAAGTTCCAATACTGAACCTATTCCGAAAATTATCAGGAACCCTGGTGGTGGTATTATTCTTGAGGTCGGCCAGGAAGATATGCAATGCTTGATAAAGATGAGAGCTAATGTATCCCATTGCCACAGGTTATGTATACTTAATTAACAACTATTGGCAAGTTGTGTAATGAACAGTATGTTCACTTACTACTGGAGGTAGAGTGGACCCTAAGAGTTAAAATTGCACTATGTAGTGGAATGGACAGCTAGAAATGTAGCTAGTAGAAACTACACTACCCAGAAAAACAAGCAATACATGGATTCAAAGAAATGAATGCAAATATTTCTTTGTGCATATGTTGCATCAATGTGATGTTCCCCACAGGCCGAGATCGGCACCACGAGAACTATGAGAGAAGGACAGGCACCGTAAGAATGTAGAAATTACAGAGTCAACTTTTCAAGAATTGTCCCATGCAAGTACTACATTACTCAGAAAGCCAGGTGACAAAAAGCTGCACACATGAAGAGAAACTCTGTGATCCGAACTATAATAGAATCTAGCCAGCTCCTGCATGTGTTATAATATAGTAGGTAGAAGTGAGATCTGCCCGCAAGATCGCGGTTGCCATTGGTAATCGGGAGAGAGCAAGGAGAGCACACCTGGAAACACCCTGACAGGTAGGAATGAACCCTGGGGAAGCTAGGGTCTTGAACACAGATGGGTGAAAACTCAGAAAGCTTAGTAATTCTCTGGACTGATTAGATTGAGATCGAATTGGGATAATTGATATGCCTCACGTAAACATCTTTTGTGTAGGACACAACACTGGCAATACATGAGAAGACCATTGAGAGGGAAGTAAGTTATGCCAAATCGTGTCACACAAGCAAGATCCCGTAGAAGAACTCAGAGTACAGAAATTAGAACCAAGAACGGATAAGAGACATTGTATGTATAATAATAGGGCTTAGACCGCTGAGTTCACACTAATATAGAAACCTACTGACTGTGGTCCACCTATCTATACAGGTCTACGTGGCCAACAGTCACAGAAACTTTAAGACCAGAGTGCCTGAGAAATGGACATACCCATGTTTTCTAAGAAGACAGGTAAGGGATTCTCGTCCAAAAAACTGCCTAGTAATATAGGGATGTCAAAACTGTAAAGTTGATTAGAGAGAGACACTGGTGGTGCCCCTTTCATGTGTATTCCCCTTTTAGGGTATTCAGAAGCGAAACAAGACATCTGTTAGAGAATAATATGAGACGCTCCCCCCAAGAAAGAACGGAAACCAAGATAAGAAATAAGAAGATTGTATTTTTTACTGTGAAATGTATATGATGATTTAGTGTCATATTAATTGTCCTGAAGAAAGTGAGAGGGATTAATATCTGCTGAAACCGGCTGACAACATTAAGGTTCATGGTGATTACCTGTCCTCCGAGATGAACAATATCTATATGTGAGCTGGGCAAAATTATCACATCTTTTAGATGAGTGTAAAAGTTAAAATAGACACTAAACAACCCAGGAAGAAGGTTGTGTTTTAATAGTTGATTTGTGTACGATAAATTGATGTTGTAATTGATAAGACACACACAATGGAAGCAATAAATATTAATAAGGGAAAAATTGACTTCCATAAGGTGTACACTGTATTTTAGCATTTAGTGAAAGCAGTGAGAGAGGACAGTGTGAGCTCCTTGTCTATCCCTACCCATAGAAAGGCATTTCAGCAGCGTTTCTAGGGACAGTACACAGGTTGTAGGGATAGCAAGATTATCTTTGGAGGGCGATTTAGTTAGTGGTAGGGGCTTTAGCAGCAGGAATACCTTTTTTAAAAAAATGGTTCTGTCTTATATGTGATATACGGCATGTGGGTTGAGACAGAATAGGTTGACCCTGTGACTCCAGTTGTAAGGTAATGAATTTCTATTCAGACCAAAGATACCTGTGGATGAAGAAGAAGGGCAAATCTTTCCTTTAGAATTACAAGCAGCCATAGTGCGAGGAGATATGGCTTTGCTTGATGGGAATGACCATGAAGGCAGATGATGGAGCACAGTGATTGCCATTGGAAAGGGTTCTAGATTGACTGATGTCACTGATCAGGGGATGTTTGGAGATTATCTATCTGATGATCTAGTGATTTTTGAGATAAGCATTACTTATTGGGTAAGCGCTATTACATGAGAGGTTCCTCAGAAAATGATGTTAGCACTAAAACCCACAGACTATTGTGAGGAAGATATGGCGAACATACCTGTTTCCTTATGGACAAAAGGCCCTTATGATGTAGGCCTGTTGAAGGCGCCTGGGGAAGTAAAGATTAAATTGAAACCTGGAGCGATTTTACCTCGAGCACGAAAGTATCCCATGTCTCGAGGGGCAGAATAATGTATTTTTAAGACAATATCTGCCATGATGGAACAGGGTATTTTAGTAACATCAGAATCACTGTGTAACACTGCTATTTATCTGATAAAGAAAGGGAAATGGGGTTTGTGGTATTTAATTCAGGATTTAAGACCGATTAACCAGATTGTAGAGGCTGAGTTTCCTCTAGTTCCTAATCCGGTGACAATTTTATGTAACATACCTGTTGAGGCACGCTCTTTTACTGTGATTGATTTGAAAACTGTACTTTTCGAAATCCCATTGCACAAAGACTCGCAAGATCTGACATCATTTATGTTTAGACAAACTCATCTGAAAAGTACTCGCCTGCCCCAGGGGTACAGTGAGTCTCTGTCGATTCTCAATAGAGTCCTACAGATGGAATTGAGCAATATTGATTTAGAAAGTATTGTATTACAATATGTGGATGCCATATTGGTATGTAGTACCACAGAGGAGAAGTGCAGACATGATTCAGTTCAGTTGATGAATTTTCTTGCAGACAAAGGATATAAAGTGGACAAGGAGAAGTTACAGTACTGTCAGGAGGAAGTGCTGTACATAGGACAGTTAATCTTGCAAGAAGCAAAGAAGGTTAGTCCAGAGAGAGCTGAGGCCAGTAAAGCCTGTCACAGTAAAGCACAGGCAGAGATTTTTAGGACTATGTAATTATGTGAGAGCATGGGTCTTTGATTACAGTTTATACATAAGGCCCTTGTTGCAAGCTCTGAAAAAAGCACACGTAAATCAGGAAAACAATTGTTTGGAACGAAGCATTGGAAGAAGTGTTTGATGAATTGAAAAAAGCTATTTGTACAGCTCCAGTTCTAGGGATTTCCAACTATGCAGAGGAATTCTTCCTGTTTTCACACACACATGGCACTGTTATGACAGCTGTACTCACGCAGAGAACTACATTGGTTTATAAGCCCCTTGCGTATTACAGTGGGATTGTAGACCCAGTAATGAGAGGTCTGAAATATATTTGGCAGCCTCCGCCTTCGCCATTGAGAAGGCTGCCAGCATTGTGATGGGATGTTCTATGACGTTATTTGTTGCGAATGCATTGTTTGCCATTCTGGAAAAACCTAAAGGTGTGTTGACATCTCAAAGAACTTCTGCCTTTGAGGTGGTCATATCGAATCCAGCAATCAAAATAGTTTGATGCAGAATAGTGAATCCTGCCATGTCTGTAGCTGAACTTCTGGCAGAGGGTGAGCATGCACATGATTGTATAAACTATGAAGAGTTCTATGATGAACTCCCAAGGGTGAAGGAAAATGCATTGGCAGCTGGGGAGATTCTCTTTATTGAGGGTTCATCTAGAATTGATCAAAATGATGGACAGAGATATACAGGTGCTGCTGTCATAAAGCACACGCAAATGGAGAGTTTGAAGTAGTGTCAAGTGCATGACTACCGTCTCATTTTTCGGCACAAGCTGCAGAATTAGTAGTGCTGATTGTTGCTCTTGAGAATCATTCAGGCAAGGAAGTAACAGTGTACAGCTACTCCTCCTATGTGATGCCAGCAGGGCATGCAGGATTGGCACATTGGAAAAGGAGGGGCTACCTCCGAGCAGACAGCACACCAGTGCAGCATGCAGTCTTATTGGACTGACTCATTAGAGCACTACCACTCCCAGTAGCCATTGCAGTCGTAAAATGTGCAGCTCACACTAAAAGGGCAGATTATATTTCATGTGGGAATCAAAAAGCAGATGAGGAAGCCAAATGCATTGCATATACAGAAGTAATTATGTCTTTTGATACACCTGATGTGAATTAAATTATGGTGGTGATGATGAGTGTGCCAAATTGTTATAATAATCTGTCCAGAACTCAAATGGGGAACTGCAAAGGGAAGCACCCCAAGATGAAAAAGACTTGTGGATGTGGAGAGGGTGTTCTTTCAACCCCTCTGAAGCACTGTGGCAAAAAGACAGTACTGGTAAACCGGTGACGCCTGTAGCCTTATTAAGGGTGGCATCAGAACAGCTATACTACCCTGCACATACAACTAGAGAGAGCCTCACTGCAACAATAGCGGAGGATTGGTTTGTTACAAATATAGCAGAACATGTTGCATTTTATGTAGTAAATTGTATTGTATTTCAAAAGTTCACTGCTGTGCACACATTGTGCACAATTAGAGGAGTAATTCCGAGACCTAATGGTCCCTTTCAGCATTTACACATAAACTATGTCGACATGCTGCAAGTCTGTAATGGATACAGATATATGATAGTGGTAGTATGTCCCTTGTCTAGGTGGATCGAAGCTGGACCGTGTACACACCCAGACGCCACCTGTGCAGCCAAATGTCTAGTGCAAGACGTTTTTCCTAGATGGGGAATATGTGAAGTATTGAGATCAAATAATGGCCCTCATTTTGTCAATGAAGTCTTTGAACAAATACGCTTGTTGCTTAGTATAAAGAACAAGTTTTCATCGCATATCACTTGCAAGTGACTGGTGTTTATGAGAGACTCAATGGCCTGCTTAAAAAGAGAATAGCTAAATTGAAATTGACCCTGAAAAAAGGATGGGTGCATTGTCTACCACTGGCATTATATGCATTAAGAAGCCAGCCAGGGTCAGAGCACCATCTTACCCTTCACAAGAAAGTGACAGGGAGGTGGATGAGGACACCCCTCACACCTCCATCTAGAACTAGAAGTGATGCCCAGCCAACAGCAGAACTATTAGGAAAGGAGTTACGTGATTATCTTACATGTATGACTTCAAGCATCTCTGTTATTTCAGCTCAACTAAAGTGAAAGGGGTGTAGGGCAAAGCAGAACACTGAAGGAGATGCTACAGCCACAGGAGCAGATCAATTGTGTCTTCCTAAACTGTTTCCTGGAAATGCAGTTCTAATTTGCAATTTCACTCAGAAGTGGCATGAACCATGTTTCAACGGCCCTTTCATTGTGGAAGATGTCACGCCATTTGCAGTCAAAGTGCAGGACAGATGAGCTAGGATTTTCCAAGGCGATGTAAAGATGTACACTGGAGAGCCCGCATCACCCTCACCCCCACCCGAAGAGAGCATTGGGGAAGAACTACAACACGTGCAGACTAGGTCTATGACGAGGAAGAAGGATGCAGAAGCTGCTGCCAAGTAAACATAAGGAGTTCTTTGGACAGTGGCTTTTTTCGGTACACTCTTTTCAATCACTCAGAGAGTAAAGGGAAAAATAATTGGTCTTAAGCCACAGAAGCTTGTTTACATTGGACTGAGGCACACATAAGCCTTCATTGAGAAAAATGATATAGCAAAATCAGAATTTCTTTTTTGCCATAGGGAAGAGGGAAGGGGTCCCCTATTCCTGCTGAAAGTCCTTTCTAGGCTGCTAATGGTGGTGCCTAACGACAATGCTTTCAGGATCATTTTTGCAATCTTTGTGTTTGTCTTACTCGCTTACCCTGCACTGGTGGGGAGAACTACCAATGTTCACTTGTTCATGCAAGATCCAGAAAATGGCCCCATTGTGAGATGTTTGCTCATAGCTATAATCAAGCAGATCCTTCAACTTTCTGAGTTTAGAGTGAAGAATACAAATGCCCCTGTCACCAGATAATGCTCATAAACAGGCCAGTACAGTGTTTCTTTATCTAATAGAAGAATGCCCATATCTTGTTGGAAGACAAACCGATGTCCGAACCTCCCTGAGAGATCCGAGAAACGATCTAGTACTCAATGAAATATTGAAAGATATTATCAACGAAGTGAATGGATATTCCGAGAGAACCTTGAGGATGGAGTGAAACTTCCAAGGAAAAGAATCAAGAAAGATTTTCCAAAAGAGGAACTTTTGTGTCATGCTGAAAGAAATCTTCATGGTATCCATTCAGAGGCCAAGTTGTGGCATTTATTGGGATTTTAAATACATTGTTGTATAGTTAGCTTGCTGAAACTGATAGAGAAACTTGCTGAGCCGATTCCGCAGATTTTAGAAAAGTGCATGATGTCGCCCCATTAAAAATACTTTTTCTTTCCTTAAATGTAAAATGGGCAGCATCAATAGCAATCTCATCATGGAAGAGCATGACACACGTCCACAATCTATTAAAGGTTGTTGCTTTAAGTGTTCATTTTTATGCACAATTTACACCTGTATTCTGTTCATAGTAATACTGCTCTCACTCACAGTGCGAACGTCATTTTATGTAGACATAAGTAAAATGAAAATTCCTGTGTATCCTCCTGTGCAAGAAAAAAAGGATACAGACATGGCAATTACAAGGCAGCTGAGACCCTATATGATTGTTTCTACCCTAGAGATGCACACAAAAGGCACCTGGTCCTGTGATAAGTGAACCAAGGTTAGTTTCTAGAAGGAAGTCACACATGGAGATTTTGTGAGACATTTTTATGCCTGAAGATCATGCTGGCAGGACAAAACATTCACCTACTCAGGTAGCACATATAGATGCACCTAGTTCACTGACAAATGGTTCTATGATTGGTCCAGTAAGAAGATCCTATGCTGACATACTTCATGAGATGATTATCAAAGCTCATCGGAAAAGGAAGAGACCTAAGATAAATACTAGGGAGGATGATCATGAACTAAATGATTACCTGGACAGTACAGCACATTTAAGGAGCAACATTTGATACCAGCATATGAAAGAAGTGGGAAGGAGGACTTTGAAGGAGGAATGATTTGCATGTGCAATCCTGCCTTATACCATGGGGAAGTCTAAGATCTTCGTAGCTATTGAAATAGACGTCCAGACAGCATATTGTCTATCACACATAGCACTTTGCCTGACAAGAGACCAGTTCATGGGTCGAGATGCCTATCTTAAACGGGCAACTGAATGGACAGATCCAGATGAAGATGATTATGTACAGGACACAAAGACAAGAAACAGAGCTCACACCAAGAATCACGCGATTATATATGGAAAGCCTGGAGTGAAAGGAGCCGGAATCAGATGGAAAGTAAACAAGAAACTTGACAGTCCAGGAAAGACTGAAGAAAACATCTGGCACTGGAAAAACAGGGAACAAATGCAGATTTGGGGATCAGTGTTATCACCAGATGGATGCGAAGAAGGAGTGGTTATCTACAGAGCCTGGATGATATATGATCACCATGAATCAACTGCTTGGAATGCCCAGGTAGAGTGCAAACCATTATGGCCAAAGCTTGCTAAACTATTGACTTGGGTCGAAGACAGAGGAGGACCCTTGCACAGAATACCATTGGAAAAATCAAAGTTGTGCTTCAGAAATAATGGCACAAGAACAATCGGAGAGAATGGGAACTGCAGTTGGATCTTTGGTGCACCAAAGATGAATCTTGAAACAGCAGTGGTTATGAATCATTATTGGACTTGCGGATCAAAACATATATGAGATTGCCAAAAGACTGGGGAGGAATATGCACAATGGTGAATGTTCATGTTCCAGCATTGATGATTTCTAAAAGTGACCTGAATATTGACAGTTTCCCAAAAGCAGATGCTCATCTAAGCAAAAAGAGATCTTTAGAACTGGTTCATCGAATGAAGAGAGAAAATTACTTTTCTGCCAAATTGATAGAAGCCTTTGACTCTATCCCATCTAAACACAGATTATTTAGCCAGATGTCATCCGTATTCACGTTAATTTTCATGCCGAGAATCCAGTTTGGAGCAAATACTAAATGGTTACAGATAACCAGATGGGAATTGCTGCAGACGATCAACACAATCATAAAGGGATTCCATGCTATCAGAGATGAGAGCCATACGACTAATGACTCTTCAGAACAAATACGTCTTGGACATGATCACAGCTATGGATGGAGGTGTTTGTGCAAAAATCAGAAAATCATATTGCACATTCATACCTTCTCATGGTGACGAGAATGGCACCTTGACTCAGGCCATAGAAATGCTAACGAAGCAACATTTCCAGATGACAAACGAAGTACAAGACATTGCTGATGACAGCTAGTTTGGATCGCTCTTTTCTTGGGTTCCACAATGGATGGCAGACATGTTCCAGTTCCTTGGAGCCCTGATCATGTTAGTGTTGCTGGGGTTCTGTGAAATCAAGATAATAATCACACAATGCAAGAAGACAGCAAAGAAAGGCGTGGGGATAACAATCATGATCGATGTTGAACCAGGATGGAAGGCCAGAGATCTAACAGATGAAGAGATCAGAGACTTTGTGAAGGCCAGTATCCATGCACTTGAGGGGACAAAGTTCCTGAATCCAAAGAACCATAAGGACTATTTGTGAAGATGGATATATTGTAGTCCAAGTAGTCAGTGCATGCTCCTGACTTGGAACAAGGGTGAGCATATGAAATCATCTGGATGCCTGAAAGGAGTCATAAAGATATGGATACCAAAACAACATTTCTTCAGCCAAGGATGTCTGGAGGTGAAGGATGATGGGAGAGTGGTCGATGAATCACCCTGAGGGGGAAGTGTAGAGAAGGATCTAAGTACCCCCATTTCAATCACTTTGCCCATATTGCCAATCGGCTGAACACCAGAATGCGACACACATAGAAAGCCCTTTGAAATAGAGATACCAAACAGAATCTTGGAAGCAAGGTTCCTATTAAGGAGACTGTCCGAGTGATAGTCTGGAAGAAAGCAGGACAAATTGAAGAAACAAAGAGAAATAATGATGTCATACAAATGCAAAGCTGATGTATATATAGAAGAGATGCAGAAACCAGAGCCTGGAGGTAATTCTATAAGGCATCAAAAAGGTATCGAGATGAGTGCCATCTTGGGACCAAGATGAAGAGACTTATGCTACAAAAGTAATGAAGATACTAAGCAATTTCACACATCTAAATATGCAAAGAAACGCCAGCAGATGAAGTATTCTTGAGGCTAGCGCTTTATAGTAGAGTGCAGCATGCACGCCAACGTGTACATATATAATATATATATATATATATATATATTGGAGTCAGTGAAGGATGTATGTTCCCATTACGTATGATAGCAGTGCTGAGCAAAAGAAGGAAGGCCGCTTTTCCCAGTTTCCAAGTATGGCACAGTTAGAAAACAAGTGAATTACAGGCGAAATAAGTCAGCAAGGCGAGGTTGGATGAGCCAAGAAGTGAAGGCCTTATCAGACTGGGATGAGCTGACATCCGATACGTGTGAAAGAGTGAAGCTTCCTGTTCAGAAGGCATTGAAGAGAACAAGAAGACATCAGAGGTCAATTGGAAAATAGCATTTTAATACACTGAAAGCTCAATTTCTTGGTCTTTAGTCACGTGGGGAGGATATGTTGGATCACACCTACGCATGAGGGCAGAGTGTGCCTTCACTTCCCTGAATTCTTCAGAAGCAAGGAACATTTCCAATGATGTATTCAAAGCCCTAATTGACAGCAGACCACTGAGGTGATGATGGATGATCATGTTAATTGGTGAGAAGCTATGGTTAAGACTCGCTTATCTGCACCTGGACGCTCAGCCTGCATGCTGCTAACGTAGGTTGGGAGAGTACTGACGGAGGTTAGAAAATAACCAATGGCAGAGGACCGCATGATGAAGGGTCCTATAGTTGTGTAGCCAGTTAGACATTGTATATTTAGTAACGTTCATAGTGACACACTTTTAGGGAAGGGCTTAGTTGCCTCACCTGATGTGAAGAAGCATATCACTTTATTTCACTGCCCGAACGGTTATGGATTGTATAACAAGATGATCCATTTAGACCCTATAACATTCACCGATATGTTTTTAAGTTTTGCCACGTAGGATGACATTAGTTATATGCAGGTTAACGTCACTAATGACGAAAATGTACTATATAAATGTGATTTTTTATGAAATGCTTTGAGATTGTGATGAGAGACGTCTGCTGATGTCCATTGTACTCCCTTTTTTAGATAATTGATATTAAAACAGTTATCCTTTTGCCAACTACCTGAGTTGTTTTGATTATTGATGTGTTAATACAATTCCTCATCTATCTCATTGGTATTGCTATCTCATCTTAAAGGGCTGGAAGTTCCAGTTCAGGTTTGTTGGCAAAAAAGTATTGCGACAGATGACAACATATTTGCATGCTACAAATAAGGGGAAGAATTTACAGAAAAGATTGCCCATTTTAGAGTTGTGGAAGATGTATCAGAGCGCGAAAGAAGATCCACCTGAGAAGGAGTGGATGCTTAATCATCATAAAGAAGAGGGTATAACGCCTTCAGCTCCTCTTTCCACTTCTGAAAAAACTCATCTTCTCCCTTCTGAAAACAAGAACACAGATACTTAGGAGAAGAGATTTTATCCTTCAAGGGAATTTAAAGCAGTAATTAATCTGACATATGAGCCCCCTGTAAATGACAGCGAGGATAATGTGGAAGAAAGCAAAAGTAGAGAACGCAAATATATATTGACATGCAATGAAAGTATACAGCGTGATCAGAAAAAGGACAGACAGGACAGGCAGATTGAGATAGAGGAAGAAGCAAGGAGACAAAGGGAAGTGAAAGACACGACTACAGGAGGATCAATAGTAGAGAATGAATGGATGGGAGGACAAATATTACTCAATCTAGATGATAAGGACATTGATGGGATCGTGAAAGAGAAGAAAAAGAAGAGTGAGAAAAGAAAAATAGAGAATACAAGAGAGTATAGAAGGAAAAGAAGGAAAAATAGAGGAAGTGAAAGGAAGAACATAGATTGTAAAAGGCAAGAAAAAAAGAGAGATTAGAAGAGAAGACATCAGAGGAGATAGAAATACAAAGATTGAAAGTACATAGGTTTCAAAGAAGGAAAGAGGAAGAAGAGTTGAGAGAGATGAGGAGAAGGGAAGAAGAGATGAACAGAACTAGGGAATTAAAGGATGACAAGATATATTATCTATTTAATAGAAGCATAGTGCTGATCAAAGCATGAGAAAGATCTGAGGAAGAGAGTGGCTCACAACAGTCCCGTAGGGAGCTACAAGGGATACCGAGAATGCAAACATGAGCTGATGAGCATGAAACAGAAGATATAGGGAAACGGATTGGGTATTTATATAGGCAAATGAGGGATAAAGATAGGTGTACAACCAAAGAGAATGTCGAAGGATCTTTATTGAAGGAAATAGGAGGTAGTCTACAGAGTCTGCCCATCAAGTGGCATAGTATGTTCTGCATGTTCTACTAAAGAGTCTCTGCTTCAAGGGTGAGAATTTAGTCTGTTACAAAGTCTTTCTTCTTCAAGGGGGAGAGCTACTTCTGTTACAGGGTCATCCTCATTAAGGGGGAGAGTGTATTCTATCACAGAGTCTCTGCTCTTGAATGAGGTGACTCAACAATATTTCAAATCAAAGACTTATTTTTCCTGACCTGATTTTTCCAGCAGTCTCTCTAGAAGTGTAAAGACTTGTGGGCCTCCTCACAAGTTGGGCAGTGCAGTACAAATGTGGCAGTAATAGCGTTACTACCGCATTACTGCACTGCACCAACTATAAATTGGGCGATAATTTGGAGGAAAGTTGGAGGATTCACCTCCATCTTAGAGCCGGACCAAGTGGCGGTAACAGTAATTGTGTTGGGTGACATTCTGGCAGATTTACCACCGGGATACTGGCCAACTCGTGATGAGGCCCCAAAATGTCAGATGGTGAAGGATTAAAAGAAAATTAATTTCTTGACATGGGGATACAGCATTTCTCACGGGGAGATTCCA
Organism: Ambystoma mexicanum; assembly: GCF_040938575.1. NCBI lineage: Eukaryota > Metazoa > Chordata > Amphibia > Caudata > Ambystomatidae > Ambystoma > Ambystoma mexicanum. Next base: position 283,596,051 of record NC_090922.1, read on the forward strand.
TTTCAGAATAAATTCTCCACGGGGAGACTTTATTACGGGGGAGGGTTTATTTCCTGACCCAAGCTTGTAAGAGAGAGTTCCAAAGACCTATTGTTAAGGCTTGAGTTGTACCTGCTGCCACACAGGATAGTATTAGCCTATTGATAACGCTTTGCTACTTTAGTTTGATCCCGTCAGCAATCACCTTTGTGTCAGCCGGTTGCTGATCAGCATCCACAGCCTGTCTTTTCTGGAGCATCCCTACATGCCAAAATATTTTGCTTCGTCGCGGTAATCAGATGTGAGAAGAAATGAAAATAGTACCATCTGTTTGCATTGTGCCACAACTTTATGCAGCAACTGCGCACGTGGAAAGATTTCCCTCAGGCAGTACTGATTTACATGAAATAGTTCCTGCTTTTTTTTTTTTTTTAAACTTTGATCAATGACTATATATAGAATGCTAAGTAGCTGCTCTCTTTTTTTTGTTGTAATTACATGCCTGGCTTTCCTCCCCTTACTGATTCCTCTTTTAAATTGCCCGCTAGTGCCCACATAAGAAATTGTCACATTTCTGGGGGAGATCGCAAACTGCAACACAGTTTTCTCTTGAGGGCGTGATGGGCAAATGATTGGGGACAGAGGAAAAGCATATATTTAAGTCTCCGGTACCAAGCCTGTTTACGGTTCTCACCTCCATCCCACCACCGCCATGCCAAGAGATCCTGCGAGTTCTCGCATCACGGTGTTTGCTTCTTGTCTACATTAAAACGTGTATGCATTTCTATAAATTAACTTCCCAAAATCATAGGACCAACGTTCCATTTCTGCACGCTTTCATTGCTAGATTGGCAATGAACATGTGCAAATCCTTGATAAGAAACCAGTGGGCGGTGTCACAGAAACTTTGCTCCAGTGCAATTAGCGTTTGTGTACAAACTTCCCTCGTGCTAAAAAGTGTACTTTCAATTTCATTTTAGGATACATGACTAGAACTAGAGCAAACATTGCCCTGATACAAATAGTGTTTTAAAATAATATTTTGTTTGCCCTGGGGAAGTAGTGTGACTAGTGCTAAATGCAACTACACTACTGTGACGTTTCTATAAGACCACCTCAGGAGAATAGCTCAGGGGCAACGAGCTCTGCTTGGAAACTTGACGACACTGAGCAACACAGGTTCGATCCCCGCGTGCGTGCTTAGAAACCTTAAGCATAATATAAATAAAGAATTACAGAAGACCCCCATTGGCTGTGTGGTCCAATGGGGGTCCCCTACTTTAAATCTTTATTTTTATATCAGGAGTGATGGGACAAGTTGAGCTTGCAGCTGTAACACAAGAGACCACGAGGACTAGGATCTCCCAGCAGTGATTGATTGGTGTTCTGGCATGTTTTGTTATAAGTCATTTCTAGAGGCCTCCTCTACCTTTGGATTGATTGGTAGTGCTCAGGCAGTCTGTGTGTGCCATTCTGTATGGTTCTGGTTTTTTGGAGGGCCGTAGTCCGATATTGCATAATAAATGACAGACAAAAACATTGAAAATGGCAAACACTGGCAAATGTATATTTGACAAAGGGACAATAACAAAATACAGCATACACATTAAGATAACCGATCCGCAGAACATACTCTAGGTCGTTTTAATAACAGTGGAACGGGAAAAGGAGGTGTTAAACAAGACATAATGCTCTCATGCGATAGCCATCGCCGTGCCCTGACAAGGCGTATGGGGGACACAGAGCTTAGTTAAGTGCTCCGCCGTGCTCACTGGTTACATCTTGTAGTAGGTGCACTTAATTTTCCACCCGCATGAAATTTACACGCAGGTGTAAAACAAAGTTTTGTTTTTTATGGAATCCACTTACATTTAATACCTGCTAAAGGGCAGGCGTTTTCCATAGAAATTCATTGATAAATGCTGCCATAATTTGCAGGCAATATTCATTATTTTACAAGACAGAGTGGAACCTCCAAGAGGAAAGACAGCGTCACCTGCTTTTACATTTGTGCTCTGCACGCTCCTCGCGCAGCTTTAATCTGCACGCAGGGGACCCGACAGCACATACATTCAAATTCTAGGTTCCCTGCATGCAATGTGAACTTAATGGAAAAGGACCCCCATATTGCCCTGCAATTTCATTTTACATGTGGCACAACTGCTTTCACTCTTCCATTTTCCACTTGGCCACACTTAACAACACAGGCCGGTGCAATTGTCCTCCATCAAATGTGTGTTCCTCGTTGTACGCCTGCAAGAGATGTTCATGCAGGTGTACAACTGATGTATTCTTTTGGAATCTTCCTGGGCTTTGCACCGTGGAAATCCATTATTAAAGACTGTCTGAAAAGCATATTTGCTGGCGACGTTTACTTTTCTACAAGATGGAGTGGAACCTTGAAAGAGTAATAGGCAGTTTGCCTGGTCTTTACTCTTTCCTTGTCCACTCGACCTTGTGGGCCTGTAAAGTTCCATGCAGGGGACCCCGCAGTAGATAAGTGCTAACATCGGGGGTGCCCTCCAGCATGCACCTCACATTTCTTATAATATGATCCTATTAATGTTTTAGAAAAAAAAAAAAAGATTGTCATGAGATTTGAGCAGAACAATTAAAGTTTGTGGACAGTAGTTAGTAAAGCTCAAAATCTTCTTGCAAACAGACACCTGGACTGAATCTATTATTATTTGCGAGTTAAACATGAATCAATTGGACACCCACTTTCAGGAGGAAACTAATAATTGGGAAAGAGAAGACTATTACAAAAATGTCCCTATGACTCAATATACAGAATGGGAAAGCTATTCCCATCCGTATGATCACTAAAAGTATTTAAATAAGAACGATGATATATATCCAAGCAAATAGTACTCCCAATAAAAAATAAATAAAAAAACTGCTGACATTTCAAGCATGATGCTCTAATGAAGTTAAAAAACCAACATCAGGACGATTGTCGTGAACATATGTAAGTGTCCCTACACTCCATAAACCATAATGGTAACCACATTCAGATGTAATATATTCCTACAGCCTCCACACATTCCATGTGAAGTTTGCCATACAGAAAACACAAGCAGCACTTGCAGTTCAAAGTGCCCATGAAGTGCTTATCGTAGGTATTTTATACAAACTAGTCTCGCACAGGAGAGGCCTGAGCATGGACCATTTTAGCTGGGAGCAATATTTGCAAAAAATCAATAGAAGCAAACACACGTGGGGATTGAAACCTGGCCATTTCACTCTTGTCATATAAGCTATGTTATGCTATGTTGACTTATACCGCACACTGCTACCACCCAGCAGCAGTCTCCAGGCACCCACATGGATCGACAAAAAAGAGGACGGGGTTGGTAAGTGAGGGTAGATGGATAGGATATGCCCAGAACCTGGGGAAACTGACATTTGTGGGTGTTGTGCTGCAGAAGGGTTGATTGTGCACTGATTGTTGTATCTGTAAGGGTGACGCACAATGCATGGGTGGTTATTTGTATGTTAATGTCTGTTATGTTGGGTGTGTTTGTGTGTTGTATGTGTAAATTGGCTGGTATTTAAGGTTATGGTTGTACGCACTGGCTTGTTGTGTCCATAGGGGTAAGGTCCAGTGCATGGGATTGTATATGCAAGTGTTAGTTATGTTGGGTGTGTGTTTGTGTTTAGTTTGGCTAGCCCATGGGTGTGTGCATAGTAAAAGGGATGCTTGTAGGAGGGGAGAAGGACTGGGGTGGTTTTGGTACACTGGGTAGTCTCAAAGTTCTTCTTGGTGGCTAATCTTCACGATCATATCTAAATTTAATGCATGGCTAATCTTCACAATTCTAACTATGCATGGCTATTCTTCTAACATCTGTCTAAATGTGATGCATGGCTAATCTTCACAATTCTGTCTACCAAATAAATCCCACAGAAAATCAAGAACTAGCTCAAACACGATTGCCAAATTCACACAAATCCTTCTAAAAGGCAGCAAAAACCAATAAAAAAATGGATCAGAATCAATTTAAGGCACCAAGCATCCAAATTATCATCTATTATATCTGTATCTTTTGACACCTTTTGTTTCTTGCTAGGAGGGGCAGCACCCCTCCTACAATTGTAGCTGGCATTGGTAATGGAGTTGGCTCCTTGGGATCCACTGATTGAGGTTTAGGAGACAACATTTTATCTTTAATACGTCGGGCTAAGAATTCCAGAAAAGGTTAAGACAACATAGTCTCCAGGACTGTATTAGTGATATATTTAGCCATATTTGATGGTTCGCCTTGGATTTCTTCTAGCCTCAAAGGAGATGTATAAGAGAATCCTGGATGATTGCAGAGCAGGATTCTAAATGTTGAACACAACAGGTCTGGGTACCTGTACATTGGTCAACACTAATAGTGTATTTGATTGAGTAGGTTCAGCCAAAAAGTGCACAGTTTCAGGAGAAACCTGCAGATACATCTCACTGAAGTGCCACAAAATTCTTCAGGTGGCATTGTGAAGTATTTTTACGAATCAAAATCCTCAAAATTCTGAAATGAGGCTACCATGCTCATTTCGACTTTCTGGTACCTGTGGCACATCTGTCTTTAGAAGAGCTCCTTCTTTTGAGCTTTTTTTGAGAAACTGATACCGCGATATAATCTTAGTAAGCATTTAGTACTGCAGCAGTGTACCAAAGGGTTGGATGCACAGCATTCTCAACCCTTTATATAAAAGTAACAATAGGAATTAACTTACAAATTGTTAAATCCTGGCTGTGCTAGATGTTCCAGTGAAAGTCTTTTGAAAGGTACTATTAAACAAACTAAACATCTGGATCAACGATAATAACATACTGCCATTTAGTCGAACGGGTCTCCGGAAAGGACTTCCAAACGGACTACTATAATAGTACTAGTAACAGTCATTGAACAAGCAAGAAAACCTACTGACGGCTATAATATGTGGCCTATGTCGACTTCAGTGCAGCTTTTGACACAGTCTGCAGGAGTAAGCTTTGGCACAAACTTTACCAATGGGGTATACCATTAGCACTCCTCAAAACAATAATGGCTTTAAACTGCAACACAAGTGCAGTTTGTATGGCTTTGTCAAAATGGTAGTCTGAACAAGAAGATCGATACTTTAGTCGATCTCAAACAGAGATGTGTACTGGCTCCAGTTCTATTTAACTTGTACCTAGCAGATGTACCAAAGGGCATGCATTCTGATCAAATACTTCCACCAAAATTAGGTGAATATTATTTACATGGGCTTGGTTATGGAAACGTGGCTTTGTCACAGTTGATCACATACCCTAGGGATTGCAGAAATAACTAGAAGTAACACAATCATTTGCATTTATTAATAACAAGAAAACAAAAATTACGATATATATCAAGACTAAATTGTAACAAAATAGAAGTTGTTCCTTCCTACAAATATTTAGGTGCAACAATTGATGACAGAAGTATTAATATTATTATTATTATCATTATTATTATTATCATTATTATTATTATTATTATTATTATTATTATTATTATTAGGGTTATTATTATTATTAGGGTATTTATTGAGCGCGGGCTTCGAGAAGCAACAGAGTGCTTTACAAGCATAGGGGGAAGAACACAGTGAGGGAAGCAGAGAAAAAAGGAGTGTGGAGCTAATAAGGGAGGGTGGGCAATTGGCAGCATGGGGAAGACAGTGGGGAGCCAATCACAGAGAATTAACTGGAAAGAACATATTAGCAAGATCAGACCTCGAATATTACAGCATACAGCGGTTGTCAGAAACTTTGCATGGCATCATGGGGGTTATACCTTGAAAGCCCTTGTCGAAATATATAAAATGATGATAGTACCCTTGATGTTATGTAGTGAAAAATTCTGGGGAATTCACAAGTAGGGAGACATAAACATTATTAAAAATACATCCTATTTCTCTCCCAGTCGAATATCCGAAAGCTGTATTTGGACAATGGCTGTTAAACATATGCTGCTACAAAGTAAAATTACTCTCTATGAGGAATTGGTTACCACAAACCCCCAAACAATGATGCACTTTATATATAGAAGCTACATTACAAAGCACACACACTTGACCAATGCTGGGTGCAACGTTGAGGACAACAGAGAGTTCAAATTTGCAATAGGTAAAAGCACACCTGTATTTTACAACGTCCTTTTGTGCCCCAAATATTTCTCCTGGTCTGGGATCAAAAAATGTAAATAGAAACAGCCAGTAGACCTGCTGCTCAGTGGGACACTCTGTCAATTGCAGGTACAACCCCATAATATATTTAAAATATCAAGAATAATCGATTAACCACTTTGATGTTTTTTGCTCAAAAGTTGTTTCTATTTATTTTTGATTTCTCCATGTCAGATCTTCTGACAGGAGTTTGTAGGTACCTTGGTCTTGAAATCGTCACTTGCACTCAGCCTCATATGTGGAGGTATTCATTATGACGATTTCCCCGATCATCACATTTTTGTTGGCACTCAATGAATTAATCACTTCCAATTCTTTTCTTGAGATGTTTCTGTTCTGTAATGTTTCACAATACTTGATTTTTCATGAACTCGATTTTTAAAAGTCATCAATGAGTCTGATTGCATAGTTGGGATATATTTATTTTCCTAACAGTGTTCTTAATAGGGAAAAACATCAGTGTTTTGTCTGTTAAAGAAACTATTTTGGTCTGTGATCGAACCAAGTGTAAACTCTGTCAAACTGATAGTCCAGAGTAGCTCTCTCAAATTTGTGAGTTGGAGAATGTGCACATGGCAGTTGGTTGTTTACTGTTGCCACATGGACAATGTTGGCATTGAGGCATTGAGATTGTAGGAATTATTTTTGATTTTAAGTTATGAGTTGGCGCTGATAGGCATCTTTATGATTGATTTGCAGCCTCCTAAGGAGCATCCATGTTGGATCGAGCCATGTACATGCAGTGGCAGTAATGTGGTGTGCACTTGAGTGTTACAATGTATGGTTCACTTGATGCAAACATGAAATATGTTTTTTGAATGAAATTCCAAATTCAAAATCCGTTTATGAACATCACAAATAGATTGTATAGGGGTTGTCCCTACAATTGACAGAGTGTCCCACTGAACAGCAGGTGGGCAGACTGTTTCAATTTGCAACTTTGAGGACAGCCATTGTATTGCATTTAGATTAAGTCCAAGGGTAGCCAATGTATTCCACATAGACCAATTCGGAGGGTAGCCAATGTGTAGCATGCAGATGAATTCTCAGGGTACCCAACATATAGCATATAGATGAACTCGGAGGACAGCCAATGTATTACATGTACTAATTACCCCTGCTGCTTTCTCCTCTCCTGCATACCTCTCAAGTACCACACACTCCATTCGGGCCAGCCACACCACACACAAACACACACACTGCATACCTCTCAAAAACCACACACACCCACACGACAAGCCACACTGCACACAAAACACAAAAACCACACACCCGCCACAACGAACAAGCGCAAACAGCAAACAATCCTGATACTGGGTCTAATCCCTCCGTTCACAACAGCCCAGTGCACACAAACAAAGCACACTCAAGAAAGCCAACTTGCACAGACACCAGTTTCTCCTGGTTCTGCAAACATCAACAGAAGGGCACAACCTTTCCTATCCCTCTTACCTAACTAACCAAATCCCTGTCCTCTTTCTTACAGAGCCACTTGAGCACCTGGAGACCATGTTAATGGTAACTGTGTGTTATAAGTCAATTTAACATAACATAACATCCAGCCTGATGAAGAAACAGCTGTATTGGACGACGAAACTGGGAGTTAATCTCCGCCAACATAAAGAAAATTGCATGCAATTTCTTTTAAAAAGAAACTTTGATACAATAGCCTAATATGAACATAATACTGAGTAACCAACAAAATTGCTTTGTAGTGAATACATGACAACTATATCAGATCTGGGAAAACATCTAAATGCGTACAAGAATTTCCATTTTATGAGACAAGGGGGAAATATTTCCATCTTAAATTAAACATATTACCTACTTCGGACGTAATTGGGGCAAAGGCTCAATTGGCAGTGAAAGAGAGGGTAGGCAGATTATATAAAGGAAATGAGGTGGAATCCCTGAGACATTTAATGATTAATTGCCATAATCTTAAATCGATTTGTGAAAAATATAATAGACGAAGTAACAATGTGAACCTGTTGGACGATGAGGATGACTATCTATGGATGCAAGTGGGTAGGTGAAAGGCCTGATGTATGCGCTCTGCACGTCCCAAACTAGAGATTGTGGAGTTGGGCTGCGCCGCTGTGGTCAATACTGTGTGCACCTACTAATACACAGTAAAAACAATACAGTAATATAGAGAATGACCCGCAGATTGTGCTTCTCCTAATTGTTAATTATATATAATTCATCAAGTATATGAGGGAAAAATGTTCATGAGTCCATAAATCGATGCACTTTATTAGCACCCTGTGTGAGCTGACACATGTTTCGACTAAAGCGTCATTCTCAAGGCTGACAAAATCAAAATTAATACCAATCACATGAAATAAATACATTTCAGTAAAAGGATTATACAAATATGGATTAAAAATATGCTACAATTACTAATTACACATGCAGAAAGAGAACACAAGAGGGTGACAGAACAGATCACTATCCTAAAGGAAGAAATTGCCAAAATGACTAATCCAGAAGCCACGAAAAAGAAACATTTTGAGAAAATGTTTGAAATGTTGACTGAATATCAAGACGAAATTAAACTCAGGAAATGTCGAAAAATTTTCAGAGATGATAAAGACTATCGCCTAGATAGAGTTTATACTTTCCAAGCAAAATATGATAGCGTCACAGCCAGTTCTAGTAATCATACTCCTATCCCTTCTCCAGTCAGCTCGGATCCGGATTCGGAGGAAGAAGCATCCACGTCTGATACCAGTTCCTCTATGAGCAGTACAAGTGGAGCAGGTTTTTTAGGACAAATAAAAAGGTACAAGAAGGGTGCCCAAACATCTTTCAAACAAGTCAGATTTCGGATCGACCAGCAATCAAATATTATAACAACAACTCCCATATTATGAGCAGGAGGGGAAGAAGGCAGCACAGAGGAAGAAACAAGACCAAGAGGAATACTAACCAGATCTATAGCACACAAGCAACAAGGGAGATGAATATTCCCAATTTAGTTGTGAACTTATCAAACAGAATACTTGCGCCTACTGAAATCTCAGTCCTGAATAAGGGACTTTCTTATGCACCTACTTCCAGCACCAATTTCATTCAATTTCAGATAGATTTGTTCAAGTTTGTACGAAAGTTAAAATAAAAGAAATATTTTGCCACCCAGGTACCAATGTACAAACCGATACCACCACAGAATCCTTTGAGCACACATACTTTACAACACATTGAGGATACACACAAATAGTTTTATCATTCAGCTCAGAAACTCCATTAGATTATTTGGACGTTAGTAGAGATTTAGGGGTGGAAGAGAGAATGTTGAAACTCCAAAAGCTCAAACCCAAATCCAGATTTACCCCAAATTTAGCACTTGACAATGTTATTGAAACCTTTCATCAGGCAGTAATAAAAGACATACACAGATACATGGATAAACCATAATCTCCAAACCGTAAAACATTTTACAATTTAACTCAGGCAGAAAGAACATCTCTGACCAAACTAGCACAAGATCCAACGATAATTATAAAAGAAGCAGACAAAGGTGGTAACATAGTGATACTTAACACTAATGATTACTTACAGATGGCTTATCAACATTTAGACACTCCTAATTGTTACCAACTCTTAAAAGCAAATCCAACTAAAGAAATAGTTAAGAACATGTTGACCTTGATCAATGACTGGTACACATTGGGATATTTAACAGATGAGGAAAAGAAGTTCTTGAGTATCACTGAACCCACCATGCCCACTATTTACTTTCTGCCCAAAATACACAAAACCTATGAACATCAACCAGAGGTCAGGCCTATTATGAGTGGAATTGGGTGGGCCACTGAAGGCTTGTCTAAATATTTAGACAATGCTTTGAAATACCATGTCACTAAGATGTCCTCATACATTAGGGACACGACACATGTGATACAAATACTTGAACAAATCGAATGGCAATCAGACTATTTGTTAGTCACCTTGGATGTCTCTGCACTATACACAAGTATAGATCACAATTTAGCGGTGGCATGCCTAGGTTACACATACCGGAACGAATCAGCTTCATATTGAACTCATGTGACTATGCTTAAAATTTTTCTCAAATTCACACTCCAAAATAACGTATTCTTATTCAATCAACAATATTTTGCTCAGGTAAAAGGTGTAGCAATGGGGGCTAAGTATGCCCTGCCACTGGCAAATTTATTTATGTCACAGATGGAAGAGACTCACATTTTAAATAACACACAGCACAACTCCAAAATTGTACTCTGGAAGAGATTTATAGATGACATTTTTATGATCTGGTCAGGATCAATGCAGGCATTATCGGATTTCCTTATACATGCCAACAATAACACTTATGGGATCAGATTTACACCACAAAAAAGCTGTTGTAGTATAGATTTCTTAGATCTTACGATCTTTATAGAGAATAATGTCATCAATACCAAAACGTTCAGGAAACCTTCTGAGGCTAATTCTACTTTGCACTCTACTAGTTGTCACCAGTCTTCAACCATCCAGAACATTCCGAATGGAGAATTTTACAGGGCTCGTAGAAATTGTAAAAAAGATGAGGATTTTCTATGGGAATGTGAACTTTTAACAACTAGGTTTTACCAAAGAGGTTATTCTAAGGACAATATCAATAAAAGTCTCAGCAGATATCTTACAATAGACAGAACTATAACCTTGCATCCTAAAAAGCATGAAACCAAAATTCACTTGACTATTGATGTCATTACTAAGTATTCAAAAGATACTAAGTGTTTATACAAGTTATTATTGCGGCATTGGGACATTTTACTACTTGATAAAGATATCAGACCTTATTTAACGGATAAACCGAGACTCGTTTTTATTAGATCAATGACGATTCGGGACAAAACAGATTAGAAATGAGGCACAAAATGTAAGTTCAACATGGCTAACCCCTACAACAGGTTTCCACAAATGTGGAACCTGTTCAATGTGTAGATATGCAGAAGACAATAGAACAAGATACGTAGTGTATGCATTAAAATGTATTTGTGATTAGAACTACATAGGGTCCACTATTAGATAATTACGATTCAGGATACGAGAGCATCTCTCAAGTTTGAGTAGCCAAGATCCCAGACTGCCTCTTGCCATTCATTGGCAAACTAAACACCAAACAGAAGATAAGACAGGCATACATTTCATTGGATTAAAGAAAGCAAGGTTGAATGCAAAAGGGGGAGACATCACCCTTAAACTTCAACAAATGGAAGCTAAATGTATATGCCGTTTTCGATGTACAGAGTTAGGTCTCAATTCAGACCATGAGATGCATGTCTTCCTATGATCATTACGATCACTATGTCAAGATGGTTAGTTTTTTACAAATTATTTTTTAATCAGATTGGTATTGAAATTTGTCTATTGAGAGATATTTCATTTACCCTCCAATTTCAGTGGATTGACTATTCAGTCATATACATGTTAGGGGTTGAAGGCAGATGTATCCACTGGCAACTCATTATCAATATTTATTAATGTGAAGTACACTTATGTATAAATTAATGAGAGATATTTAATTTACACTCCAATCTCAGCGGATTGACTATAGAGTCATATACATTTTAGGGGTTGAAGGCAGATGTATCAACTTGCAACTTTATCAATATTTATTTATGTGAAGTACACTTATGTACAAATTAATAATCACGTATTGTGCATTGTTCAGTCCGTGCAGCAGATTCAATGACCCCACATCATGAACACACACTTATTTAATAAAACATTTTTTTAATTTTGTGGCTGCCATCACGTATCAATATATTTCATATATTTCCTTTGTACAGATCCGCATCAGTGAATATAATAGAGCACAATCTACGCATTCACATACACACACTTGTGAAAATGAGATGCGCGTATGTGCACATAAGAAACACTACCTATACTACAATGAACGCATGCACAACCTTAAAACACTATTCTCCTCATGGAGCATGCATATTAATATAGTGAACGGCCACTGACGCATGCGCGACAATACTTGATCGCGCACATTACTCATACAGTACATAAGTCGCCGTGCCCTTAGGACGCGTCTTTGACTTCTTTATAATTATCGCTCATGGGATTGAACCCACATATAAGGTAAGGGTATATTTTCTAATATAACCTCTATAAGGAAGAATCAAATATCCATATACTAATAGGTAGTTTTGTATTAAACAAACAGGTAAACTGCAATGGATAAAAGATAACGGGAACAACAAATCATATTAATTTGAAACATACATTTTATTTGTGAGCTTAAACCACACCGGCATCTGGAGGGTAAGCATATATGCATATGGGCTATTTATATGAAACGAGTTTCAATATAGTATCGATATGGAGTTACATAAAGGTTTTACTCTCATGTCTACAGGCCATACTAGAGTAATAAACACATCATGCATATAATCACTTCAGGACATACTTTGGAAAGTTAAATTTGTTTGGATATTGTCCACAACACAATCAGCAGAAGATAGGTGAGAATCCACTTTTATACCAATACAATACCATATTCATTGTAATAGTTATTCACATTTACTATACACATCTAATCAGGGCAGATGAGGATAAATGGTTTCTTTTGGGTTGCTGCATGAGCATGAACAATGCATGATTAATGTGACATCTGGCACATTAATAGTGATAATGCACATAGTAACATATTGCCATTCTATCTCTCCCTGCTCCTTTACTACATTGAACATATCGATCTTCATAATATGGGTATGTGAATCCTATTATTTATCTATTTATTTATGGATTGTTATTCTTTAGCTCACAATTGTTGATGAATTTTTACATGAATTGGTTTTGTGTATAATCCTTTTACTAAAATGTATCTATTTCATGTGATTTATATTAATTTTGATTTTGTCAGCCTTGAGAACGACACTTTAGTCGAAACACGTGTCGGCTGACACAGGGTGCTAATAAAGTGCATCGATATATGGACTCATGAACATTTTTCTCTCATATACTTGATGAATTATATAAAATTAACAATTAGGAGAAGCGCGATCTGCGGGTCATTCTCTATATTACTGTACGTATGGATGCAATTGATGTCTGGAAATGACTCAATTATTATATTATTATTATTATTATATTATGTAGAAAAATACTTGGAAACAAAGTTTGATTGGAATATGAATATAAGAGGATTTCATGTAAGGTGATAGAGGCATTTAGCCTTAGATGTTTTATAGATTGTTTGTGCATTATGTACCTGACAATAAGTAATAATTTACAGATTTGTATTTCTATTATAACGTACGAAAAAGATTGATGGTAAATGTGCAAAAAAACATGGCACTTGCCAAATTTAAAGTCATCTCATCTAGATATGTCTCATTTCCTTTATACATTTGATATCATAACAATCTTACTGCTGGGCTACAGCCACCACATTCCAATGGGATGCCTTGATGATTTTCAGATCTTCCATAACAACATATGTTTTTGAGTCCTGTGTGTGTGGAGGCAAATGGATAATTTAATTAATACTGCACCCCTCAAGGTCATTAACTCCTGCAGATGCACTATACAAACTGTGTCTGCATCTATCGGCCACACCTATGCCCACTGTAGCCCACAATAGTGCAGCTCCTGATTTTTTTGATGATGTGGTTCAGCCCTAACTCCTTCTGTATGAGATAGTTGAGGAGGATGTGGGTTAACAGGCACTTAAAAATAAGTTCTCGCTTACTTGAAGGCTATCCACTTTAATATGCCACCACAATGTTCTCGCACAGAAGAGATCATGGAAGCATGTTTTATTTCACCTATTTTACTGCAGCTCACAATAAAAGATGACTTGGAACTGGATGACCTGGTCCTGTCCATATTCTTATATGCATTCATTGGAGCAGAGTCAGAAGTGCCACCAAAGATATAATTGAAGCACAGGATATCCACGTAACCTCTTTGAGAGAACGCTCACTCTCCTTGAGCTGTGACTTCCAAAAACCCAAATAGGGGATTTTAATTCCAGGAGGCTCATACTACTGGACTAGTAGGACTATATGTTGCCCTGGGCAGTGCCAGAAGCCCCAACCCATCATTGTCGTGTTGGGGCCATTATTCTCGAGCACCTTGGCTTTGCAGTGTGACGCAAAGCTCTCATCATGTTAATCGAGCTATTTTTGGTCTGGGCTGAAAACACAGCTGTAACAGCTATCATCCTTGGGAGATTGACACCTACAACCTGCAGCTAGGAATCTAAATAAGTTAAACAAAATTGGAACAAGGTCACAGCTCTGTCTAACACCCATTTTAACGGAAACTCTACTAGAAATCTCAACATCATGCTCATTCCTCAGCAGCCCTTTGATGTTCTTGTGTAGAGCCCTGATAACAGAGACCAACGCAGGATTCATCCCTGTTTTTAGCGGTCAGCATTTCCCTTAAAACATCTCTACCTGCTGAGTATAGTTTAACCCTTAAATGAAGGAAACCCAGTTTCTTTCTAAATCCATTCTTAATGAGGGAAAGAGCTGAAGCATCATCCAGGCATCTTATTGTCTTTGAAAGAACTACCTTGCCTTAGTGCTTACTAATGGCATCATGGAGTGTGTTGTCTTGATAATTCTCTAGTTGTCTCCTGTCCACTTTTGTTAAAAAAATCTGGACTATTTCAAACAATGTCTGGGATGCAGGAATTATCCTTGAAGTTACAATGGCATTTAACAAACTAAAAAGTGCCGGAACCCAAATTCTGTATTCTGACTTTTATGGGTTAGATGTCACTTTTAGCAGATCTCAAGGCCATCCCTGATGTTAAACAATGTCAGCCTAGTAGAATTTCAGAAAGTGCAACAGGAGGGACCTGAAACCCACTTCCACCCACATTGCCCTGAGCACCCTGCAGAGCCACGGAAGCAACATTTCTGAATCATTGGACCTGCCGGAAAGCTCCAGATCTGCCAGGGCCTAGGTCTTGTCTCTGCCTTCACCAATGCATGTCATTTCATCTTGCTAGTTTCATGTAGTCATCTTGAAGCTTTCCACTAATCATAGCCTAGCCTTCCTAATTACCTAAGGGAAATGCTTTTTCTTCTGCCCACATTCTTTGTTGAACCATGAATATGTGGATGCAGTTGTGATTTGTTTTAGCTTGTTGCTCCTTGAGGATTTAGGTATCAGAAGGGCATGAATTGGTGTTGTCATATTTGGTGCAGCTGAATTTATATACCCCCAAATGTACCAAACTGATCCATTATAGCCTCCAGGTCAGGCAGAGTTGCACTGTACAGGGCTGTAAGAGTCTCCTCGAGTCTGACCATTGACCATTTTACAGAGCTGCCAAACCTGTCTGCCATCTGAGTGTGCAATGCCCTCACTGCACCAAGTTCCTTGTTAGCTCTAGCTAGAGTTACCTAATACACAGAGGGTTGTGGTCACTTTATCAGATAAGGTCAGAAAGAATCTGAATCTCTCTACCAATCCCCAGTATTCCACCTCTAAGAAGTAGTAGTCAATTAGTAACTTGCCTTGATGGGCTTTAAACGTAAATGCAGATGGGAAGCTTGCTTGCTTCCTAGCATTAAGGGCATGCATGTCATACAAAAGAGCCTACTGCACATTTGCAGCCCCATTTTATTTAATGTATCACAGATTAAGTGGCAGCACACGGTGGACGCTAAGACTTGACCTACAACAGAATGTTTATAGAACTCTCTAACCATGTGTTGGAGTCCTCACCATGAGAAGGGGTAGGGGGTGATACATGATCCATCAGGCAATCTATTCATATAAAAGACAATGTGCCCTGTGCCTCTTACAAATCAACTATATTAGATCCCTCATTGTAGATATTAAACATTGCAAGCAGTGATTTACCTGCACATATTAAAATCAGATATTTAACACTAGAGGAGCCTGTATGACATGCAGAATTGTCATCCTTACCGAAAATAGCATTTTCTCTGGAGTGCAACAATGTTATCTTTCTCAATGTAAGTCTGCCAGTCTAAGACAAAAGGCTATATTTAAACAAACTACAGAGCTCAGGACTGACCTAAAAGCCCCTAGACACCTGGTTCAAATTTTAAAATAATGTGGACCTCAGCGGTATATGCTGATCTTGTGAAACCTCCTTACTATCGGCTGCATGGGCCTAAATTGTCAATCAAGGACTTAAAGATATTCTCCACACTATAGCCCTGTGGCTTCAGCTTCTTCATGCCTGGACATTAAAGACTCACTTAGTTATTCATTTTCCTCCAAATGAAACTTCTATTAATGGTTTCAAACATTGTTCTATTGGAATACATGGGTAGGGGTAAAAAGGATTGGGTGACCATAAATCAAATGTTTTAGTGAGGTACAGTCCATCCCCAGGGGGATATTTACGCTCATCAGACAGAATTCTACCGGGGGGCCTCAACATTATCACATTAGAGAGCAGGGGTGATCTCTTGGCCCCATTCCTACCCACACATCCCTCCTGACCATCAGCATGTTTTATGGGATCAGGGCACCTGGGCTTCTTCTGCTACCTATCCAGTAGCAGCTTGGTTCATCATGGAAGAAGTAGTTGCTTCTCTTCCATGAGATAAAACAACTGCCCCAGATATGTGAAGGTTACACATGCTCTGTCTAGCCAAAAGGTGGTCTTATTTCCCTCTTTTAAACCACCCTGGTAGATGTTCTAGTCATGCATCTGGGGAGATCCATGATCTCTACTATTTCTTTTATACCCATCATGTCTTTAAATATCATCATCCATTTGGATATAACCAGTATTCCTTGGTCAGTTAAGCATCCTGTGTGAATACCCACGCTGGGAAAGTAGGTGATCTGCATCATGAAAGTGTATTGTGTTGGGTTCGTATTTGGAGGGAAGCACTCTGGGTACTCTATGGCATTATCCAAAACAATAAAGATGAACTTAAAGCCAGATATGTAGTGTTATTTTGCCAATTAACATCCATTGAAATGTGTTTATAGGGACATGGATTGTAGGCAGGCATTGATAAGGTGCTTGCTTTGGATTTCTATATTTATCATTTTATTTTTGATCACATACACCTGACAATATGATTTGATGTTATAAACACCAGTTTAGAGCTGATTGAAAGTAGTTTCTTTCTTATTGGCGGTCTTAGGTAAAACACATTGAGGGCTTCATGTTCTGGGTTTTTTACAGTCAAATGGAAGTCTTTCAGGCAAAAAAGTGGCTATGTATGACTGCAATTTTCCTTTGGGCTGGTCTCTACAATTTATATAAAAATACATTTAAGCAAAGAGCAACTAAATATATTTAACGATATTATTGTAGGTGGTGTATTCTTCAAAGGCATCACAAAGTAGAGGAACCTCTCACTGGGAAGTTGCTAAATCAGGGAAGAACAATTGGTTTCAGTCATCCTATTAGTTGTCTCCATAAAGGTAGTATGTTTCAGTTAAATGGATTCTGGTTGGATAATTGGGGACCCAAAACCTTCTTTTACCTAATATGCATCTTTGCTATGGAGCAACACCATCAATGCTGGGTAGAAAATCTTTTCACAAATCACCTGGATAAACCATTAGCTGGTTTGCACTTAACAGTTTTATTCTCCTAAATGAATAGTTGTGAGTAATTGCCATCAGGTAAAGGTGTAAAAGCCTTGCCTTTTTAGACTTGCATTAAATAATAACATGATGCCGGTAATTCCATCTCAAAAAGTGTGGGCCGCTAATAAGAACTCCCTTTTAGAAAGCTCCATGTCTAAGGAATAGTGACACCTGGGCACGGCTGCATCAGTCTCTTGAGCTACATCTCCTGATCTCCAGTGGCACAGAGCGGGTTCAGATGTGAACGTCACCGCAGATGGGGGTTGCATTTACATCTGCACCTCTGATCAAAAACCATAACAATTATGATAAGCTGTGGCCTCGTGGCAGGGAATTCTTGAAAAAATAAACTGCATATAGGTTTGGTGTGGTGGCTGGTAGTTCATATAACTATTAAAGCAACATCTGGTTGTGTAGCAAATATATGTCAACACTGTGAGCCCAGGCAAGTTGTGGAAGGGTTGCATGTATTTTAGGCAGACTGCTATCTATGCCGAGCCAGCAGGAACATGGTCAGGACTTCTGTGCGTCTCTCTGATCTTTTGTGGGGTCAGATAACACCTCTCTCCAGCCCACAAACTGCACAGCAGGGAATTCCTGAGAACTGAGTTGCAACTGACACATACTAAATGTAAGGACCAGCCTGCATAGCAAAGAGCATTTTAAGTAGCATGCATGGGAAGGGAGCAGGTTCAGACAGCTAGGACAGAAAGACAGAGCAGAAAAGAGGGAGGAAGGATTCCTCCTCCGTGGTTTTCAGTGTGCTTCTCTTTCATTCCTGTCTCCTGCACTTCCTACACAGCAAAGCACGATGGGTATGCTGCCAGAAGGCAAAGGTCAGTTGTTAACTTAACAGTGATAATACCTCATAACGCAATCTTGCTTTTGGTCAATCCTAGGTTGAGTTTTGCATTTTAAAGGAAGGAGGTGCCCAATCCTTCTTGGATTCAATTTTTGACTCAAAGGACTTCAGGAAGAATGAATTGGACCTTTTTGGTAGAGCATTAATTTTGAAATCTCTCGGCCAGTGATGAAGAAAGGAGTTCCAAGGCAGAGGCAGGATGTGCTTCCTACCCATCCTGAGGGGACATTTGTAGTGAACTGCTGTTGGACTAGATCTGCCTTTCTCTGCAAGCTGCATGTGTACCCACGTCCCTCCATGGAGGAGCAGGACTCATGAAGGTGCTGGCTAGCATCCCCCGGGTTGGGATTGAAGAAAACAAGGACCAATGTTGTCTCTGAGCCCCTGGATTGGGAATCACTGCACCAGCAATGCAGCTGGTCTGATGTGTTCTAAAGAGTCGGACCACCATTGAACCATAATTTGACAGATTCAAAGGTCTTAGAATCAGTACCCCCTGTGCTGCCTTTGGCACTTCTTCAAACTGTTTGTACCACTGTTGCTGGATCCTTCTAACCTGGCTAACCTCCGATATTACCATCCAGAGCACATCACCAACTTCAAACTGCTGCCTCTTTCTTCATCCCATCAGAGCATTCGTATCACAGCTTCAAACTGCAAGACCTCGACTCTTACTGCGGGAACTTCACCTCACTTGTCAGGAAAAAAAAGTAGTTGCCAACTTTTTGATTCAACTCGACCGTTGAACCAACCCTGGTGAGCCATCAGAACTACATTGCTCAAAAGCCACCTTTGAACCGCACTGAGAAGCTGCTTGAAACCTACTTGATGCCAGCTCAGCACTTTCAAGCATGACTCGCTGCACATGAAACTGCCCGGGCTGCATCTTGAGCATCCAGAATCCTGGCCCAAAGCCTGCAAACCATCAAGACGTGATACAGGTTCTTTTGAAAGGCTCCAGGTACCATGGTACATTTTGGGACCTTAGAGTCAGCTAAACCCCCATTTTTTCAACCATGATATTTCTGTTTATCGAGACATTGTAATCATTTATTTGCCATTCACCTATCCTACATTACCCAGAGTGTTTGAATTCTCTATAAACTGCATATTCAGTGTTCTTTCCACAGGGGTGCATTTTTGTTATTATGTGAATAGTACAGTTATTGCATATGGTCAAATCTAGTATATACATTTTTAAAGAAACTTGATTGGACATTATTTTTATTCGGACTGCTGTACTAGACTGTGAGGGTTACTATTGTGAGCACATTCACATCCCTCTAATGAGGATAGCATGTACTCTACCCACATTACCACAACAGACTAAGGAGGTATATATCTTGACTGTGCCGCTTTCCCCCTTGTGATCACAATTGGTTTGTAGAAGTGCCAGGGCTGATTGGGTGGTTTAGCCACTTCTCATCCTTGTACTCCTGCAGGGCAGTAGCCATTGCTTCACAATAGGAAAATACAACATTTCCCCCATAGTCTGTATTTATTACTCTGACTCTCACATGAATGCAATAACTCTAGGAAAGCCCTGATCATGTGCCAGTATATCCATACATTCCCTAAGGAAGAATGGTGTAATTCACTTGGAATCTAGAAACATTACTAAGCAGGAATGCCAGACAACAAACTCTGGTGATGCCCATGATGGCCAATGGGCCTCTCAAAATACATGTTGATACCCCTAGGATGTTGGACAGGTAGTCATGAGCTCTCTCATTGAGAAAGTGACAATGAAAATATAGGATGGATGGATTCAATTCGTAAAACGTGGGTGAAGATGTGTAAGAATCTTTAAACATAACCCTAACACAATCTCTATTTCCCAGTCAGATTACTTAAAAATGAAAACATCTTCTGCCACCTTTATCCTTATGTTTACCCAAACAAATGATGGTCACTTGGACACTGTACTAACCATTACCATCTCCCACATCTATTGCATCAGTTCTCCACACAATACTAGACCCTGAAGGGAAGTCACCCCCCTGATCTTTCTGCATTGTGCTGCTATGTTGCTTTCTGATTGCCTAACAAATATATTGGATAGTATTCAGAATATTTCTTTGCTGTTGTCATTGTAAAGCAGCGGTTTCTTTTTAGATTAAAGACCGTCATACTGTGAGTTCCCAAAATAACTCAAAATGAGTTCAATATTGAGTTATCCAAATAACTTTATTGTTTATATATTTTAATCTATATTTCAATTGCCGTCATATCATTCATTAGTGCAGAAGAAGTAAATTAGTGTTAATGTCCTTTTGATCATACACCTCATTATTCCTATCTCATTCATTTGTGCAACAGTCATATGTTCATGTACATCCGTTTGTTAACCCCAAGAAACGATTGACTGCATATAGAGTTTGAGTACGAATACTATGCCTCTGTTGTCTTAATGGTGTTGTTAGAAAAGGCATGTTGGGATTTCTGCATCTTCAAACATTATTTTCCACTGATTAGTCCTTGCAAGCATCTACTGTATGTGTGGTAGCTGGTTTCACGACACAGGGATACCCATTGCATTGAACTGATTCTGATCCTCATTATCTGTCACATGTTTATGATTCAGTGCATCCCAACAAACACAAAGGCAGGTTTTAGGAAATTGTAGTCCCACTTCTAGCGAATCCTCAAAATTAGGTGAAGCCTTCAACAAAAACAAAAGAGTGCTAGGGGTTAGGTTTCTCTATTACTCAGATGAACTAAGATTGCTGATAGAGAGATCAAACCCGTAGTCTCTAAATACACTCACAGGACTAATTTTATACAAAAATATATCAAACAATTTTATCAGTATCAAGCACGGTTAAAAAGTTAAACCAAGTACAATAAAACAACAACCAATCTCTAGATACGAGTGCAAATCATCAAATATTACTCATTATGTACACTGGAGAAAAGAGAGCAGACAAAAGTAGGCATTACAGGGTCTATTTACTAAACCTATTTGTAGATGTCTACTAAATTAAAGTGTTGTGTGCTGTGCAATTGTTAGAGCATAAGTCACATCCAAACACTTCATTCATACTATTCATCAATCAAACAATCTCATTCTCATTCAAACTCATCCCGACATGTTTCTTTCTGATAATTTGTTGTAATAGCCAAGCAGAAATTCATCAGGGGTATGTCTGCAATATCTCACTTGTTTGCTACCAGAGACTGATACTCGAGAAACACAACATAATAATGTGTTTTACACTAAGACAGAACTAAAATAAATGCGTTTTATCCGGTGCGCATCGGTAAATTTCAATGTCAAGCGGCCTCCAATAGGTGAAGTCCTAGAGGGGGTCCATCCTATTCAACACTCGACCAGCAATATGATTAATCATGTATAAAGACAACGATAAGGGTATCACTATAGGAACCCATAATCTTAGTCTTAGTCAATAAGTCAAAACTCAATTAGACACCAAATTCTAATTTATGTAGAGCTCCCCAATTAATTAAGAGAGCATCACGCCAATCATGGCAACTATGACTGTTAACACGACTTCTCCTCATGAAGATTAGAGTAGGAGGCTAGGGATTAAATGGAGTTAAGGGTAACTCAAATTCAGCATATTCGTTTCCATCATCTTCTGTTGTTGTTAGATGCATAATTATAGATCACTGATTATTTGAACATTGCTTCAAATGAAGTCATACTACTCACCAATGAGAATACCTAAGGGCCCATGATTCAGTGCATTCCTTAGCACAATTGGTAAAGTGGCACACGTATTGTCTCATTTTTGTGTCATTGTTATGCAACTGTTAGTAGGGCCTTGTGGTATTCTGTAGGTCACTTGGCTTGGTAACACTGACTACAAGAACTCTCTACTGGCCCTGAAACATCTCTGGATACAGCTATGCCATCAAATTAAACTAGTGTTAGTTGCTCTCTCTGATCAAATCCTCACAAACTATCCCGTCGACCATGTGTTCCCACCTTAAGCACCACTCTGTTTCCTCTTTCCTCTCTGCTGTTGGCTTGGCCTCCCTTTAGGTCACTATAACAAGGGGGGCCATGTCCACACATCTTTCTGTTTCCTTCCCCCCATCATTCCCACTGGTCTCCTAAAACCCACACTATTTTCTCTATCTCATTTCTACCCCCACTTTAATCCACTTTAATCCATAAACACCTACCCATCCTCTACTCTGCCAACCCAACCTGCACTCCAACTGACCGCTTTAAACCATACATTGTTCATGAACTTGCACCTGTCATCTCTGCTCACCTCTCTGACGTATTCACTCTTGCTCTCAGCTGGTATCTTACAAGCCTGTTATAAAACAGCCACACTCACACCTCTACTGAAGTAACCAGTTGTTGACTCCAACCACCCTTCCTCTACAGGCTTGTCCCTCTCTGTCCTTACCATTCTAATATCCTCGAGAGGATGCCGACTGTCGCCAATGCAGATTTTGGTGTATAACCTCTTATGAGACTCCAAACATCTTCATCATCGCTTTGCGTTCCATTTCTCATGACTCTCACATCTCTTCCATTCTCATCCTTTTAGACCTTTAGACTGCATTTGTCACTGTTCATCACCCCTCCCTACCTCAAACATTCTATCTTCTTGACTTAAAGGACAATGTATTTGACTTTGGTCCTCTTTTCTTTTGGATCTCTCTTCCATCTCATGGGAATCAAGCGCCTCCTCCCGAACATCTATTTCAGTTGGTGTTTCTTAAGCATCTGTCTTAGGCCCACTTCTCTTCACCCTATATACACCCTCCCTCTACAAACTGATTTCCTCTTTTGGCTTCATGCTACTGACACTCAGATCTTCTCCTTCACCTCCTTCACACTGGCAAACTGTATGCATAAGCAACTGCCGAATTTGCTGCCTCGAGCTCAACTCCTCAAAGACATGAGTCATCTTTTTCCCTGCCTCCAACACCGAAACCCCTCCCCCTCTCTCATCTCTTTTCCCCAGACTTTTTCACTGTGTCACCCATAATTTTCACCCTTGGGGATCATTTTGACAGCAACCTTAAACTCTTTCATTTAATTATGGCCACTTATACCACTGACAAACCTCCTAAACATTTAAGAAATCTGCGAAACTTAAATCACCCCTGAACTGAAACACGTATCTCTACTCTTGTAATAAAGAAACTGGTCTACTGTGCAAGCCTGCTTCTTGGTCTCCCCCTCAAATATTTGACATGCCTTAACTAAGTCCTAAGGTTTTCAACATGCACACTTTTCAACCTACCCAGATCATTATACACATCTACTTACCTGTACCATACTGTCTTGTTCTACATGAAAATTACAATTGTTTGAAATCCCTGCTACTTGTCTATAAAACCATTTGTATTCTTGCTTCCCACTAACTTGATGACTGCATCTCACTGTACTTTCCTTCTGATTCTTGAATCTTCATATTCGTATTAGTCTGCTGCCCCCACTGACCCTCCCTCAACTGTTGCTCCTTCTCATACAATGCTCTCTCAATTGGAATGCATTGGCCCTTGGCCATAAAAGCCATGTTTTCAGTGGAACTCTAAAAATGTAGCTCAAACTCCACCTGCTAGTGATTGATAGCGACTGCAAACTATTGCAACCTCTTTTCCAAGCCAACTGCACCACACACCTTTCCCACATTCTTCCGTCAGGGCTACTTTGTAAATACTGGCCTAAGGATGGCAAGGCAAGTCCCTGAATGCTCATACCAGAGAGAATACAACCTGCTAGGGAAGAAAGGCCCAAGACGATCTTGTAAGGATAAAACGTTTTAATCTCGCACACAGAGGAGAGCAACAGCAAAGAACTCTGCTGCTAAGAACGTTCTGCCAAAAAAGAGTACAAGCAGAGGCTTAAGAAGAGAGACATCATCATAGAGACGCAATACATACAGTAAAAACCTGTGTGGCTGGTTGATGTGCACCAATATAGGATCCACCTTCCCAATAAGGGATGCCAGGTCATTGTTTTCAGCCCAGTCCGTTCGTCTTCCATCACGTGGGTGCTGCAGAGATCATCTTCTTTTCACTGACGAAGGTCAAAGTACAAATTAACTACACTCCCAACACAATGCTTCTTTATCATCATACTATGCACCTAGCAGTCTTTAAGACTGCTACAAAGGAGGTTCTGGGGCACTCTAACCTCCACACACCCATTTCACTCACTCCCTTCTGCGCCATCCAGCTCCCAGGTCTCCACCCTCACTTTGAACTATAGTGTATCCCACCCTGCACCTCACAATACAAATCATATAATTGTAGTTCAAAGAAGTGCAATGGCTGTCCTCTCTGGTGGTCAAAGGGCACCTGGTGCCATGTAATTCAGGGATCCTAAGGTTTAGTCAGTTATATGGGCTATAACTCGTGGTTGCCTGGGGATGGGCCTATTCATGCTTTGGCCAGTGTGAAATAACATGCACATCAGGCACTGGTCTATGATCGTGGCCTTGTAGGGACATTTCTTGCAGATGGAAAAGCATATTTGCAACACTGTTAGAACAATAAATTAGCTTTAGGGCAGTCGGGGGTGTGGGTTGGCCTCATGGGAGCTCGGACATGGCTTGAGATTTCCCTCATCTTGCAATTAGGGCCTAGTGCATGAAATGCTGCATTCGTTGTGCAGGCCTTGTCTCCACCCTATGGTTACTAACATCTGCACAAAATGCAGTAACATCTATACAAAATGGCAGTCTTGCTTGCACCTTGGGCTACACTATGTGGGTTGATTATATTGGGGTGGGGTCCTACCACTGTCTCCCTCCAGCCTGACTAATCCTAGTGCTTCGAATGCTGCTTTCCTTACTCTAAAGCATGTTGGGGTTGGGACAGTGTCGCCCCTTCCCAACATTCCCCCCATTTCGTAACAAACTCCTTAATAATCCTGTGCTCTTGCTGTCTCCTCTCTGCTTTCTCATATGGCTGTGTCCCTTTTATTGGTACTTATGCCCTGCATACTGATCGCAAACCTCTCCCCACTACGTGCATATTCCTCAGGTGAGCAAGTCATATAGATGCATGCCCCACCCCCTGTCATGTCCACCCAAATCTCTGTATAGTTATCTATATTTGGGGGTGGGGTAATGATAGTGTGATATAGGTGGTCATCTTCATTTCCATATGGGATGGCAAGCATTTCATGCTTAGGTTCACACTGTGGGATATTTTTTTTATCCCGCAAGGTGCTTTTGAATCCCCAATTGATATCATCATTCTTGTGCTATTGGATGCCACTTTGGCACAACATCAAAGACCCAATTGACAGGTGCACATAATAACAAGGATGAACACAATGATGGGCATCAATATCTTCATGATCGCTTCTAGCCACGACGGGGCCCAGTAAAATGCCATGGTGAGCCAGCCACTCTCCTGTGCTCCTCCCTCCTTCTTTATACGAACACCCAGGCCATGGACAGCTGCAATGATGTGGGATAACGACGCATTCTCTGCATCCTCTGAAGGCGAAAATGTGCAACAGGAATTGTCAAACCTTTTGCAAACCCTGCCTTCCATTTCTACTAACATGTCCAGCACATAGCGGTTTTGCATTGCCATAAGTCTCAATGCATGTAACTCAACCTTGATCATGTTCAACCCATTCTCTGTATTGTTCCTGAGCTGGACCAGCCCCCAGAACATGATCTGCAACTATTTGGCTATGCTGCATCCTGTACTCCAGGAAACATTAGAGATGCGAAAAAGAATTTTGCTAAGCGGAGGTGCCTATATTCTTCTGGTATTTTAGCAAGCAATGCAGAAGATTATTTGGATATATAATTCAATCTTTTTGTCCTCTTTAGTTGTTGGAACTGTCCTTTTCCTGGCAGAATGCAGAGCTATTGTACGGACAACGTTTTTATTTTCTTCTTCTTCGAATATAGCAGGGCTAGTTGATTCCTCTGCAGCCAGTACTCCTCCCTGCAGGTATTCTTCTGGGATTACTAGCAGCACTGAATGATGTGTGACTAGCGAACAACAGCCCCTCCATGATGGTGTGAGGTGCAAGTAAGCTTGTTGGCCACAGTCCCAGTACTAATCCATTACAGCTGCTGTTCCCCTCTTCATGTCTGCAATCAGGTGAGTCTCATTGCAATGTTTGTTCAAGCCGACAAAGACTGTATCCTGGCTGTGGAAATATAGTCCATATAGCCGGTCAAGTGGCACAGCGAGTAGAGCGCTCGCTTTGACATCCGTGCAGAGCCTGCTAGCACAGGTTCAAATCCCGGCGGGGCCAAACTCAGCCTTTCATCCTTCCAAGGTCCACACACCAGGGGTAATAATAAGCAGCGCTCAGATACCTGAGGGTTCATAGCACTATATAAGTGCCAAATTATTATTATTATTATTATACACTTCTTCCCTGTGCACTCGCACCAGCTTTTCCATTGTTGCAATACACGTGAGCTTTGTGATATGATCAGTCCATATTTGTGCAATGTTTCTTCGCATGCCACCATGTCAGTATACCAAGAGATGGTAAATATGGGATTGCATATATCCTCAATCGCATCCAAACATAGTCCTTGATACGTATCATACTTTTTTTGTACTTCCGTTTTCATTATTCTATGCATGCTTTCAAGGGTGTCACCTGTAACAGTACTATCAAAATATCACCATACTGTTTTGAATTATTAAACACTCCTTGACTTACTGGAACCAAACTCTTCACTATAACTCTCAATGCCAATTGTTCATTCATGCTTTGTGTTGAGTTGTTCCTGCTACAATCAGCACTAATAATAGTATGAACACTATTGCTACTCATATATGCATTTCCATTATTATTGTTAGTATTCATGTTGCTACTAATAAATGTAAATCCACTAATATTATTCATGTTTATATGTAATGTCCTGTTTAAATATACAGTCCCATTCCCCTCTTTATAGGACCTCCCCCCAGAATATACTCTACCCAATAAAGCCCCAACAGTGCCATCAATTTCATACATAGACCTTCAGTAATGGTCATTCCACGATAGTAGGCATAGGCCCATATATTGTCATTTATGCATCTCTACTACTTATTTACATTTGTGAGAGTCATCATCTTCTTTCCTGAAATGGAAGCAAAAGACACAAAAAAGAGCAGAGAGAGAGAGAGAGAGAGCGAGAGAGAGAGAGAGAGAGAGAGAAAAAGAGAGAGAAGAGAGCTCATGAAAAAACAAGAATATGGAGCTAGCAGCCGCACAAAACACCACCTCATAGGGCCTACGGCACCAAAGATTGTTGCACCTATGCACACATTTGTGAATGTACACAAAGCCACCAGTCAGCAGAGTTTGTGTGGTCATGCATTTGTGATCTGTCGCTGTCATGGTTGCTATATCTGGTGTGTCTGTTTTCTCAATATTGGGAGGTGCAATCTGTTGGCAGACACATTTAATTGCCCTGCTTCCACCCACCTTGAGAAAGGGCAAACCACTACTAGGAGGTACCTAGTGCCATTGCAGCGCTTACCCATATCAGCATAATCTATATGTAATTCACGGAATGGCCCATTAGGGCCGGGCAATGTGCTTCGTAATGTCAAGTGTCATCCCTGTACTAAAGCCTTGACATGTGGTGCAACGTATGACCCTTTCTGTGATGCTCGTCTGGTTGTTTGGTATAAACCAGTCCTCCTGTATATCTGCTGTGATGCGCTGCTTTCAACTGTGCGATGGGTAATGTAACTATTCAAAGGCTACTGTTAACAGCTCCCGAGGCATTACTCGAGCTCTCTTGTCTCCACAATAGAAATGTTGGGGATTACTTGAATTCCATTTGTAGCCACAATTCTTTCTCCATTTCTGATGCCCTTCTTTGTAAGTATTGGATATTCTCTAGCTGGTGAGGTGGTCACGATGTACTCAGCAGGCATTTTATTTGGCAGATACGCCACCATTTTGGCTGTCACATTGGCGGCTGCATTCCCCATCAATATTGCATCTCTTCCTTTAACGGGGATGGTGCACTTGACGACTGCCTCAATAGATGGCTGGGAAATGCTTCTCTTAGCATTTTTAGAAGTGCTGCATGCTGCGCTGGGGATCCAACTGCCCTCCGAAACCAACATTTCTTCCAGTGGGACAGACCGGCAAGCACAGTTGTTGTGATGTATGCTCAGTCTGAATATATTGTGACATGGCACCCTCGGGCCGATCTCAATGCTTCAATGAGAACTGTGAGTTCCGCCGCCTGTGCAGAATAATACATGGGCAATCTTTTCATAACTACCATCTCATACTCCCCTTCCTCAAGTCGTGAAACTGCTGCCCTTGTATGTCTTTGTCCATCCTCCTGGTCAATTGTGGATGACCCACCAATAAAGAGTACCTCACCTTCCGCCAATGCGCAATCTTTCGCTTTGGGGATGTCATCCTCCTCCCCCTCATAGTTGGCGCAGTCGTGCATTGTCAGACCTACGGCAGTGGGCATAACTGTTAGGAAGGTGACGGGATTCACTGTTTTGCATCAAAACACATGAATTTGGGGCTTCAAAATAATAATCTCTTACGCTGAAGATCTCTTTTTAGTCAAGGTTTTCTTTGACCTTTCTAGGATGGCAAATAGAGAATGTTCTACATACAATGTAAAAGAGCACCCCGTTGCAGTAGTAGAGCATTTTTTCTATCGCAAATGTAGCAGCTGCTAAAGCTTGTTCGCATGTGAACTGCCCTTGCATCACTGAATCCATTATGCCACTGTAATAGACCAACGGCTTTTGGCCTATAGTACTTTTCTGTATCAATACTGTGATTGTGAGCTGGCCATCTGAGTGTGAGAACAAGTAAAATTCCTGTGTGTAGTCTGAGGTGGCCAGTACGGGTGCTGAAGTAAGGATTCCTTTAGACATCACACTTATCATATCTGCAGTCCACTGTAACTTATGGTCCTTTGTATTTTGTGCTTCCTTATGGGCTTGGAGAAGTGGTCTTGGGTATGAAGCATAATCTAAGATCCATGCCCTACTGTAGTTGCACAGCCCCAAAAACTTCTCCATTTCTTTAACTGAGGCAGGTTTGAGGGTGGCGCATACTGACACTGCCCTATCTGGTATTATACTTTTTCCATTCACTGATAGGAACTGTCCCAGATAGAGCACCTCCACTTGGAAGTATTGCAACATAGTCTTGTTGACCTTGTACCCTTTAGAGGCCAGCAATTGTAGGATTTTAATGAAATCCCTTTGGCTCACTGTCGCTACATACTAACAGATCATCCACATACTGGTTAATCGTGCTGCACACCTCAATATCCCATAAATC
Source organism: Ambystoma mexicanum (assembly GCF_040938575.1). Classification (NCBI taxonomy): domain Eukaryota; kingdom Metazoa; phylum Chordata; class Amphibia; order Caudata; family Ambystomatidae; genus Ambystoma; species Ambystoma mexicanum. Next base: position 283,625,870 of record NC_090922.1, read on the forward strand.
AGCATGCAGTATTCTGTTAAAGTTGCTCTGGCTCTTACTATACCCCAGAGGTAACCTAGTATGTTCGAAAAGCATCTGGCCCTGTGTAAATTCCATGAGGTACCAGGAGAAGAATGCATTCTTCTAGTCCACTACAGTGAAGTGTGTGGCTTCTTTAGGGATACTACTTAAATTTTTTGAAGGATTCACAACAACTGCAAATACTTTCTGTACCATGTCATTAAGGGGGCGCAAGAACGGAATCATTCTCCAATTGCCCCTTGTTGATTTTTTGACAGGGTATGTCGCTGTGATAGACATAGACGTCGATGGCACAATGATCCCCTGGTCCAGTAAGGCCTGTATTCTCTTTCTCATAACCTCCTCTGCCTCCCTTAATAATGAATATTGTTTTACCCTGGGTAGGACAGCACCTGGCTTCAGTATTATATGCACAGGAGTCATGTCTATTAGTAATCCCACATCATGTGGATTTGTAGTCTACAACTGTGAAGGCATGTGTTGTAAGTCTTCATCGAGCAATAGAGGTGGAGTTTGTACAGCCATCAGGGGGCACTGCACCCTTCGGTACTGTACCATTATGTCACAGCGGATACAAATCTCTAATATTATTTCTGCATTTTTGTGATTTTTCTCAAACAGCTAATCACCCGTCCCTTCCTTTAGTTGTACTGTTGGATCTATACAAAGCATTGTGCGTCACTCACACCCATCCCTGTCAATTCCTAGTACAAGAACCCTCTTGTCAAAGACCAACAATCCCTGTAAATCCAGCGACCATATCGTTCCCGCCACCACCTCAGGTGACACAACTGGACGAAAGATTAAATCTGTGGGCACTCATCAACACTGTTTAGCAATCTGAGGCACCATATATTACCATGTCTGGGTCGATAGCTGTCCTGCGAACCACCACCTCCCTTGTCATTAAGTACATTATCAACATTGCCCTTAATGCACACATCCCAGGATGTGGAACAAACTATACCGCAATCTGTAAATTATATTGTCATGTTTAATTTGCTGAGCAGGTCCCTGCTTAGCAAATTGACTGGGAAATTTCAGAATATAGTAGGGGAGCCCGCACCACCTTCCTTCCCACCTTTACGTCCAACTCCTCAGTCAATGGAACCATGAAAATAGCCCCAGAGAATTCCTGCGTATCGAGATATTTGCGTCATAATGGGAAATTCTGTCCCATGATGCATGATTTTGTTGCACCTGAGTCCACCATAAATATGAACTGTTTGTCTCCTATGTCCACCCCCACCAAGGGTTCTGCTTCAGGGTGGATTGTTGTTGGCAAGAACGGACACGCAAGGGCTCTGTGTGGGCTGTCCTAATAGGGACATGTGTTCGTTCCGGGGAATGAGAAGGGGTTACCCCCATCAATGTTACTGCGCCAAAGGGGGTGGTAGTCCTGCTTGTTACACTATTAACAAGGGTCACTCCACCCTGATGTTGCTCTGGCTGGTGCCGTACCTGTATATCAGATACTTTGGGCTGCTGGTTGTATGTCAGGGGTTGCCCCTGTAGATACCATTGAATATGATACCCTTGAACCTGTTGTGGATACAGTTGTCCTTGGGGCAATTGGCCCTGCTGCTATGACCCATAATGATACCCCATTTCAGACATTGAGATATTCCCTTGCAAAATGCCCCCACCTCAAACAATTCCAGCATTGTGATGGTGTAAACCCACCTCCTCTGTGTCCAAATCCCCCCGTTTGCTCCTTGGAAGCCCCCTCTTCCTTGCTGCGGTCCTCATTGCTGCCACTGTGGACCGAGATACTGTTGCCCCCTGCCCCACTGTCCTTGTCCTCTTTCAGCTCAGAGCACAGCAATAGTGGTGCTCACAACCTGATGCATGCTTTCTACCCAGTCCACCTGTACTGGTGTCAACACAGGTGCCTTGACAACAAGCTTTGTCAACTTCTTTTCTACCAATTTCGCTTCCTCCGTAGGGCGCCTTTGGGCTGTTTCCCTTTCCCGCTCCTTGATTCTTTTGCAATGGCGCATCATTATACTCTGTATCTTCGGCCACCCCCTTTCTTCAATACCCACGATCTTATCTAATGCCTTCTGCACCTCCTTTGGCTATCCCCTCTTTACAATGAAATACAAAAATGGTATAGAACGATCCCACTGTCCTCCCATTTCAGCTCTCCGTATCTCTTGTAATTTAAGAATGAATTTAACTGGGTCCTCATCATCGCCCATTGTACACTGCATCAGAAACTGTAAATCAGGGGTGTCTGGGAATGCCCTTCATAGCGCATCCCCCACCTGTGCTCTAATTCTGTCGAAGGATGCTCCATTGTATGTATCCTCCCGCTGGGTTATTCCCGGATACCCAGCTTTTTCCCACAAATCCACTGCATGGTACCCAATTATCGAAACCTTCAAGCTCTTGATGTCCCCTATTGCCAGGGGCACCCCTGCTGTTTGCTGTCGGAGAGCCTTAATCAAGTTATTTTTATCCCTCTGGGGCCATGGCGCATACTGAAACATCCCTGCCCCCTTATGTATGAGGGGCATCTTCATCTTCACCCCACTTCCCACACCCTTCTTGCACTTCCTCTTTTCCTTGCCAACATCATCCAGCCTGCACTATTCTTCAACCTGCCCCACCCCCATGAACTTTCTACTTGGGAGGTATTCTCAACCTCCTCTTCACCCCTTCCTTTTTCTTCAACCTGTCCCTCATTAAACATATAATTGTCACCCTCCCGCTCATCGTTTTCCAACACCATATTCTCCTATCCAAGGACTGACCACTCACCCTTGCTTCCCTCCTTCTCAACACATACGCTTCTTATTCCTTCAGTATCCATCCTTGAGCAGCACCTCCCCTAATCTCCATTCTTCTGATCCTTTTTCTGACACCCCTACATCCCTCACGTCTCACCAAACTTATCTTCAAACTCCCTTGACCTGACACCAGCGGATGCCGATACTTCAGGCGGGTGTGCATAGGGGGTAGGGGAGAGTTAGCCTGTGGTGTTACTCATGCTGAAGGGTTCCCCACCAGAGTGGTTACATAGGTTGAATTCATGTACCCATCTGCGGGACATGCTGTCAAGGGATATAATCCCCAAACATCATGTAATCCCCAAATATCGCTGACGCCCCACCCTCTCCTTCTCTCCTTCGGCACTTTCCATCTTTCTGCATCTGTGGCCCTGCTCCATCCCCTTGGTCCTCTGTGTCCTCAAACATTCGACAGAGGTCTAAAATGTATGTTCTCTTCTGTATCTGTTTACCCTTATACTTAACTACTAAAAATGTGAACATGTTTTCCAAGAAGCTCTTATTGTGGGAGCCCTGCACTGGCCAAGGGCAGGGCATCCCCCCTCCTCCCATCTCCATGATCCACTGCTTATGGTATTTCTACACCCTGTCATGATATAGTGGCAGGGCCTTATACATAAACTCTATTGGTGTTCCTTCCCCCATGATGGTGCTATCTATTTCTTACTAACCCCGCACAGCCCTGCTGATGCGCTACTCACGCTGCCGCTGCTTGTGACAATCGACAACAAAAAAGAAAATCACCCCCAGCCTTTTCTGTCCTCCTTCCCCCAAATGCACACACTACTTCACAAAATCATCCAATGTCACACGGCGCCATGACACAACAAATTACTGCTCCTCCTAGTGCCTGTTCTTCATCTAATAAAACATGAATACAATAAACTGAAAAAAACAAGCTAAAATAACAACCACTACTTGTTCCAGGCCTACTACTTATATGTGACCACTACTTTTATTTCCATATTGCTCCTTTAAGTAATATATTTTTTCCTGGTACCACCTTCCCTCCCCTTCGAAGGAGGGGCTCCCTGCCTTACCTTTGCTTTACCGAAATAATCTCTTCACAGTACAAACACCAATAAGTAATAACACAAACCACAACCACGTCACATTAATGATCTTGCACTACACGTGCGCACAGCTCTCACACTTCCCCATGCATCTGTCCCCTACTTGTTATCGCTTCTACTCACATGTGCCTGCTCACCGGAACTCCTTTTTTACACGGTTCCAACAGCGACCTGCACTCTCCTCAGAGCAGCAGCCTGCTTCAAAGAGCAGAGAGGACTTCTCTTAAAATGGCTCCTGCTAAATCACTCTTAACATGTTTTTTCAGGGCTGGTCGCTGTAGGTGGCTGTGGCTCCTTCTGGAGAAGTGGCCTGGAAGCCTCCACGCTAGGATCATGTCCGGGTCACAAATTTAAGGCAAGTCCCTGAACGCTCACACAAGAGAGAATACAACCCACTAGGGAATAAATGCCCACGTCAATCTTGTAAGGATAACAAGTTTTAATCTCAAACACAAATAAGAGCAACAGCAAAGAACTCTACTGCTAAGAACGTTCTGCCAAAAAAGTGTGCAAACAGAGGCTTAAGAAGAGATACATCATCATAGATGCCGCAATACATACAGTAAAAACCTATGTGGCTGTTTGGTGTGTGCCTATACAGGATCTGCCTGCACCATAAGGGATGGCAGGTCATTGATTCCAGTCCAGTCTGTCCATTATCCATCACATGGGTGCTGCAGAAATCATCTTCTCACCGACGAAGGTCAAAGAACAAATGAGCTACACTCCTAACACAATGCTACTTAATCATTATACTGTGCACCTGGCAGGCTTTAAGACTGACACAAAGGACATTCTGGGCACTGTAACCTCCACACACACATTTCACTCACTCCCTTCCGCGCCATCCGGCTCCAAGGTCTCCACCCTCGTTTAGAACAATAATGTATCCCTCCCAGGACCTTGCAATACAAATCATATAATTTTAGCTCAAAGACATGCAATGTCTGACCTCTTTAAACATTTCAGGACTTGTTACTTTGGGGTTAGTGGTCAAAGGGCACCTGGAGCCATGAAATTCAGGGATCTTGAGATTTGCAGGCCGATTCATGGAATTAATGTGCGCCAAAAATTGCAGCACAAGTGTGCGAAAGTGTGCGAATCACAGCGCAAGCGCAAAATCGCAGTGCAAGCGTGTGAAAGCCGCGCACATCGATTCATGGAAGTCCGTGCGCGTGTAAATCCTGGGATGTGTGCTAAAATTGTGTGTGGCTCACGCGGGCGCAAACGTCATCAAACGCCGTGCGCTACGTGCACAGCGAAAGCGCACATAGTGCGGCGCACACAACAAAAGGGGGTGGAACACGGGGCTTAACACACGGACTGGGGAACAACGTGTGAAAATGTAGGCGTTACGGGGGAAGTACAGGAGGCAAATGCGCAGAACACCCACATGCGCGCCTACAACACGTATTCATGGAATCGAACAGGGGAAACGTGTGCGCCAAAAAAGACGCGCTAATCTGGAAACACGTATGCCAGGAGGCGTACGCGGCCCGTGCAGCATAAAAGTGCGTGCAAACAACAAACAAGCTCAGACGCTACGATGAATATACCGTTCCTCGCAGCAGTGGTCATGGGACACTGCAGGAGGAGGAGGATAGCCAGGCCCTGCATTTTTACACACAGGACCAGCCTTTTTGGGATGCCTGATGACCAGGTGTATGGGAGGTACAGGTTTCCACCACACATAATACTCGACCTGGTGAGTGAGTGGGAGGATGACCTCACATCACCCACCCTGTGCTCCCAAGCACTGAGCCCCTTGGAAAAGGTGCTCATTGTACTGCACTTCTTGACCACTGGTTCATTTCAGTGGACAAGTGCCATAGTGGGGGGGTCTCACAGGCCATGCAGTCACGCTGCCTACACCAGGTGTTGGCCATCATGACTGCACGCCCATCAGTCCGCAGGCACATATGCATGCCCAGAACACCAGCAGAAAGGCAGGCTGCCGTCCAGGACTTTTACGGGGTGGCACACTTCCCCAAAGTGCTAGGTGCAATTGATTGCACCCATGTGGCTCTACGTCCACCCAGGGCAACTGAGCAATCTATAGAAACCGCAAGCACTGGTATTCCATCAACGTGCAGGTAGTATGTGATGCCAAGGGAATCATCACCTCAGTATATGCCAACTATTCAGGCTCCACCCATGATAGTTTCATTTTCAGAATGTCACCCCTAAACCGGGATCTAGAAGCTGGGCGGCATGGCGATACATGGCTGCTTGGTGAGTATAATTGCCTCTGCACATGCATGCATGTCAGATACTGAGTAATGTCACAACCCCACTAATGATACCCATCATCACCTCCCCAGGGGACAGCGCCTACCCTCTGAGCACCCACATGATGACGCCAATTCGGAACCCCACCACAGCACCTGAGGTAAGATACAACACAGCCCATATTGCAACCCGGGGCGTAGTGGAGCGCACATTCGGAGTGCTCAAGTCATGCTTTCGCTCCCTTGACCGCTCTGGTGGGCAGCTGCTATATGTGCCCCCAGTAGTGTGCAGGATCATAGTAGCAGCATGTGTCCTGCACAATGTTGCAACACACCGGGGCCTGCGGGTGGACATGGTGGTGCCCCCACATCCCCAATCACTGGAAGTGGACTGTTTTTTTTTTGGATTAAGGCGAGGACCGTGCCCCACACGCACTGAAAACATTTTTTTACAAAAGAGATCCTGCGCCTCACTTTCGCCCCTTTCTAGTGAGATAAATACTCACAATGGCCCCTGGAGGGTGTGCAACTTTGCAGTTCAAACCAAAACACAGTTCTGGACCATAGAAAATTGAAAAAATATATATATTTATTTTAATTGTACCATATTACATTCTATGCTTTAAAAAACATATACAGCCTAAATAGGGCTGCAATGTAAACCTTTTTTTAAAATTTTGTAGAAAAATGTTATCTAACATACATTGCCAACGTAAACTACGCACCAAATACTGACACAAATCAAAAAAGGGGAAAAAAGGAAAAGCAAGTGATAAATTAAATAATAAACTGATAACACCAAGTTCAGCACAAACGTCCTCCACCTAAATATTATCACTCACACAATTCATCAATACATACACTAATGGGCAGAAAATACATTTACATAAAATCACATTAAGAAATCTGCAATCAATTCTAAGAAAAAGCAATCAACACTACTAGTAAAGCTCTATACGTGTAACATTTAGTTGCCTAGTACTTAATCCTTATGTAAGTTAGGATTTCTCAGTAAATTTTTAATAAGTACAAGCTATCAATGCTCTATTGTAGCCATGTCTCGGTCACACGGTATCATTATCCCGACATGTTTCTTTCCCTAAATCTGTAAATCTTGTACAGGGAAATTCTTCAGGGGTATTGCTTCAAAGAGACGAACAGTAACACATTAAACACATTTGTATAATGTCGATTTCTTATAAAGAAACTTGGTTTACCCAGAAGTTGCAGCCCTCAGGGGTTTTCTTCTTGTTATAATTGACTATAACCTTAAGGAGAAAATGGGGAGGGGGAAGAAAAAAAGAGAGAAATGAACACAACATTTAAAGTGGGTTGTGTTGGGCTCAGAACAAAGTAGAGCAAATGACTCAACCTTAGTTTATAATTAACTCAGTGAGGCTTACCACACTGCAAACTTTTACATTAGTAAGAGTGTAGGGAGCGCTGCTTTTGAATAGGCCGCTGGTTCCCTAAAAGGGAAAAAGAGAGAAAATAACAACCGGTCAGTGTTGCATCCGGGCAAGAAGAGTGCTTTTTGTTTCCATAAAGGTGGTTGTGGTAGGACCGAATCTGTAGGGTCAATACCTAAATTTTGCAGATGAAACTCTAACCTTTGATACCAGAAACCGGTAAGTAGAAGTGCGCACATGGGCAGTTAAAGTGTCCAGTGAGAATCCTACAAGCCAATCTGTCTAGTGACTTTTATACTATGTTAGTATCAACAAATTATTACTGTTATGTCGGGGACCCCAATAATCTCTTTGGTTTCAGTACGCCTAGTGTAAGTAATTATATGCTGATTATGATAGCGAATTTAATGCATACCTGGATGGATGTGGGAAAGGAATTTTGTCTTGATCGAGTCTTCCTACAAGTCTCCATAGTCGTATTCCATGGAGTAGCAACTTCTAGTTAATCACTGCTAAGTAGTTCTGGTAGTAAGCTTTTTTAATGAAGCTGTTGGAAAAATGAAATGGTGCAAATTGAACACTATTTCTAACTCGAACAAGCGTATCTACATCGACACTTTCTAGTATATCTGGACATTATTTAATGCATTAAAGGCACTGTTATTATAACGGCGTCAATCACATTGTTAAACGTAATTTGAGGACCGCGTGAGTAACCTCCAACGATGGTTAACTGTGTCCTTTTGGGGCCACGCTCGCACAGACTGAGTGTGTTAGTTTCACACAAACCGCGGACAGCGCGGATGCTTTCAGCTGTCCTTGATATATAGGATATATATAACAAGTGGGCTGGTGACAACTAGAACTACAAGCATATGCCCATTACGAGCGAGTGCAAAAAGTGCTTGTGTGTGAGTAAAACCTCTGGTTTTGCTTAAGCTGGCTGTGCATGGACAAGTGTAACAAACAGCTGCTTATCTTTCAGCTAGTTATCCATACTGCTGGTTCTTGGCGTGAGTGATTACTCTGTGTTCGTCGTCGGATCTGATCTGCTAATTCGCTCTGCAGTCCCACAAAATAAAGCCTTGCTCTTCCGGGAGTGGAAAGCGGAGCTCACGTGACGGACTGGGAGCATAAACACTAGTGCGTGCGAACGAATTTGCATGTTGTGCTTTCACGGTCTCCATAGGAGAACTGTAGAGTGCATCCCTACTGTGTGGCTAAAGTAGCAAGTATGGACCACGCCTGTATCTCGACTAAACGCCGGAATTGGCACAGCAAATGTATGAGATAAATTGTAAGTCTTTAAACTTGCTATGTTCTGGCAAGTAAATGTAATATTGAGCTCCTTTTTTGTTGTTCGTGCGGCAAGTTTGCCTGGACACTTATTGTTATATATTCGACCGCCGATTCTATAAAATTGGCACCGGACTGCCTCATATATCATATATAATCCTGTAATTTGTTATGTTCAGGTATAGGTATATAAAGGAAATACTTGAACAGGAAAATACCTTATCTGCATATATTGGCTTAAAACTCCGACAGTGTTAGGAACCTATACTGGACCATACTTACAAAGACTTCCAGTCGATCAATTTGTTTAAACCGATATCAACTGAATTGCAAAGGTAAATTAGTCTTTGTTCTTGATTAATAAGTTTTTTATTATTAACTGATTTTGGTTCTGTAGAATTCAACTGTATGAGTACACTCCACGTGAGTGACTCAGGTGTGTGGTCCATAGCCAAACAATGGCCTACCATCGGAGCTGTTATGTTGCGATTACGTATGCAACTTTTATGTTCTGTGATCCTCTGTTTTACTTTTCTTTCGGTCATCCCGATATAGATTTTCCAGCACGGGCACCAAATGACGTAAATCACCATTTTTGAGTTACAATTTGTGAATTGGCGTTGTAGCCATGGTCTCTTCAGACCTAAATCTACCTCTTTGGTCCTTTGAGTACTTGCACAACAACTGCATGTGCCACAGGGAGTATGACCTATGGGTTTGGTCATGCCCCAGGTTTCAGTAAGCGTTTTTTGGGGTTGTTTGGCAGAGATGTCATTCCTGGTGACAAGATCTTTAATATTTGGACCTCCTTTAAACGCACATAATGGGCGTTGAAGTGGGCATTCGCCTCCACTTAATATATGCCAGTTACGCTTAATAATGGCATTAACCTTGTTGAAAAGTGGGTTAAAAGTACTCACGAAAACGATTTGCTCTTCAGTTTTCGCCTTTGTCCTTTATTCCAAGAGGGCTTCTCTGTTAGTATTCCTAGCCCGTTTCCAGGCTGTTTTTACAATTTTTTTAGTATATCCTCTTGCTGTTAATTTGGCGCCTAGGACTGCTGCTTCGTTTTCAAATGTACTGATGTCGGAGCTATTGCGCTTTAATCTAAAAAATTGTCCTACTGGGAGATTTTCTCTTGTGTGTCTCGGATGACAACTGTCAAACTGGAGCAGAGTTGCGGTCGGTTGCTTTATGGTATGGTTTTACCTTTAAGGTGTTATCAACGGTATTGGCCCAAATGGTTAAAATCAAGAAAGTTGATCTCAGATTCTCCCTGAAGAAATGAAGTTCTAACCTCAGGGCTTCCCTGTGGCCCTGGGACTCTACAGATATGGCTTTGTGCAGAGACTCCAGTGCCGCCCGTCAGTCCCTGTTGTCAGGTGTATCGACCCATGTTCAAGTTATTATGCTGCAACATTTGGTGCTGTGGGCTTAGAAAATCCAAGATGGCTGAAAAGCCCACATTTGCGCCAGAATCCAGGAAAGCCCCGCAGTTTTTCCACACACCAAAATGGTTGCCTGACCTGCCACCCACCAGTGCGAGCGTGATGGGCCAGAAGCGCCATGAGTGAAACGTGGTGCCAAAGGAAAAACAGCAGTGCCTGTTAGCTCAAAAAGCGCTTTAAAATCACATTTGTTTCTCTGAAATGCAAGCTCAAAATGCCTATTTAAAACATTGCAAGATATTCAAAAATCTTACTGAACACCAGCAGGCGTCTGGTAGAATGAAGTCTTGTGTGCATACCAAATCTGGAAAGATGAAGAGCCTAAAATAATGTTCATACCAAAACTGGCTGAGCTGTGGATGTCAGCAGCTTAAGTGAAATTGGACTTAAAGCCACTAAAATCGAAATGTTTAAAATAAATGAGTGATTTACTTTGGAGTGTCACATAGGTTGCAACTGTTTAAATGTCATAGTTTTGAACTTAGAATCAGCATTCTAGCTGCATGTGTCAAAATTGTAAGTTTGATTTGAATGAAGAAAAACTGGAACAAAAGTGACATTTGGCTATAGCCTGGCTTAAAGAGATTGAATTTTGCCCGGCAACTACCCACGACAGGAGTTGAAACTTGCCCAGCAACTGCATTCACAGGCCTGGCTGCCTTCTGCTGTTCTCACCAAAAGGAGATCACACCTCTCTATTTGAATCAGGGGAGGAGTACCTGGGACTGCAGGAAACAGAACAATTAACTTTCCTTGGCTCAGGCAAATGCTAAATCAGGGGTCGCAAATGGCTTCCTCTTGGAAGGAAATGGGAGGGGCGCTGCCTCTGGGAGCCACCTGAGCTGGAGGTGGGGACAGACAGAAATCCCCCCATGTGCTTTGGAACCTAAACCACACCCATCTGGGCCAGAGCATAATTTTAAAAAGATGGATAATTCATAGTACGGAAGTGTCAAAATTATATCAATAATATCATTATTCCTTTGATTTTTCTGTGCACATTTTAAGAGGGGTTAGGACTCTGTGGTATGGTCTGGGGGTAGTAGTGGAAAATAGGGTATTACTCCAAATGTCTGTATGTTAAAAATCTGACTCATCTAATGCCCATATTCCTTGCGCACATTTGTGTAAATTCTGGAAAGGTTTAGAGGTTGTGTTCTTGATGAAAAGGGCAGAATTCTGTCAGAATTGTACACAGCATCTTACAAAGACAGGGATCGGATGGTTTGGTGCTACAGAAAATATGTTAACTGGACATATAATATTAGAAAAATTGTACATAGATAAATATGCATTTGGATCAAAAATAGATTTTTGTGCAAAGTGACAAGGGGAGTGTTCTTTCTGTATGCCATAAAATCGATGCCTGATGACACTTCATTTCCTTCCCCCAATCAAGGGAGAGAGGAGAACTTGGCCAATGATAAGTTGTGAGGGGCAGGCTTAGTTATGCCCACGCACACACCCATTTTGAAAAGACATAAAAAGGACCACTAAGATCCAGGCAGAGACACTCACTTTCCACGTTCAAACTGATTTCTTGCGAAGCGCTTTGCCAGAAGACTCCAGAACCAGAACATAGAATCCAGACTTCAGAACTTGCAACACAGAGGCATAGTCCAAAAGCTGAATCCTTCTCAGCAGGCCTCAGAATCCAGCAACCTAACCAAACTATTCAACAGCCGGGCGAGCTGTTTGATTCTGGCCTAGAAGCCTGTGCCAGAACCCAGAAAGCAGAGCTGTATCCAGACCGCCGTGCAGTGCCGATAGAAGACCATACCCAGACCAGACCGCTGTGCAGTGCCAGAAATTTTGCCAAAACCAGAGACCCAGACCAGATCGCTGTGAGCAGGACCGGTACCAGAGACCGTCCGTGGCGAGTGAAGCCCAAACATGACCAGATCTTGACGGCCTATTTCAAATTTACAGTGTGAGTACCCACAGAACTGTGCATAGTCATCTCTTAGTTTAAAATAATCTAATTCAAACCATTTCCACCTATTTAAAACTGCATCATAGAAATTGTGTGTCCATTCTGTGATTTCAAACCTGTGAAAGTGTAATTTGTCATTCTGAGCTTTACTTTATTTTTGAGAATCTACCTCAACTACCAGGGTAATTCATAGAATTTCGCACAAAAGTGGCCCACGCGGCTGGCACACAGTGTCCCTGTGCGATACACTGCGCCAGCCACGTGCAATAAAATCCATTTCTTCGCACAGCGTATTCATGGATTTAAGCCTCCAAAAACAGCGGTGGCGCAGAGTGGCGCAGCGACCCTACAGCAGCGCCAGTTACGCCCCAAGAACGCCCTCGAGCAAGGAAAAGCCATCAGAATTCCCAATTCATCGCAAAGGGCTGCGCTAACCCTGGACCAGTTCACAGGGCTGCCAAACAGGAAACGCCAAGTGGGGAACTTGTATTTCAGTGGTTCGTGGGAAGTTTCACACGCGATTGCCCTGGGCACATGTATTTCGGGGTGCGCAGGAAGTTCCACACGCGAATTCAGCAGGGTAAGTGTATTCCAAGGTGCGCGGGAAGTTCCACATGCGATTGCCCTGGGTACGTGTATTTCGGGGTGCGTGGGAAGTTCCACACGCGAATACAGCAGGGTACGTGTATTCCAAGATGCGCAGGAAGTTCCACACGCGATTGTCCGTGGTGCGTGTATTTCGGGGTGTGTGGGAATTTCCACACGCGATTTCAGCAGGGTACGTGTATTCCAAGGTGCAAGGGAATTCCACATGCGAATCCAGCAGCCTACGTGTATTCCGGGGTGCCGGGCAGTCCTACACGTGAATCAGCTGTGTGGTCCTCCCAGCTGTTCACTCGACACCCTCCACGGCCCCTGCAGGCGGCCCACACCACAGGAGACTACCCTGCACATGTCCCACAGGCAGCCCATCCACCATGCCCATGCCCCCCAGCCAACCCACATGTCACCTTGCACTACTGCCCACCAACGCATGTCCCCCTGCACCCTCACCCCCCAGCATCCAGGGGCACCCTCCACCAGGCCCGCATTCATGTCTCCCAGCACCCCCACCCCCCAGCACTGTGGGGCACCCTCCACCAGGCCCCCACTCATGTCCAACTCATGTCTCCCAGCACCCCCACCCCCCAGCACTGTGGGGCACCCTCCACCAGGCCCACTCATGTCTCCCAGCACCCCCATCCCCCAGCACTGTGGGCCACCCTCCACCAGGCCCCCACTCATGTCTCCCAGCACCCCCACCCCCAGCACTGTGGGGCACCCTCAACCAGGCCCCCACTCATGTCCAACTCATGTCTCCCAGCATCCCAACCCCCCAGCACTGTAGGGCACCCTCCACCAGGCCCCCACTCATGTCCCCATGCACCCCCACCCCCACCAGTCAGGGGCACCTGCCAGCAGGCCCCCACACATGTCCCCCAGCCAACATGTCATCACAATCTAGATCCCTGGGCCTTATGGGCACCCTCCAAATGCCAAACACCCACCCGAGTATTGCATCCACCCACTTAGAAATGGCTATTACATGATACAACCCCAATGGCAAGTTTGCAAATGAACACATGTCCCTCACATACACACAATGGGTGTCAGTGAATGTCAAAATCCATATCATGATATGCATGAAACCAATGAGATGATACTACACATTGAAGTTTGAAGAAAAAATATGTATTAAAAGCAACATAAATTGAATCAAAAATAAACAAACGAAAATGGCAATTAAAAAAAAGAAAGCAACATGTCCGTAAAATAATGTAAAACCACAAATCATGATCCAAAGGAAAGGTGTCCAAAGTCACAGTTCACAAAAGTAAATCCAATGGAAAATTAAAATCGAAAACCATTGCTCCATGGGTAAATCATTAAAAAAAATAGAAAATCCAACAGTCAACTATATACATATAAACAATCCAGGGACCATGATCCCAACAGAAGAAATGAAACCTATCTAATAACACTACCTAATAAAAAAAACTATATACAAAAATGTGGCCCATTGTCCAAAAGGTCCAAAAAAATGCAAAAACAAAAGAAACCTAACACTAACTACAGAACTATTTACAAGGGCAGCGGGCCAGTCCGACGGCTCACTTTGGGATGTTCCGGGCCAGGGCATCATCAAACTCCTACTCAATGTCCCGGAGGCGGTCCTCCTCCATGGCCCTGAGGGTCCGCAGGGCTGTCGACATGTTCACCTCCAACTTGCCTCGAGGCACTCAGCCCGCCTCAGGGCCCTCCGCATGGAGTTCTCCACCCTGACCATCGTGAGCCGTGCCTATTCCGCCCGCTGCCGCTCCGCATCTATGGCGTGGCCCAATCGCTGCCACACGGAAGACACTTCCCGTCCTGGGCCCTCCTGCCCTCCGGCCGATGCCTGCCCCTCCGATGTCGAAGGCCCCGAGCCATCATGGCTCCCACCTCGTTGCTGCTGCTGCTGTGCCTCTGCCCGTGCCCTGGCTCCTGCTGCCTGCACATCCTCCAGCGGCTGGGGTGCAGTCGTTGATGTGGCCACCCGGGCTGGACGTCCGACTCCCGACTGTGGCAGGGATGCCTCCTCTACCAGCCTGGCCGCACTGTCAGAGGCAGCTCTACAGGGCACCCAGGTGACTAATGGGTGGGAAGATGGCACAGAGGATGACTGGTGCATAGGGGGTTCAGTTGAGGAGGGGGTCTGAGCAAGCCCCATCAAACGGAGGAATCCAGCCTGGGTGACCTGTCCCAGTAGGCTGACGCGTTCAACAAGCCATTCGAGATGACGTGCAGTCTCCTCATGAAAAGACTGCAGGTCACCTCGCATGGCCCGTTGACGCAACCCACACCAGTCAGGATAGGCTCAACCCGGACCCGGATAGCCACGTCCGCAGGCAGAGGAAGGCCAGTGGTTGTGAGCTCATCCCCTGCCTGAAAACGGGTCTGGACGTAGGCATTCCTGCTGGTGCAAGATGATGCAGTGACAGGATCAGGGACAGGATTGCAGACAGGCACCTCCGCGGTGCCCTGTGCTGCCTCCTGTCCCTGGTCCTGCATTACACCACTAGCACCAGTGGAATCCCCACCTCCAGACCCCGTCTCTGTTGCTTGCACGGCCTCCTCCTCCACCATACCCCCCACCAACCTGGATGACTCCGTGCCATCTTCCCCCGTTGGGCCCTGTGGGGTCCCAGCTGCCCCTTCTGCTGCCGAGGAGTCCAACTCCGACTTCCACCTCTTGGACCTCCCCCCGGCAGCTGCGGCCTGGGATGTGTCACTGGACTCCTCACTCCCCGACGAGATCACAACCTGGGAGGGGAGCCGGGCCTTGCGTCTCCGGCTGGCGGTGCGATCCCCGCCACTGTGCTCCATAGCACCCTCTCCGCCCTCTTCTTCAGTTGACGCTGCAGACAGGGAGAAATAAAACACAGGCATCAGGGCACTGTACAATGGATACATACACACATGACAGTTGTACATGAGTGGCATTGGCAAACCTCAGACATGGCATCACAATCGCCAACACACATGTCATTTCAATTCGCACACATGAGCCATACTACAGCCATATCGCAACTGCCAGCACCATCCATACACATACAACAGCATGAGCAGGCAAAGGTGATCCAGACATTACATGCAACACAGGGAGTGCACTACACATGTACACACACCACCACACTTGCATGCAAGTGTACACCTCTGCCAACTGTCGCAGTGTTCAGATCGGCATCCATGTCACATCTGCCAATCAGGCTTCCACATCCCGCTGTCACATGCATCCATGTTGCATCACTGTTGCACCCTTGTCAAATACACACACATGCACATGTACACAGTGCTGATACATGCAGCTGAAAACAACATCCATGTGTGACATCACGAACATGCCTACTTACATACACATTCATCCAAACATGTGTGCCCACACAACTGCATTTGGCATGCAAGCCTACACACACAAGCACCATCCATGTCTCACACATGACAGCCCTCGCATGTGTTAGCCTCATGGCCCTGTACACCCCCACCCATACTTGGACCCATACAAACACATGTGCAACCTGCACACTACTGGCACATCACCATATGCACAGCTTAAAATCATGATGCATGTACACTTACCGCTCGACTCCAGACGGGTCTGCCTCTCAAGGACCTGAACGTGGAACGCTGGGGATATGCGTTCCAGGACCCACATCTGATTGTCCGACAAGTGGCCCCGGCACCCCTTAGCATCTTCTGCCTTCAAGAGGCGCCGGGCATGTTGAGGGTCCTGGACCTGAAGTCCTCCCAGAGCTTCTTGACATGTTGGCAGTCGCGGACTGCCACCCCCTCTGCGATGATGGCAGTCACGATGTCCGTCCAGATCCGAGTCCGTCCTTCCTTGTCGGCACGCAAACTTCCGAAGAGGGCATCATACTGCCCCAGTACTTGCTCCACCAGGACACCAACTTCGGTGGCAGTGAAGCTGGTGCCCCTCTGCCTCTCTGGCCAGGGGTTGTCAGTGGTGCCAGATGTTGCAGTGCCCAACATGACAACCCCAGAGGCAGGAGTGGGTGGGCAACTGGGTCCTGGGGCTGGGCTGTGGAGCGATGGAATCCCAGTCGGGAGTCTTCGGTTCCAGCAGGGGGGGGTCACAGCAAAGGTACCCCTGGCTGATGTGCAGGCAGCAAATGGCAGGGCACGTGTGCAGCAGGGAATCAGGCAGCAGCAGATGGCAGGTGGGAGCGTGCTCAGGGCTCTGGGGGGCAGTAATTCGGCCTTCTGGGCAGGAGCGTGGTCTTCCGTGTGCTTATGCGTGGCCAGCTTGATACGGAGTGATTTGGCACGTGAAAATCCAGCACGTCTGCGTGTAATTCGAGGAAAGGGCCTTAGCGTGTAAGCGCATCAGCACACGTACGCGAATTCATTGGCCCAAAGGCCACCAGCGCGTATGCGTGTCTGTGACGTGCGTGCGCAGGCATTTCCCTGTACACGGGTGCATGTTACACGTCCAATGACTGCACGTCAGAGTGTCAGCTCGTGTAATTGGAGGATGGGGCCTTAGCTCGTACACGCGGAAGTGACGCTGGACGTGTGGGCATGTTTAAAAGGTACGTGTAGGACGCCATTTCCTTGTACATGCTTTTCGTGGAGAGCGAGTGGGTGAAATCTGTACTTCTTGTCGGTTCACACGCAATTTACTTCACAGCGTTCCAAGTTCGTACTCCCTGTTACCTCTGACAGCTTTTTGTCTTCTTGTTTTTTTCCTGGGCCTGTTTCCTCAAACAGCATTCACTTCTCCTGTTGTCCTGTCTCCTCAGACAGCGTACAATTCTTCTTTTGAGGGGGTGTTGCCAACGCGCACATGCGCGTATTTTTCACGCGATTTTTCCTGGCAGACGGTGAGTCGCGCACGTATTTGACATCTGTGCTTGCCCCGTGTGTTGCCTACCCCTTCAGAGGTCAGTCTAGGCTGCATGTGACACGCATACTTTCATTTTTGTTTTTCTGGGTGCCACAGCGGAGTGCAGGTTTTTTTTCCACGCACGTGGTCTAGGAGGGGTTGCATGCACATTGGCCCTCATTACGACCCTGGCGGAAAGCGACTGACCGGAGCGCCACAGCGTAAATAGCGTTTCCGCCATTGCACGAAGGAGCAAAGTGCGGCCCATTCCGACCCATCGGGCACGAGCACCACGGCATGGCGGAAGTGCAAAGTCCGCGATGGCGGAAATGACCCCAAAACGGCCCACACCGCCGCCGTACGGCGCCCTAGGTGCAATACCGCCACCCCTCTTAGCGGTCACCGCAGTGTGCGCCTACCGGAAAGTACGGTGCCCGGAAATATACGGAAACGGAAGTTAAAACATGGGCCCGGAACGGGAAACATCCCGGCGTACACCTATAAATACACTAAAACCACACAACCACTAAAATCACTACCCTGAAACACACCCCAACCCGTCAACCACCCTAGCGAAACCAAGAAAAATGGGAAAAGTAGCGAAGAAAGCGTGCGACCGCAAGCGGCAGGTCCACTTCTCCCGTGAGGAACTCACCGTGCTAACAGAGACCCTCCAGGAGAATGCTGCCGTCGTCTTCTGCACGCAAATGACCAGGACGGCACTTGCAAACAAGAAGGCCATATGGGCTCTGGTGGCACAGCGGGTAAGTGCGGTGGGGACCGCACCCCGCACCCCACAGCAATGCCGCAAGCGATGGGACGACCTGCGGATACGTGTCCGCAGCATACTCTCTGCCAACCGCAACATTGCCACAGCCACCGGGGGAGGTCCTGAATCACCCATCAAGTTGACCCCCTGGGAAGAAATCTGTGCCTCCACCATCGGAATGGAGAGCATAGAGGGAGTCGGAGGGATGGAGAAAGGAGTGCAGACATCCGAAGATTCAGGTAGGTGGGCCAGATAAAACAATGCCAAATCCACACAGTCCATCCATGTGAAGTACCATGCGTCCACATAGTGCAACAGAAACACATGTCCAGGAGAACGTCCACACACATCGGCCTGATAGCGCACGTTAAAACCCACAATAAATACATAAATAATTAAAAACCCCTAATACACGCACTACACGTGCAGCAGGCACTCCCCAACTGCAGGCTGCCAAACAACTGCACCCTCACTCCACACACGAATCAAAGCACCTCCAAGGCCCCGACCCAAATCACCCTCAGGTACCACCCCAATGCATGTGATACAATGCCATTCCAATTCCCACAGACCCATCAATAACCCTCGCCCTCCTTTACTCCACCACAGGGTCCGATCCAAACGACGAGCTACAGGACACCCCTACCAGCACACCTGCAAAGAGGGCCAAGACCAACGGCCAGAGACCCTCCACCTCAGCTGCACGCATCAAGACACGGCAGCAGCACAAATCAGGTGGCAGCACAGAGGAGGGAACATCAACAGGCACCCCAGCAGCCAGCATGCCCACAACACCACCACCACAGGTCCCCCCAATGGATGCCACAGAAGGCACTGCCTCTGGTGGCAGCAGCACCATAGGTGACACCCCATTGATGGCAGCATGCTCGGACACAGAAAACGGGGATGCCGAAGTCAGATCCATCCATGACCTGTCCCAATCCCCCTGTCTGTCCCATCCCGTACAACATGAGGATACCACGCAGGGGCACCCACAAGACGACGACTGGCCATCCCCCACAAGCCCTGTGGCAAGGCAACATGAGGACAACAGCCCCTCTGTGACACCCCCGCAAATGGCCATGGCCCAGCAGAGGCAACAGTCTGCGACCAGTTGATCGAACAACAGCAGCAACTGGCCACGCTCCTCAAGGACCATGCTGATGAATGTGGGGGCACTAAGGCAGACATAGAAACATCAACTGAGACACTTAGGGCACAAATCGAGAGTAGCACCGAGAGCCTGAGAGTCCAAATGGAGAGTAGCACCGAGAGCCTGAGAGTCCAAATGGAGAGAAGCACCGAGAGCCTGAGGGGGGAACTGCATGCGACGTCCAAGGACGTATGTGCCGAACTTGCCGCAGTGCGCCGTGTGCTCACTGAGCTCTCGCAAACCCTTAGGGACATGCATGGACGTGAGCAGGCAGACACATCATCCGTTGCAAGTTCCGTCCAGGGCAGCCCCCAACGTAGATCTGGAAGGAACCTGCGCTCCACAGGCAGGGGTGCCCCTGATACCCGCAGAGGGGGCATGCAATAGCGACAGCCCACTGACAATGAGCATCTTTGGACACTGGTGTTCGGGGGGGAGGTAGGAGGGTGGAGGGGGTGTGTTGGGCTCACTTGGGTGGGGGGTCGATAGGGTGTTTTACATGATATCACATATGCCATAAAAAGTGCACGATCAACCAATGAGATGTGTGGACATTGATCTTTGTGTACTAGGCCATCATAGGCGTACAGTCCATATTGTGCATGTCCCAGACACACGCAGTGCCACGAGTCCCGTGTCCATGTATCAGCCACCAGGCGTGAGTGCTAGAAGCATACATCAATGAGATGCTGACGAATGTCACGGGCCTCCGGTGCCTCGCAGACTCCATGAGGTGCTGCCACATCCCCACCCTCATCATGACCATCATCAGGTGCTTGCAGTTCTGCGTCAGGGGGCATGGGCACATTTCTACGTACGCACATGTTGTGGAGCATGACACATGCCATCACCATCTTTGCAACCTTCTCATGGCGGTACAGGAGTGCCCCGCCAGACCTGCTGAGGCAGCGGAAACGGCCCTTCAGTAGGCCGAATGCCTGTTCTATGACTACACGGGTACGTGAGTGGGCATGGTTGTAGTCCTCCTCATGCTGGTCCCGTGGGTTCCGGACTGGTGTGAGGAGCCATCTCTTCAGTGGATATCCAGCATCACCTGTATGTGGACGAGAAACGTATGATGTGGAATGCCATTGATACGTACGCACACCCCCCCCCCCCTTCCTGCCAGGTCATTGCCAATTCACATACCCCACATCATCATGCATGTAATGAGACTCACCGAGTAGCCAGGATCTGTTCCCTGCGTGTCGCTCCATGTAGCGTGGTATTGTAGAGTTCCTCAAGACCATAGAATCATGGGTTGATCCAGGGAATCGGGCACAACAATGTGTAATGATCCTGTTGGAGTCACACACCATTTGTACATTCAGGGAATGAAATTGTTTTCGGTTGCGGTACTGGGCCTCCATGGCATGTGGGACGACCAATTCAACATGGGTGCAGTCGATGGCACCAATGCAACCCGGTATGCCGGCAAGTGCATGGAATCCCACTTTCGTGTTTGTAATTTCCTGCTCCGAGCGTGGTAGGGAGATGTAGTCGTCTGCGTGCTGCAGGAGGGCATCGAGCACTTGCAATAGTGTCCGTGAGAACAGTGGCTGAGAAATGCCATGCAACTGTCCGACTGTGTGCTGGTAGGAGCCTGTGGCCAGGAAGTGGAGTACAGACACCACCTTCAGTAGGGGTGGGATGGCGGTTGGGCTATCTATCATGCTGACAAGGTCAGCCTGTGTCATGTCCACAATGGCGGCTATGGTGTCCCGGTCCAGACGGTAGAGGGTGTGGATCTGCTCATCAGTGAGGTTGAACGGATGTGCTCGGAGGCGTGGTATTGCGGGCTGCCTGCGTGGTGGTAGTGGCTGTGCTGGTGGGCCTTGCTGGCCCTGCCTTGGCCTCCTCCTCCTCCTGCGTCTCCTCCGTGCGGCTGGTTGTAGTTGGTGTTCGTCTTCTTCTTGGAGTTGGAGCACTTGCAGTGCTATCAGGTCCCCCAGGGCCAACATCGCGAGTCCTGCCGGTAGCATTTCGGTGTGGTTGTGGGAGGAGACTGGCTGTGCAATTTATGTGTTTACAGGCTGTATGGCCTCCACCTGTGGTGATTCATTCCACCTGTGCAAACTGCTCTCCCCTTTGGCCGAGCACGTCACGCGCACAACGCTGCAATTCGGGGAATGGTATCTTGCTATTGCTATCATGTATTTGTACCCGATGGCCGTGTAAGATTGGTTGATATGTTCATTCTGCTGTGGTCCCATTGTTTCACATACTATCTGTGCAGTCGCGAACAGACTTGTGAAGGGTCAGTGGAACGTAGTACTCGAGTAACGGTGGGCCCTCATGCATCACTGTACCGAGTTGCAACGACGGGCGGGGCGTCCCATTCGTGGGTGAAGGCAGTTGCCATTTTCACACACAGCCGCACTCGATGGAATAATTAGTGATTTCAAACGGCCACAGATGCCTTTCCGACGTGGTGTTGCAAATGAGGAATTCGAAGGGCGGCGCTTTCGGTTTCCAGCTAGCGGCGAGGAGATGCCCACAGGTCTGACTGCAAATATAACGTTCTATTGTTCAATGTCCTTGAGACTGGGCCCATGGCGAGGGAGCAATGATTGATATGAATAGTTTGGGATGCGCAATAGCTACGTGGGCGATGAGGCCGGCCGTTCCCAAATACATGTTACTTCACAACACTGGAATTACGGGCTGGGGCACTGTGGATTTTGCAGGCTGCATAACGCACAGACTCAATGGATGTTTCTAATGTTATGTGAGTAATTATTCAGGCGTTTTGATCCCGGGATGAGGGAATGATGAATGGATGCATGGGCAGGTGATTTGATACAGAGTTTGCCATGTACAGGGCTTCTTGGGATCTATCCGCCTCCCCTACGCTATGTGATGCAGGGCTGCCATAGTGGGACCATCGTCTATCTGGCCTTGTTGAGCCCTCCCTGTCTCAAGGCGCCCTCAGACACTTGTGTCAATGCACGTTAACATTCCCATCTGATGGATTCTGTTTTGACAGACGCATGCACAGGTACACTCGTTTGTGATGGTGTTTGCACCTCGATATAGATGGTTATGAGTCGCAAGTGGTTTTGGGGTGGTGATGATCCTTTTGAGTGGGCTAGCATGCATATGGCTGTGGATTTTTTCGTGTGATCATTGAAGTGAGTTGTTCGAATGTAGTTCTGATGGCCATTCTGTTCTTTTTCTTTTCTTTTGGTTGACAGGTATCTCCTCCCCTTTTGCCACTGCCATCTGTATGCCACTCCTGCAGATGGATTTTACTCCCGACACCTGCTGCTTCGTGTTAATCAGTGGAGCAGCATTACGATCTTATGGGACGATCGCCAATGGCCCACATGCCCTTACGCAGTACTGGTGGCTCGGAGCAACATTTCGGCCTTTCAGCTGGACTAGTGCCTCCCCATTGGGACGGCCCTGCGGTTCTGTGCGCTTCCATGTTGCCTTTTCGTACGTGAATGTGGCTCTGTGTACCATGGGGGAACAGGGCGACACACAAGTAGTGGCTGGTCATTTCTTGCGGATGCAGCCCACAATGGTGATTAGTGTTTTGGTGTTCATGGCCTGATGGCTGTATGGGCTTGGTGACTTTGATGTGCATAAATTTCTATTCTGATTTGGCCCGTGTAGCGTTTTTCTTTGCAAGTGATGTGGCATATGCCTATTTGGGGGGCGATGTATTGTGAGGAGATCTGCATTGGGTTCCAGCTTCGGGGTTTAGTTGCGTGGTACTGTACTGGGCGCGTTTGCCTACTAAGCCCGTGAGGTCAGGGATGGGGGCTGCCTATATGACAGTTTGAATGTTGTCATGCTCAGGGGCGGGGGATTGGGTTTTGTGTAACAGATGCTGGTCAGCCAGGTGGACTGGTGGAATGATGTGATTTTCGGAATATTGCTGGTCACAGGTGCCTGTGTTTGCGTGCGTTTCTTGGTGGGGGACTGTGGTCATGTCCATTGGGATGGCTTCTGTATTCGTGCCATCTGTGCCCTGCAGCTCCCATTGGCCCCTCTTGTGTTTCTTTTGTTCGTTGGCATGCATGGGTGACTTGTACATTTCAATGGTTGCATTGTGACTTCATTGCACCTACGGGGAGTTGTACTTTGTGGGCAGGGAGCGGTGTACGGGCACTCAGTGGGGCCGTTTACGGTTGATTCGCGATGCCGTACTTCTCGCCATGGCGGAATGGTACATTACGCCATGCCTGATGGCGTTAGGTACATGTCCGCTAGGGTCGGAATTGGCGTACCCTTGCGCCATGGTGGTGTTTGCGGTTTGGCATGGCGTGCGCGCGCGTGCTTGGTGCAGTTAGCGTTGGCGTTCACTGGCTCCGTACTTTGCGGTGACGGGTCATAGTCGCACCGAGCGCTATTCGATGGCGGTATTGCATTTCCGCCATCGTTTTTCGATTTCCGCCAGGGTCGTAATGAGGGCCATTATCTCCCTTTTTCGGGGTGCTTGTGCGTTGCGTGACCCGTCATCTTCCCCCAGGGGTCACATACAGCCTTGCTAGAGCACTAGGGTACGAATTCCATCTAGTACCCTACCCCTTTGACCCCCAATTGCCCAGGACAATAGTTTACTGCAACTCCCATACGCACAACAACATCAGTGCCTCGGTTGGGAGGCGAGCACGCGGTAAGGGTGGCAAAGGTGGGTGAGCCACAAGAGGTGACCGTGGTGGATACGGTAGGGGGTGTGGACAGGACTTGCAGGGTGCCCCTAGTCCCCCATGTGTGGGTGACCAGTCAGGGACACCCATGCCCCCTCACCCCTGGTTGAGGGTAACGTGGCTGACACCATCCGTGCTCAGCCCTTGTTGGACCAGCCCATTGTGGCACCAGACCTGGCACTGGGTGACTCCATGGATGACTTCCAGGTCAGCAGGTCTAGGCCAAGTGTGGCGGTGCAGTTTGGTGTCACCAGCCCACGTGGATCAGGGGCAGCTATGTCATCTGCTGCCCCGAGTAGGCAGGGTGGTGAGGCTGCAGGGGCAGCTGCGGCTCCATCCACCCCAGCTCTGAGTGTCCCAGCCAGGACAGTGTCGGTCCTAGTCCATCCTGCTGACGTTCCCCCTGACCACATCACACTTCAGCTAATGCCTGCACCAAGTCCCATGGTGAGTGTTCATTCCCACACTCCTAGTCCACAGTCCACCAGGGCTCCTGCCCCTAGTGTCCAGAGAGGCGTAGGACACTCAGTATCACCACCACCTTCCAAGCGGAAGAGGAAGAGTGCTCATCCAGTACAGGCTGATGCCCCAGACACGGCTACACAGTCCGGCCCACCATGGAAGCCCAGCTTCAATCAGGTCGAACTTGATGCACTTGTGGAGTATGTGTCCGCACATGACAGCGAAATGGTCATTACTGCAGGATGCAAGACCACACCTGCACAACGTCAGGCACACTGGCAGACCATTGCGGAACTCATAAGTGCCCTTGGATTTGTGAGGCGCACAGCTAATGATTGCTACAAGCGCTGGAATGACCTTAAGTGCAGGGCAAAGAAAAAGCTGGCCTCAAGTCATGCCGCAACTCTAGTGACTGGAGGTGGGTCTCCGGCAGAGGACATAGAACTCACTACACATGAGTATGTTGCTGGGACCTACGTCACGGAGGAACAGATCCAAGGCATGGGAGACCTGCCAGATTATAAGGCATTGTCCGGTGAGTGCACATGCATGTGTGTGTCATCCATGTGAATGGTGTGTGTGTGAGTGCTTCTGATTGAGTGCCAGGTGAGGGGGTGTGTGCCTGAGTGGTTTGGGTCACCCATGTGCTTCATCCAATACATTCTGCGCACCAGGATTAGGGTGTTGCAGTATCTCTTCTGGCAACAGTAGACATTCAGCCCAACCTCACGCCAGTTGCCCTTGAATTGACATCTTGCCACAACATAGTTGCATGTCATTCTGTGTTCATTCAGGCTGATTGTCTGCATTTCACCACTTTCACTAGGCATTTCTCAGTCCTATTGTCACATGTGTGACATGGCTAGGGTACATGCCATCTGCATTATGGCATGTGTCATGTATGGACATGGCAATCACAGGCCAATGTGTGATGGCACTGCTAGGCAGCATGCAGCAAATTTGTTGGTCTTCCATCTTGGTGTCATCAATGTGTGCCATTTGCCTCCCCTTCATACGCAGTGACAGTGCATGCATGGGAGGGTTATAGTCATGTGGTACATGTGTCAATGAAGTACTGTTTCTGTTGCTTCTCAGCCCTGATTGTGTTCCATGTTGCTAATGCCTGTTCCCATTTTTTTTCTTTCATATCTTTGCAGGGGATGACGCACTTGATACTGCTGGGGTTGTGGAGATGGTGCAGACCCAGGAGGGATCTCAGGCCCGACCGGCCACCAGTGAGGGACGTGGTGTGGTGGTAGGTAAGAACCCACACTTGCTGCAGGCTGTCATCTCAAGGGGTGTCTCTGGGTGCACCTCCCCCGAGCTCTATTCAGGTGTCGATTCGGATGATGAGACCTATGTGCCGTCGCAGGTAAGTGTTTCTGGGAGGGATTCTGTACTGTCCAACTCACCTGCACCAGGGGTAGAACCCTCAATGGGGATGTCAGTGTTGGTAGGTCCGCCTTTGGTGGTTACGGATGCAGGGTCACACTCCGCTACATCTGATCCTGTTCCTGGGCCAGCAGATCAGAGGGGGAATTCAGTCCTGCAGCCTCAGGCAGTGCCAGCACAGCAAGGCGCAGTTCGCCTTGCCCCAGACAGGTGTGGTGCCCGCCGACGCGGTGGCCGTACGCCACCTAGCAATACTGCATGGGAGCAATCCATATACGGTATGGCAAACCAACAGGCAGCATCAATTGAGATGATGGCTCAGGCCATGGATAGGGTGGCCACTTCCATTGTCCCCCAAGAAAGGCTAATTGAACAACTACAGGAGGCAACAGACTCCATTAGCCAGTCACACAGGGAGGACATGTTGGCGTCCAACAGGGACAGGCGGGCGGCACTGGAGACTCTGCGGGAAGCCATTTCTATTGAGTCCCAGGGCCACAGAGAAGCCCTGAGGGTGGAACTCCGTCAGCTCAGGGCAACTCTGGTTGAGCTTGAGGCTTCAGCTAACACGAGGACAGAACAGCAGCTGGAGCGGCTCACACGTACGCTCTCAACTGAGATGCAGGCAACTAGGGCAGAGGTCCGGGCATCCCGTGAGTTGTTACATGGGGACATCCGCACAATTATCCCCCAGAACCAGACCTTCCACACCCGCATGCTTGCTGCCATGGAGGCTGGGCACATGCAGGCTTGTCCTGAATTTGGGTCAGATGCTTGGGTTTGTGTGACACACACCCCTCCTGCTTCCCGTTTCCATGGTCTTGCAAAGGGTGTGCCCAAGTGACATTGACTTACACAGTGACGTTAGACTCCCATATGATGTGTGGGCAGTCTGTAGTCAATACTGTGTATACATTCCTAGTGCATATTGTTGTTGTATTGTACACTGCATGGTGTATTGATATGTGCCTCTGCATCCATCTCATCCTCCTACATTGCAGGTCCATTTCTCATGTCTTCACAAGGCGGTCTACTTTGGAACTGGAGTCCATGTTGGAAGCAGTGCACATACACTCTTGCGTGGCGCTAACACTGTATAGTTGGAAGTGTTCGGAGTGCTGGCATTATCAGGTAGTGAGGCTACCAATCTTTTAAGCCCGTACTGTCATGTTTATGGTAGGTTGGAGGTTGTGTAGGTGATTGGTATTATTGGTAAGTATTTGGTAATGTGTGTTGTTGGTCCTGCATTACTGTGAGAATTTCATGTGTGACCATTTTACATTAGAGACACTGTAGTTGGTGACACTTGGGGCATGTTGTGGGGATTAATTTGTTTGCTCTCACATTGCATGACATGCCATGGTGTGTTGTGTGGCCGTGCCGGGGAGGGGTTGGGTGACATGGCACTGTTCTCATGTTGTATTTTGCAAGTGGGTATTCATTTTTGCTGCATGGAAGTGTGTCTTTTCATGACACTGCATTGGTGGTTTTTGTGTAGGTAGGGATGCACACATTGTGACACTTCCAGATGAACAATCTCAGGCTGCTATGGTTCTGACAGTTGACTGTCCCTTAATTCATCAGAATTGTCAGATTGAGACATCATTGATTGTCAGATGGTATGTGCCAGGGCTGCGTGCACTCCACAGGGGTGTGCTTTCTATGTGAAGTAATTAGCCACCAGCTGCGTAAGGGCTGCCTCACCCCGTGCCCTTTCCCCTCCCATGCGCAGCAGGCATGCATGTGGTTGGGGATGTGGGGGTACCACCATGTCCACAGCCAGGCCCCAGCATGTTGCAACATTGTGCAGGACACATGCTGTCACCATGATCCTGCACACTACTGGGGGAGCGTGTAACAGCTGCCCACCAGAATGGTCAAGGGAGCGAAAGCGTGACTTGAGCACTCCGAATGTGCGCTCCACTATGCCCCATGTTGCAATATGGGCTGTGTTGTATCTTACCTCGTGAGGCGTGATGGGGTTCCGAATTGGCGTCATCATGTGTGTGCTCAGAGGGTAGGCACTGTCCCCTGGGGAGGTGGTGATGGGGATCATTAGTGGGGTATTGGCATTACTCTGTATCTCTCATGCATGCATGTGCTGTGGCATTTCTACTCACCAAGCAGCCATGCATCGCCATGCCGCCCAGCTTCCATGTCCCGGTTTAGGGTTGACATCCTGTAAATGAAGCTGTCGTGGGTGGACCCTGGATAGTTGGCATATACTGAGGTGATGATTCCCTTGGCATCATATACTACCTGGACGTTGATGGAATGCCAGTGCTTGCGGTTTCTATAGATGTGCACAGATGCCCTGGGGGGATGTAGAGCCACATGGGTGCAATCTATGGCACCTAGCACTTTGGGGAATTGTGCCACCCTGTAGAAATCCTGGCTGACAGCCTGCCTTTCTGCAGGTGTTCTGGGCAGGTATATGTGCCTGCGGACTGATGAGCGTGCAGTGATGATGGCCAACACCTGGTGTAGGCACGTGACTGCGTGGCCTGTGACACCCCCCCACTATGGCAATTGTCTGCTGAAATGATCCGGTAGCCAAGAAGTGCAGTACATTGAGGACCTTCTCCAGGGGGCTGAGTGCTTGGGAGCACAGGGTGGGTGATGTGAGGTCATCCTCCCACTCACTGACCAGGTCGAGTATTATGTGTGGTGGAAACCTGTACCTCCCATACACCTGTCATCAGGCATACCAAATAGGCTGGTTCTGGGTGTGAAGATTCTGGCCCTGACTATCCTTCTCCACCTACTGCGGTATCCCACAGCCACTGCTGCTAGGAACGGTATATTCATCCTGGCGTCTGAGCTTGTTTGTTGTTTGCGCACTCTTTTATGCTGTGCGGGACGTGGGCCTGCTTCATGCTGGCGTACGTTTTTCAGGATTGGACCTTTTATTTTTTTCCCGCCAACCCCAGGAATACACGTAACACGCTCTCCCAGGCCCAGTCACAAGTAAATATTCCCGCCCACCCCTGGAATTCACGTACCCCACTCCGACAGGTCCAGTCGCGTGTGGAACTTCATGCGCACACCGAAATACACGTATCCTGCAAATTCGCGTGTGGAACTTCCCGTGCACCCCGAAATACACGTACCCTGCTGGTATTGCGTGTGGAAGTTCACGCGGACCCATAATACACGTACCCTGATGGAATCGTGTGTGAGACTACCCGCGTACCCCTGGAATACACGTACCCAGGCAAATCGCACGGCTGGGGGTTGGGGGTGCTGGGAGACATGAGTGGGGGCCTGGTGGAGGGTGCCCCACAGTGCTGGGAGGTGGGGGTGCTGGGAGACATGAGTGGGGGCCTGGTGGAGGGTGGCCCACAGTGCTGGGGGGTGGGGGTGCAGGGGGACAGGAGTTGGGGCCTGGTGGAGGGTACCCCTGGATGCAGGGGGGTGGGGTTGCAGGGGGACAGGAGTGGTGGCCTGGCGGAGGGTGCCCTACAGTGCTGGGGGGTGGGGGTGCTGGGAGACATGTGTTGGTGGGCAATAGTGCAAGGTGACATGTGGGTTGGCTGGGGGGCATGGCCATGGTGGATGGGCTGCCTGCGGGACATGTGCAGGGGTGCAGGGTAGTCCCCTGTGGTGTGGGCCGCCTGCAGGGGCTGTGGAGGGTGTAGATGGAACAGCTGGGAGGACCCACACGGCCAATTCACGTGTGGGACTCCCCAGCACCCCCGAAATACACGTAGGCTGCTGGATTCGTGTGTGGAATTTTCTGCGCACCCGGAGTACATGTACCCTGCTGAAATTGCATGTGGAACTTCATGCGCACCCCGAAATACAACTACCCTGCTGGTATCGCGTGTGGAAGTTCACACGGACCCATAATACACGCACCCTGATGGAATTGCGTGTGAGACTACCCGCGCTCCCCTGGAATACACGTACCCAGGCAAATCGCACGGATGGGGGGGTGCAGGGAGACAGGAGTGGGGGCCTGGTGGAGGGTGCCCCTGGATGCAGGGGGGTGGAGGTGCAGGGGGACAGGAGTGGGGGCCTGGTGGAGGGTGCCCCTGGATGCAGGGGGGTGGGGGTGCAGGGGGACATGAGTGGTGGCCTGGTGGAGAGTGCCCTACAGTGATGGGGGGTGGGGGTGCAGGGGAACAGGAGTGGGGGCCTGGTGGAGGGTGGCCCACAGTGCTGGGGGGTGGGGGTGCAGGGGAACAGGAGTGGTGGCCTGGTGGAGGGTGCCCTACAGTGCTGGGGGGTGGGGGTGCTGGGAGACATGCGTTGGTGGGCAGTAGTGCAAGGTGACATGTGGGTTGGCTGGGGGGCATGGCCATGGTGGATGGGCTGCCTGCAGGACACCTGCAGGGGTGCAGGGTAGTCCCCTGTGGTGTGGGCCGCCTGCAGGGGCCGTGGAGGGTGTAGAGGGAACAGCTGGGAGGACCCACACGGCCAATTCACGTGTGGGACTCCCCGGCCCCCCCGAAATACACGTAGCGTGCTGGATTTGCGTGTGGAATTTTCCGTGCACCCGGAGTACACGTACCCTGCTGAAATTGCATGTGGAACTTCACGCACACCCCGAAATACACATACTCTGCTGGTATCGCGTGTGGAAGTTCACGCGGACCCATAATACACGTACCCTGATGGAATTGCGTGTGAGACTACCCGCGCACCCCTGGAATATACATACCCAGGCAAATCGCATGGATGGGTGGGTGCAGGGAGACAGGAGTGGGGGCCTGGTGGAGAGTGCCCCTGGATGCAGGGGGTTGGGGGTGCAGGGGGACAGGAGTGGGGGCCTGGTGGAGGGTGCCCCTGGATGCAGGAGGGTGGGGGTGCAGGGGGACAGGAGTGGGGGCCTGGTGGAGGGTGCCCCTGGATGCAGGGGGGTGGGGGTGCAGGGGGACATGAGTGGTGGCCTGGTGGAGGGTGCCCTACAGTGCTGGGAGGTGGGGGTGCAGGGGAACAGGAGTGGGGGCCTGGTGGAGGGTGGCCCACAGTGCTGGGGGGTGGGGGTGCAGGGGAACAGGAGTGGTGGCCTGGTGGAGGGTGCCCTACAGTGCTGGGGGGTGGGGGTGCTGGGAGACATGCGTTGGTGGGCAGTAGTGCAAGGTGACATGTGGGTTGGCTGGGGGGCATGGCCATGGTGGATGGGCTGCCTGCAGGACATGTGCAGGGGTGCAGGGTAGTCCCCTGTGGTGTGGGCCGCCTGCAGGGGCCGTGGAGGGTGTAGAGGGAACAGCTGGGAGGACCCACACGGCCAATTCACCTGTGGGACTCCCCGGCATCCCCGAAATACACGTAGGGTGCTGGATTCGCATGTGGAATTTTCTGTGCACCCGGAGTACACGTACCCTGCTGAAATTGCATGTGGAACTTCACGCACATCCCGAAATACACATACCCTGCTGGTATCGCGTTTGGAAGTTCACGCGGACCCATAATACATGTACCCTGATGGAATCGCGTGTGAGACTCCCGCACACCCCTGGAATACACGTACCCTGCTGGTATCGCGTGTGAAAGTTCACACAGACCCATAATACACGTACCCTGATGGAATTGTGTGTGAGACTACCCGCTCACACCTGGAATAAACGTACCCAGGCAAATCGCACGGATGGGGGGGTGCAGGGAGACAGGAGTGGGGGCCTGGTGGAGGGTGCCCCTGAATGCAGGGGGGAGGGGGTGCAGGGGGACATGAGTGGTGGCCTGGTGTAGGCTGCCCTACAGTGCTGGGGGGTGGGGGTGCAGGGGAACAGGAGTGGGCGCCTGGTGGAGGGTGCCCCTGGATGCAGGGGTGTGGGGGTGCTGGGAGACATGAGTGGGGACCTGGTGGAGGGTGCCCCTGGATGCTGGGGTGTGGGGGTGCAGGGAGACATGCGTTGGTGGGCAGTGCTGCAAGGTGACATGTGGGTTGGCTGGGGGCCATGGCCATGGTGGATGGGCTGCCTGCGGGACATGTGCAAGGGTGCAGGGTAGTCCCCTGTGGTGTGGGTCGCCTGCGTGTGTAGAGTATATATAGAGTGTGTAGAGGGTGTAGAGGGAACAGCTGGGAGGACCCACATGGCCAATTCACGTGTGGGACTCCCCGGCACCCCCGAAATACACGTAGGCTGCTGGATTCGCGTGTGGAATTTGCCGTGCACCCGGAGTACACGTACCCTGCTGAAATTGCGTGTGGAACTTCACGCTACACCGAAATACACGTACCCTGCAAATTTGCGTGTGAAACTTCCCGTGCACCACGGAATACACGTGCCCAGGCCAATCACGTGTGGAACTTCCCACCAACCCCGTAATACACGCACACACGATTTTTCACACAACGGGTGTCCGTGTTTGTCGGTACCCCTTTGCACCTCATTTGTCCTAGAGGGCCACTGTATGGATCATTCATCATAGCTGTATATGGGTGCTTTTTGTTAGCGCACATTTTGGCGCACATTTATTTCAGGCGCAGGGACGCTACCGCCTGCTTTCTTGTGGTGTACTTGTTTGGCCCTGTGCGCGTCTTTGCCCGTGCGCTGGTTCGCCCTATTCGATTCCATGAATACGAGTTGTAGGCGAGTGTGTGGGCGTTCCGCGCACTTGCCTCCTGTACTTCCCCCATGATGCCCATATTTTCACGCGTTGTTCCCCATTCCGAGTGTTACGCCCCGTGTTCCACCTACTTTTGTGATGTGCGCCGCGCTATGTGCGATTTCGGAGCAGCCGTGGCGCATGCCGTTGGATGACCTGTGCGTCGCCGTGCGCCACGCACTTTTTCAGCACACATCCAATATTTTTCTCGCGCACGGACTTCCATGAATCGATGTGCACTGGTTTCCCTGCGATTTTCGCAGTTGCATTGCGATTTTCGCACTACTGCAAATCGCACGTTTTGGCACCTCTGTGCGGGAATTTTCAGCGCACATTAATTCCATGAATCGGCCTGAAAATTGTCCGTATCTTTTGAACTGCGTGTGTGGTGTGAGGAACGAGATTTAACTTTCATTTTAAAGCTAAGATGCTCATCTTTCCAACAAGCCCTAAACCGACTTTTTACTCCTTATAGGTTTTCTGTAATCGCACTCGACGCACTCAGTGCTGCGAATTGCAATTTCAATCAAACTTCTCCACCTGTCAAAAATTGCTGTCTTTTGCTTGCAACTGCTGAAATCCGTTTTCAACCTGATAATCCCTCATGAATCACTGCTAGTGTTGACCTGAACTAATCTTAAGTAGCTATCACCTACCCTGAATCTCCTATAGGGAATTAAAATCCTTTTTAGCGTATTTTCACTTCTTTGCAAACCACATTTAAAGTATTTTTGTCTGTTTTTAAAATCATCCCTGTTGCTCTAAGCTTGCTAAGGGGGAACTGAATTGGTACTGCATTTGATTGTATCCCTGAAAATGGTGAGCTCCCCTTCCATCTCCTTATATTGCATAGGGGGGGAGTGAATTGTCAAAAGAAAAAGTGATCATATTGTCTCTTGTGGAAACCATCTCAGTTATTTCTGTGCTGCATTCTTGTCCATCATTGCATTTCCTTGAACCCATGAAAGCATTCTCAGCTACTTTATCCTCTCTATACCAACTCTTAAGTAATTAAAAAAGTGAGCTAGTGTAATATTATCCATTGTTGATCAACATTATCTTCATAAGTGTGGTATCAAATATTAATTTATTTATAAAATTGTTATATATATATTGTTTAAATTGTAAAATAAATCTTTTAATTTGCAAAACAAACCTACTTCTTGGCTCAGTGAGGTCAGGGGGATTCAAAGAGAGGGGCGTTATACAAGGGTTTATCATCCAGATTCATGAACTTGTCATAAAAATATATAATTAAGGGCTTCCCTTGGGCATCCCAGACTAGGCACTGACTTAGTTGGAGTACTGAATTGAAGTCGCTTAACACTGTTGTCCTCCCTGTGTGATTGGCAAATGGACTCTGTTGCCTGCTGTTGGAGCTCCATCTGCCTTTCAGGGGGGAGAATGGAAGTGGCCACCATATCCATTGCCTGAGCCATCATTTCAACCGATGATCCCTGTTGTGCTGCTATACTGTACATGGCGTTTTCCCATACAGTATTGCCTGGTGGCGCACAGTTACCACGTTGGCGGGCACCACACCTGTTTGGGGCAAGGCGATCTGCACCTTGCTGTGCTGGCACTGCCTGAGGCTGCAGGACTGCATTTACCCTCTGATCTGCTGGCCCAGGAACAGGATCAGATGTTGTGGAGTGTGACCCTGCATCCGTAACCGCCAAAGGCAGAGTTACCAACACTGACATCCCCATAGAGGGGTCTACCCCCGGTGCAGGTGGGTTGGACAGAACAGCATCCCTGCCAGAAACACTCACCTGCGACAACACTTAAGTCTCATAGTCCGATTCAGCACCTGAATCATAGAGGTCTGGGGAGGTGCACCCAGAGACACCCCTGGACAGTATGGTCTGCAGGAGGATTGGGTTTTCACCCACCACCACCTCACGTCCTCCACTAGTGCCCGGTCGTGGCTGAGATTCCTCCTCGGTCTTCACCATCTCCTCCACCTCAACAGCATCAAGTGTGTCATCACCTGCAAAAACATGAAAGACAACAAATGGAAACAGGCATGAGCACCATAGCACACACATAGGCCTGACAAGCCAGAGATCCAGTACATGAATTACACATGTCCCACATGACTATAACCCTGGCATGCATGCACTGTCAATGAGTTGGAAGGGGAGGCAAAAAGCACACACTGAGGACTCGAAGATGGAAAAGCAACACATGTGCAGCATGCTGGATAGCACTGGCAGCACACATTAGCCTGTGAGTGGCATGTGCAATCCACATACATGACACATGCCAGCACACAGATGGAATGTAGCATAGCCATGGTACATTTGACAAGTACAGCCATATGTTACTGAATGAGTACTGTCACCCAGCCATGTGAGATGGACATGATGAGATGAAAAAAGCAAAATTGTGTGACAAAATACGCATGTGCCACACACTGTAACACATCCAGTGTACAATGATACAGTGATGGCAGGCAGATGTATAGATCAATGGCTGGTCACTTCAACATGACGGGAAATGACAATCATGTTCCACATTCAAACAGGCCCCAAAAATCAATGTGAGCAGGCCCTTACTCAATCAGCCTGAATGATCAAATCATTCCCATAACAAGGTAATAAATGTCGCCCATTGTGGGGTGTAATATATGACAGAAGCATGTCACATATGTGGCATTAGGGCAGAAAAATGCGTTGCAAAAATGGGAGGATTGAAACAATCAGGCTGAATGAACACTGAAAATTCAGAACAATGTTTTTGCAAGATGACAGTTCAAGGGCAACTGCAGTAATGTGCTGCTAATTGGCTACTGTGGTCAGAAGGGATACTGTCATACCCAAATCCAAGGGCGGTGAATGGTTTGGAGGAAGCACATGGGTGACCCATACCACTCAGGACTACACACCCTCACCTGGCACTCAATTATAACACGTCACCCAAGCAACATACACAAGAATTACACACACATGCATGGGCACTCACCGGACAATGCTTCGTAATCTGGTAGGTCTCCCACGCCTTGGATCTGTTCCTCTGTGATGAAGGTTCCAGCAACAGACTCATGTTCAGTGAGTTGGTCGTCCTCTGGTGGAGACCCACCGCCAGTCACCAGAGTAGAGGCATGATTTGAAGCCAGCTTGTTCTTTGCTCTGCGTTTCAGGTCATTCCACCACTTGTAGCAATCATCAGCTGTGTGCCTCACAAAGGGCACTAATGTGGTCCGCAATGGTCTGCCAGTGGGCCCTACGTTGACCAGGCGTAGTCTTGCACCCTGCAGTCACCACCATTTAGCGGCTATGTGCCGACACATAGGCCACAAGTGCATCAAGTTCGGCGTCATTAAAGCTAGGCTTCCGTGACGTGCCGGAGTGTGTAGCCGTGTCTGGGGTCTCAGCCTGTAGTGCTAGAGCACCCTTCTTCTTCTTCTTGGAGGGTGGTACGGATCCTGAGTGGCTTACACCGCTCTGCACAGTAGGGGTAGAAGCGGAGGTGGACTGGGTACATGAAGCCTGTAAAGGCACAATGTCCAAAGCTCTTGGTGCAGGCATTGGCTGCAGGGTGATGTTGGCAGGGCCAACGTCGGTGTGATGGACCTGGACCGACACTGTCCCGTCTGGGAGACTCGGAGCTGGGGTGGATTGAGCTGCATCTGCCCCTGCAGCCTCCCCACCCTGGCTACTTGGGGCAGCAGATGACATTGCTGCCCCAGATCCACGTGGCCTGGTGACCGCAACTTTCACCGACACATGTGGTTAGACTTGGTGACCTGGAAGTCAGCCTGGGAGTCATCCTGTGCCAGTTCAGTTGACAAAATGGGCCCGTACAACAAGGGCTGAGCTTGGATGGAGTCAGCTATGTTTCCCACAACCATTGGGGGGCATAGGTGACCCCGATTGGTCCTCCACACACGGGAATCTAGGGGCACCCTGCAAATCCTGGCCACATCCCCTACCGCGCCCACCATGCCCACCTCTTTGAGATCGGCCACCTTTGCCTCCCTTACTGCTTGGTCGCCTCCCTACCATGGCACTGATGTTGTTGTGCGTATGGGAGTTGCAGTAAACAATTATCCTGCGCAATTGGGGTGAAAGGGGTAGGGTACTAGATGGAATTCGTACACTAGTGCTCTAGCAAGGCTGTCTGTGACCCCTGGGGGAAGATGACGGGTCACGCAATGCACAGGCACCCCAAAAACAAAAGTACACGTGCACGCAACCCCTGGTAGACCACATGTGTGGAAAAATGAACCCGCACTACGCTGTGGCACCCAGAAACACAAAAATATGCGTACGCGTGTTACACGCAGCCTACAATGACCTCTGAAGGGATACCCGACACACGGGGGCAACCACAGTTGGAAAATACGTGCGCGACTCACAGTCTGCCTTGAAAAAGAATGTGAAAAAGACACGCATGTGCGTGTTGGCAACACCCCCGCCAAAAGAAGAAAAGAACGCAGTCTGAAGAAACAGGGAGGATGAACTGGAAACGTTGTGAAGTAATCGCGTGTGAACCGACAAGTACAAGAATCACCTGCTCGCTCTCCACAAAAAGCACGTACATGAAAAATAGCGTGATACTCGTACCTTTTAAGCCAGCCCACACGTGCAACGTCACTTACGTGCTTACGCGCTAAGGCCCTTTCCTCCAATAGCACGGTGACATGCAGTTTTCTCACGTGCTGATTCACTATGCACCCGTGTAGTGGGGAACACCCACGCGGGTAACGTCACTTATGCGCTTACGCGCTAAGGGCCTTTCCTCAGATTTCACACTGACGTGCAATTTTTTCACATGCCAAATGACTCTGTATCAAGCTGGCCACGCAACAACACACGGAAGACCACGCTCCTGCCCAGAAGACCGAAATTACTGCCCCCCAGAGCCCTGAGCAAGCTCCCACCTGCCATCCGCTGCTGCCTGCATGCCTGCTGCCCACGTGCCCTCCTATTTGCTGCCTGCATGTCAGCCAGGGGTGCAGTTGCTGTGACCACCCCTGCTGGAACCGAAGGCTCCCGACTGGGATACCATCGCTCCACAGCCCAGCCCCAGGTCCCAGTTGCCCACCCACACCTGCCTCTGGGGTTGCCATGTCGGGCACAACACCATCTGGCACCACTGGCAACCCCCAGCCAGAGAGGCAGAGGGCCACCAGCTTCAGTGCTAGGGAAGTTGGTGTCCTGCTGGAGCAAGTCCTGGGGCAGTATGATGCCCTCTTTGGAAGTTGGCGCGCCGACAATGAAGGATGGACGAGGATCTGGATGGACATCGTGACTGCCATCAATGAGGCAGGGGTGGCCATCTGTTACATCAAACATGTCCGGAAGCGCTGGGAGGACTTCAGGTCCAGGACCCTCGACAAGGCCCGGAGCCTCATGAAGGCAGCGGATGCCAAGGGGTGCTGGGGCCACCTGTCCGACCACCAAATGAGGGTCCTGGAACACATACACCCAGGGCTCCACGTCCAGGTCCTTGAGAGGCATACCTGTTTGGAGTCGAGCGGTAAGTGTACATGCCTTCTGATTGGACGCTGTGCGTGTTGTGGTGTGTCAGGAGTGTGCCGGTTCAACATATGTCTTTGTAGGGCCATGTATGGATGCGTATGTACAGGGACGTCAACCAGCCACATGTGATTCCACTCATGTGTGAGACACATCGATGGTGTATGTGTTGGCAAGCATGCTGGCCAAATGCATGTGTGGGTGCGCACATGTGAAAATTATGTGTATCTACTGTGGCATGGTTGTGGTGTCACACATGGATGGGGGTTCCTGCTGCATGTATCTGTACTGTGTACATGTGCATGTGTGTGTATGTGACAAGTGTGCAACTGTGATGCAACATGGATGCATGTGACACTGACATGTAGGAGGCTGATTGCCAGATGTGACATGGATGGTGACATTATCACTGCAGTGGTGGAGATGCACAGATGCATGTCAGTCTGGTGGCGTGTGTGCATGTGTTGTGCACTCCCTGTGTTTCATGTGACCTCAGGCTCACCTTCGACTGCTTGTGCTGTTGTTTGTGTATGGACGGTGCTGCCTGGTGCAAGATTCCTGTTGATTTGCTCATGTGTGTGAGTTGAAATGACATGTGTGTTGGAGAGTGTGATGCCATGTCTGTAGTTTTACACTGCCACTCATGTGCAACTGTCATGTGTGTATCAGTTCATTGTATAGTGCCCTGATGCCTGTGTTCTATCTCTCCCTGTCTGCAGCGTCAACTGATGAAGAGGGTGGAGAGGGTGCTGTGGAGCAAAGTGGCAGGGATCGCACCACCAGCCGGAGATGCAAGGCCCGGCTTCCCTCCCAGGTTGTCATCTCGTCGGGAAGTGAGGAGTCTGTTGCCGCGTCCCAGGCCGCAGCTGCCGAGGGTATATCCAAGAGGCGGAGGTCGGAGGTGGACTCCTCGGCAGTAGAAGGGGCAGCTGAGACCCACACAGGGTCTGACGGAGGAAGATGGCATGGAGTCATCCAGGTTGGTGGGGGGTTTGGTGGAGGAGGAGGCCATGGAAGGGACACACACGGGGTCTGGAGGTGGGGATTCCGATGGTGCTAGTGGTGCAGTGCAGGGGCAGGGACAGGAGACAGCACAGGCCGCCACGGAGGTGCCTGTGTGTAATCCTGTCCCCGATCCTGTTACTGCATTATCCTGCACTAGCAGGGATGCCTACGTCCAGACCCGTTTTCAGGGAGGGGATGAGCGCACAACAACTGGCCTTCCTCTCCCTGCGGACGTGGCATTCCGGGACCGGGTTGAGCCTGTCCTGTCTGGGATGGCGTTGCGTCAACGGGCCACGCGAGGTGACCTGCAGTGTTTTCGTGAAGACACTTCACGTAATCTCGGATGCCTCGTTGACCGCGTTGACCTACTGGGACGGGTCACCAAGGCTGGATTCCTCTGTATGCTGGACCTTATTCCGACCCCCTCCTCACCTGAACTCCCTATGTGCCAGTCGTCCTCCATGCCATCTTCCCACCCATGTATCACCTGGGTACCCTGTGGAGCTGCCTCTGACCCTGCGGCCAGGCTGGTGGAGGACACATGCCTGCTACAGTCGGGCGTCGGACATCCAGCAGGGGTGGCCACCTCAACAACTGCACCCCAGCCGGAGGAGGACATGCAGGCAGCAAGAGCCAGGGCATAGGCACAGGCACAGCAGCAGCAGCAACAAGGTGGGAGCCATGATGGCTCGGGGCCTTTGACATCGGAGGGGCAGGCATCGGCCAGAGGGCAGGAGGACCAAGGATTGGAAGTGTCTTCCGTGTGGCAGCGGTTGGGCCAGGCCATAGATGCGGAGCAGCGGCAGGCGGAAGAGGCACAGCTCACAATAGTCAGGGCGGAGTACTCCATGTGGAGGGCACTGAGGCGGGCTGAGTGCCTCGAGGCAATTCGCAGGGAGTTGGAGGTCAACATGGCACCGTCCCTGTGAACCCTCAGGGCCATGGAAGAGGACCGCCTCCAGGACATTGAGCAGGAGTACGATGATGCCCTCGCCCAGGAAATCGGAAAGTGAGCCTTCGGACTAGTCCGCCGCCATTGTATATAGTTTTTAGTGTTAGGTTTCATTTTCGTTTTCCTTTATTTTGGGGTGTTTGGACTTTGCCCCACACATTTGTATATAGTTTTTTTATTAGGTAGTTTTTTTCATAGGTTTCTGTTCTTTCGTTGGGCTCATGGACCCTTGACAATTGAGTGTACATAGTCGGACAATGGATTTATTGGAACTTTTTCTTTGGATTTCATCATGGATTAATGGATTTTACTTTTTACGTTTTCTTTGGATTTGCTTTGGTGGAGGGAGAGTTTGGACTATTTTTCTTTAGGATTTCTTTGGATTGGTTATACTTTTCATGTACTCATCTTTTTGGGCAGCTTTTCATTTCATGTTTGCATTTTTTTTATGCTTTCATTTCATTGCTTTATTTTTGTCCATAATACATTTTGATATTTTACTTCCATGTGTGTAATTCGCTCATTGAGTTCAGGCATGTGAAAATGTGGGTTTACACAATCAATGCCAACCAGTGTGTGTGTGTGTGACGGACATGTGTTGATGTACATAGTTGACTTTTGGTTTGTGTCTTGAGATAGGCATGTCAGTGTGGGGTGGATTGGGAAATCATTGCGTCTCAAGACTGGGGTGGCGTGCTGTGGTATTTTGGTGGAGATGTGGGCCATGATTGTGCATCTTTATGTCATGTAGGGGGGACATGAGTTGGGGCCTGCTGGCAGGTGCCCATCAATTCTGGGTGGGTGGGGGTGCTGGAGGACATGAGTCAGGGCCTGAGGCTCACTGCCGGGTGGGTAGGGGTGCTGGCAGGTTTCCCTCAGTGCTGGGGGGTGGGGGTGCTGGGGGACATGAGTCGGGGCCTGCTGGCAGGTGCCCATCAATGCTGGGTGGGTGGGGGTGCGCGGGGACCTGAGTCGGGGCCTGCTGGCAGGTGCTCCTCACTGCTGGGGGGTGGGGATGCAGGGGGACATGAGTCAGGGCCTGCTGGAAGGTGCCCAATGCTGGGTGGGTGGGGGTACAGTGGGACATACGTTGGTGATCACTAGTGCAAGGTGACATGTGGGCTGGCTGGGGGGCATGCCCATGGTGGATGGGCTGCCTGCGGGACATGACCAGGGGTGCTGGGTAGTCCCCTGTGGTGTGGGCTGCCTGCAGGGGCTGTGGAGGGGGTAGAGGGCACACCCGGGAGGATCCACACTGCCAATTTACGTTTGGGACTCCCCACGCACCCCACTGGATACACGTACTCCACTCTGACAGCAAAATCGCATGTGAAACTCCCCGCGAACCCCAGTAATACACGTACCCCGGTCGCACAGGGCCAATCGCATGTGAAACTTACCGCGCACCCCTCAAATACATGTACCCCGCTCTGACAGCGAAATCGCGTGTGAAACTGCTCGCGAACCCCAGTAATACATATACCCCACTCGCACAGGGCCAATCGCGTGTGAAACTTCCTGTGCACCCCCGAAATACATATACCCCTGTCGCACAGGGCCAATCGCGTGTGAAACTCCCTGCGAACCCCAGTCATACACATACCCCACTCGCACAGGGCCAATCGCGTGTGAAACTCCCAGCGAACCCCAGTAATACACGTACCCTGCTCGCACAGGGCCAATCGCGTGTGAAACTCCCTGCGAACCCCCGAAATACACATACCCCGCTTGCACAGGGCCAATCGTGTGTGAAGCTCCCAGCGAACCCCAGTAATACACGTACCCTGCTCGCACAGGGCCAATCGCGTGTGAAACTCCCAGCGAACCCCAGTAATACACGTACCCTGCTCGCACAGGGCCAATCGTGTGTGAAACTCCCTGCAAACCCCCGAAATACAAATACCCCGCTTGCACAGGGCCAATCGCGTGTGAAACTTCCCACGAACACCAGTAATACACGTACCCTGCTCGCACAGGGCCAATCGCGTGTGAAACTTCCTATGAACCCCCGAAAAACAGGTACCCTGCTCGCACAGGGCAAATTGCATGTGAAACTCTCCACGAACCCCAGTAATACACGTACCCCACTCGCACAGGGCCAATCGCATGTGAAACTTCCTGCGCACCCCCGAAATACATATACCCCTGTCGCACAGGGCCAATCGCGTGTGAAACTCCCTGCGAACCCCAGTCATACACATACCCCGCTCGCACAGGGCCAATCGCGTGTGGAACTTCGCGCGCACCCCCGAAATACACGTAGCCCGCTCGCACAGGGCCAATCGCGTGTGAAACTCCCAGCGAACCCCAGTAATACACGTACCCTGCTCGCACAGGGCCAATCGCGTGTGAAACTCCCTGTAAACCCCCGAAATACAAATACCACGTTTGCACAGGGCCAATCGCGTGTGAAACTTCCCGCGAACACCAGTAATACGCGTAGCCTGCTCGCACAGGGCCAATCGCGTGTGAAACTTCCTGTGCACCCCCGAAAAACAGGTACCCTGCTCGCACAGGGCCAATTGCATGTGAAACTCTCCACAAACCCCAGTAATACACGTACCCCACTCGCACAGGTTCAATCGCGTGTGAAACTTCCTGCGGACCCCCCCCCGAATTACATATACCCCTGTCGCACAGGGCCAATCGCGTGTGAAACTCCCTGCGAACCCCAGTCATACACATACCCCGCTCGCACAGGGCCAATCGCGTGTGGAACTTCGCGCGCACCCCCGAAATACACATAGCCCGCTCGCACAGGGCCAATCACGTGTGAAACTCCCAGCGAACCCCAGTAATACACGTACCCTGCTCGCACAGGGCCAATCGCATGTGAAACTCCCTGCGAACCCCCGAAATACACGTACCCCGCTTGCATAGGGCCAATCGTGTGTGAAACTCCCAGCGAACCCCAGTAATACACGTACCCTGCTCGCACAGGGCCAATCGCGTGTGAAACTCCCTGCGAACCCCCGAAATACTCATACCCCGCTTGCACAGGGCCAATCGCATGTGAAACTTCCTGTGCACCCCCGAAAAACAGGTACCCTGCTTGCACAGGGCCAATTGCATGTGAAACTCTCCACGAACGCCAGTAATACACGTACCCCACTCGCACAGGGCCAATCGCGTGTGAAACTTCCTGCGCACCCCCGAAATACATATACCCCTGTCGCACAGGGCCAATCGCGTGTGAAACTCCCTGCGAACCCCAGTCATACACATACCCCGCTCGCACAGGGCCAATCGCGTGTGGAACTTCGCGCGCACCCGCGAAATACACGCAGCCCGCTCGCACAGGGCCAATCGCGTGTGAAACTCCCAGCGAACCCCTGTAATACACGTACCCTGCTCGCACAGGGCCAATCGCGTGTGAAACTCCCTGCGAACCCCCGAAATACACATACCCCGCTTGCACAGGGCCAATCGCGTGTGAAACTTCCCACGAACACCAGTAATAAACGTACCCCGCTCGCACAGGGCCAATCGCGTGTGAAACTTCCTGTGCACCCCCGAAAAACAGGTACCCTGCTTGCACAGGGCCAATCGCGTGTGAAACTCTCCACGAACCCCCGAAATAAACATACCCCTATCGCACAGGGCCAATCGCGTGTGAAACTCCCTGCCAACCCCAGTCATACACATACCCCGCTCGCACAGGGCCAATCACGTGTGAAACTTCCCGCGCACGCCAAAATACACGTACCCCGCTCTGACAGCGAAATCGCGCGTGAAACTGCCCACGAACCCCAGTAATACACGTACCTCGCTCGCACAGGGCCAATCGCATGTGAAACTTCCCGCGAACCCCAGTAATACACGTACCCCACTCGCACAGGGCCAATCGCGTGTGAAACTTCCCACGCACCCCCGAAATACACATACCCCGCTCTGACAGTGAAATCGCATGTGAAACTGCCCGTGAACCCCAGTAATACACGTAGCCTGCTCACACAGGGCCAATCGCGTGTGGAACTTCCCGCTCACCCCTGAAATACACATAGCCCACTCACACAGGGCCAATCGCGTCTGAACCTCCCTGCGAACCCCAGTAATACACATACCCCGCTCGCACAGGGCCAATCACGTGTGAAACTTCCCGCGCACCCCCGAAATGCACGTACTCTGCTCGCACAGGGCCAATCGTGTGTGAAACTACTCGCAAACCCCC
This sequence comes from Ambystoma mexicanum, assembly GCF_040938575.1. Lineage (NCBI taxonomy): Eukaryota > Metazoa > Chordata > Amphibia > Caudata > Ambystomatidae > Ambystoma > Ambystoma mexicanum. Next base: position 283,670,092 of record NC_090922.1, read on the forward strand.
GAAAAACACGTACGCCACTCGCACAGGCCCAATCACGTGTGAAACTTTCCACGCACCCCCGAAATACACGTACCCCGCTCGCACAGGGCCAATAACATGTGAAACTTCCCGCGCACCCCGAAATACACGTACCCCGCTCTGACAGCAAAATCGCATTTGAAACTACCAGCAAACCCCAGTAATACACATACCCCACTTGCACAGGGCCAATCGTTTGTGAAACTTCCAGCTCACCCCCGAAATACACATTCCCCGCTCTGACAGTGAAATCGCAGGTGAAACTGCCCGTGAACCCCAGTAATACACGTAGCCCGCTCGCACAGGGCCAATCGCGTGTGGAACTTCCCGCGCACCCCTGAAATACACATAGCCCACTCACACAGGTCCAAGCGTGTGTGAAACTCCCCGTGAACCCCAGTAATACACGTAGCCCGCTCGCACAGGTCCAATCGCGTGTGAAACTTCCCGCACCCCCCGAAATACACGTACCCCGCTCTGACAGCAAAATCGTGTGTGAAACTGCCCGCGAACCCCAGTAATACATGTACCCCAATCGCACAGGGCCAATCACCTGTGGAACTTCCCACGCACCCCCAAAATACACATAGCCCGCTTGCACAGGCCCAATCGCGTGTGAAACTGCCTGTGAACCCCAGTAATACATGTACCCTGCTCGCACAGGGCCAATCACATGTGAAAATTCCCGCGCACCCCCGAAATAAACGTACCCTGCTCGCACAGGGCCAATCGCGTGTGAAACTCCCCGAACCCCCGAAATACACATACCCCGCTCGCACAGGCCCAATCGCGTGTGAAACTTCCCGCGAACCCCAGTAATACACGTACCCCGCTTGCACAGGGCCAATCGCGTGTGAAACTTCCCACGCACCCCCGAAATACACGTACCCTGCTCTGACAGCGAAATCTCATGTGAAACGGCCCGCGAACCCCAGTAATACACGTACCCCGCTTGCACAGGGCCAATCGCGTGTGAAACTTCCCACGCATCCCCGAAATACACGTACCCTGCTCTGACAGCGAAATCGCGTGTGAAACTGCCCGCGAACCCCAGTAATGCACGTACCCCGGTCGCACAGGGCCAATCGTGTGTGAAACTCCCTGCGAACCCCAGTCATACACGTACCCCACTCACACAGGGCCAATCGCGTGTGAAACTCCCTGCACAAACCGAAATACACGTACCCCACTCTGACAGCGAAATCACATGTGAAACTGCCCACGAAGCCCAGTAATACACGTACCCCGCTCGCACAGGGCCAATCGCATGTGAAACTTCCCGCGCACCCCCAAAATACACGTACCCTGCTCGCACAGGGCCAATCGCGTGTGAAACTTCCCGCGCACCCCCAAAATACGCATACCCCGCTCTGACAGTGAAATCGCATGTGAAACTGCCCACGAACACCAGTAATACACATAGCCCGCTTGCACAGGGCCAATCGCGTGTGGAACGTCCCGCGCTCCCTTGAAATACATGTAGCCCACTCACACAGGTCCATTCGAGTGTGAAACTCCCCGCGAATCCCAATAAAACACGTACCCCGCTCGTACAGGGCCAATCACATGTGAAACTTCCCGCGCACCCCCGCAATGCATGTACTCTGCTCGCACAGGGCCAATCACATGTGAAACTTCCCGCGAACCCCCGAAATACACGTACCCCGCTCGCACAGGGCCAATCGCGTGTGAAACTCCCTGCGAACCCCAGTAATACACGTACCCCGTTTGCACAGGGCCAATCGCGTGTGAAACTTCTCGCGCACCCCCGAAATAAACGTACCCTGCTCTGATAGCGAAATTGCGTGTGAAACTGCCCGCGAACCCCAGTAATACATGTTCTCCACTCGCACAGGGCCAATCGCGTGTGAAACTTCCCGAGCACCCCCGAAATACACGTACCCCGGTCGCACAGGGCCGATCGCATGTGAAACTCCCCACGAACCCCAGTAATACATGTCCCCCACTCGCACAGGGCCAATCGCGTGTGAAACTTCCCGCGCACCCCCGAAATACACGTACCCCGGTCGCACATGGACAATCGCATCTGAAACTCCCCGCGAACCCCAGTAATACACCTACCCTGCTCGCACAGGGACAATCACATGTGAAACTTCCTGCGCACCGCCGAAATACACATACCCCGCTCTTACAGCGAAATTGCGTGCGAAACTGCCCACGAACCCCAGTAATACACGTACCCCGCACGCACAGGGCCAATCGCGTGTGAAACTTCCTGCGAACCCCCGAAATACACGTACCCCGCTCGCACAGGGCCAATCACATGTGAAACTCCCCACGAACCCAAGTAATACACGTACCCCACTCGCACACAGGGCCAATCGCGTGTGAAACTTCCCACGCACCCCCGAAATACACGTACCCTGCTCTGACAGCGAAATCGCGTGTGAAACTGCCCACGAACCCCAGTAATGCACGTACCCCGGTCGCACAGGGCCAATCATGTGTGAAACTCCCTGCGAACCCCAGTCATACACGTACCCCACTCACACAGGGCCAATCGCGTGTGAAACTCCCTGCGCAAACCGAAATACACGTACCCCACTCTGACAGCGAAATCACATGTGAAACTGCCCACGAAGCCCAGTAATACACGTACCCCGCTCGCACAGGGCCAATCGCATGTGAAACTTCCCGCGCACCCCCAAAATACACGTACCCTGCTCACACAGGGCCAATCGCGTGTGAAACTTCCCGCGCACCCCCAAAATACGCATACCCCGCTCTGACAGTGAAATCGCATGTGAAACTGCCCACGAACACCAGTAATACACATAGCCCGCTTGCACAGGGCCAATCGTGTGTGGAACGTCCCGCGCTCCCTTGAAATACATGTAGCCCACTCACACAGGTCCATTCGCGTGTGAAACTCCCCGCGAACCCCAGTAAAACACGTACCCCGCTCGTACAGGGCCAATCACATGTGAAACTTCCCGCGCACCCCCGCAATGCATGTACTCTGCTCGCACAGGGCCAATCACATGTGAAACTTCCCGCGAACCCCCGAAATACACGTACCCCGCTCGCACAGGGCCAATCGTGTGTGAAACTCCCTGCGAACCCCAGTAATACACGTACCCCGTTTGCACAGGGCCAATCGCGTGTGAAACTTCCCGCGCACCCCCGAAATAAACGTACCCTGCTCTGACAGCGAAATTGCGTGTGAAACTGCCCGCGAACCCCAGTAATACACGTTCTCCACTCGCACAGGGCCAATCGCGTGTGAAACTTCCCGAGCACCCCCGAAATACACGTGCCCCGGTCGCACAGGGCCGATCGCATGTGAAACTCCCCACGAACCCCAGTAATACATGTCCCCCACTCGCACAGGGCCAATCGCGTGTGAAACTTCCCGCGCACCCCCGAAATACACGTACCCCGGTCGCACATGGCCAATTGAAACTCCCCGCGAACCCCAGTAATACACATACCCTGCTCGCACAGGGACAATCGCATGTGAAACTTCCTGCGCACCCCCGAAATACACATACCCCGCTCTTACAGCGAAATCGCGTGTGAAACTGCCCGCTAACCCCAGTAATACACGTACCCCGCTCGCACAGGGCCAATTGCGTGTGATTCTCCCCACGCAGCATGGTACATGTATTCGGAGGGGTGCACGGGGAGTTTTACAGGCGTTTTTCTGTTTGGTGGCCTGAATGCTGGTCCACTGGCCTGTGCGCCATGTACAGGATTTGTGCGCTGTACATGGCGCACGGGGAGGGGTTGGGTCATAACTGGCGCTGCTGCAGGGTCGCTGCGCCACTCTGCGCCACGACTGGTAATGGATGTTGAAATCCATGAATACGCTGTGCACGGAAATGGATTTTGGCGCACGCGGCTGGCGCAGACTGTGAATTACCCCCTTAGTCAGTTAAATGGGCTATAACTGGTGGTTGCCTGGGGATGGGCCCGAGTCATGCTTTGGCCAGTGCGAGCGAACATGCACACCTGTGCCTGTCTATGATTATGGCCTTGTACGGCACATTCCTTGTGGAGAGACCATTTTTTTGCAACACTTTTAGAACAATGAATGAGATTTATGGCGGTCAGGGGTGTGGATTGTCCTCATGGGAGCTCGGGCATGGCTGGAGATTTCCATTGTCTTGCAATTAGGGCCTAGTGCATGAAATGCTGCATTCGCTGCGCAGGCCGTGACTCCACCCTATGGTTACTAACATCTACACGAAATGCACTAACATCTATACTAAATAGCAGTCTACTCCTGTCTTGGGCTACACTATGTGGGCTGATTATATTAGGGTGGGGTCCTACCACTCAGCTCCCTCCCCCCTGGACCATCATAGTGCTTGAAATGCTGCTCGCCTTACTCTAAAGTGCTTAGGGGAGTGGGGTGGGGTCGGCCCCTTCCCAACAGATGCCAAAGTTAAAAACCTTGTTATGTTCGCCATTCTCTATCCCTGATCTGTAAGGTGTGGATTTTGACATGCGCATGTATACTGATTTGGAGGTTGGGGCTTACAATGGAGAATGGGAATCCTCGTTGGGAATGCAACTTTTCAGGGGCATGTTTTCTGTTTTTCGAAATAGTGATGAAGTTGGAAAAGGTGTGCCTTTTTGATGAAAATGCACGTGACATGTAGATGGTTTTGATGCATTATTTTGTTAGCTCATTGAGGTGAAGAGTGGGTTTATTAACCTGTGGAATCTTCAGGCCACTTAAAAAGTGTGCTGAGAGTATGCCTTCAGGAAATGAGAGCATGATAACCTGGTGAAAGTCGTGAATGGAAACCCAGTGGTGTTATTTAGAACCTAATGAGATTTGTAAGTAGGATGCTTTCTTGTTTGCAGAAAATAGTTACATTTGGATGTAACGTTCCTTTTGGTTTGTGTCCTAGCTTGTCACATGTGTGTTCAATGTGCTTTACATTTCTGCAGTTTGCTTAATGATACTGTAAATTGCACAAAAACTCAGATAACTTTGATTGGGATGAATAGAGAAATTCTGCTACGTTTGAAAGGCCAATAAAGTGCTGGCACTCCTACAAACTCTGCTAGAGCACGCTGATTCTAAAGGGCATGCTATGTGAGGTGATTTTGTAGGAATGTACCACTCGATCAATCAGACATAAGTTTGACTTGTTAATCAGGCAAATCTACATTTAAAAAAAAAAGATTTTGAATTACACACCTTGGGACTCCTTCTCTGGCCCTACACTATGAACAGTGAACACGAATGTTACATTTTAGCATCATGACGATCACTTCTGAACTCGACACGAGAAACCACCACTTGTGCATTGCTCTTATTTTCTGTCTGAAGCATTGCTATTTTCCTGCGCAAATTGTGGTGGCTGCATTGCATTTCCTTCATAAATCACCATGTACGTGCAGATTGTAGCCCAGTGCTTAAAGTGTTACAAAAGGAAGAGCCAGGGCTTACATGTTTTTGTGCATCCCTCCGACCATGTAGGTGGGCAATTCCCCACCACTGCTTTCAACACCATAGCTTCTCTCCACAGTGTCGACATGTTTGGGGTTATACTGCAGCTCGCACCTGATCATTGATATGATAGGTTATTTATAATGCGCTGAATACCCAGAGGTTTTTAAGCATGGACCCGCGAACGAACCTGTGGTGCTCTGAGTCGTCTTGTTTTCAAGGCGAGAATGTTTCCCCTGAGCTATCCTACCAAGACAATGGGCCTCATTACGAGGTTGGAGGTAGCCTTGCTGGTTTTACCGGCAAGGCTACCTCCAAACTCGCACCCAGGTCCGGCAACTGCGAATGGGCAATTACCGGGCTATTCCGGCCCAGCCAAAATCCGGTAATTGCCTTTTCACGGGTGCTGGGCCCGGTACATCTCCATTCACATGTGAGCCACATGGGACTCAATGGGAATGCAGAGGGTGGTAGCACCGGTACCGTTAATAATGGTACAGGTGCTACCATCATGTTCTGCTTGCGGGTACTGGTACGGCCACCAGGTCAGACCTGGTGGCTGCAAGGGCACCCGCGAGCAGAACTCCTAGTATGGCGGTATGGTAGCAACGGTGCCAGTAGCGATACCAGCACCGTAGTTGCCTTACCGCCATACTTGTAAGTAGACCCAATGGATGCACTTTCACCAGCACTTCATAATTAAAGTAAATTTTAGACTATAAGTGCCAGGGCTGAGCCCTGGCAAACACCCCCACACATTAGGCATTGTGGTAGCCTCAGCATACGCCATTTCCATGTGAATTGGCAGAACAAGTCGATTCACTGCCTCCTCCATTTAACTTCCCTTTTAAAGTATAGAATGGAGATGCGGCATCTAGCGTGCGGAGTGCGCCCTTTCCCTCTGTAGGTCATCGACAGCAGAGAGGTCAGTATTTGAAAAAGTTACCAAATTGTCTCAGAATGTCCTTTAAAACACATACGTTTTACACTGCAAAAAAAAAAAAAAACCTGCAGTTGAGAATGAATTGGTAACAATAACAGGAGCCGATCCGCACTGAGCAAATTTGGCCAAGGGCAGTGATATTTTTCAACAAAGCTAATGTGTCAAGCAATTAGTGACCCGTTGCCTCTGAGCAGTGTGACAAACGTAAACCTGTTTCCTCTGAAGCGTGAAGCTGAAGTAATGAGAAAGTTGCTCCGGGAACCCTCCAGCCTCACTGCCAGGCTTCCATTGAACGCCATGGATTATATTTCAAAATGTTCCGATCTATGAGCGCAGAAACTATTTTTCATATGTTTACTCATATGGCAATTTTAAATTGGTACTTTAAAAATAGAAAACTGTATTTAGCTTGAGAAGGCAACATCAGGCGATTTTTTAAAACTATGAAAACATGGCGAATTTCTCTGCTGAAACAACAAATTACATGACACAATTGGTCAGCAAAAAATAAGCAGTGTCATGCTTACACTGTCAGGCACTTTTTTGAGCTTTCACCGAACGTCGATGCTGGTTGAACTTTTCCCTCCCTTTCAAGACTGCTTTTCCACTACCCACAGAAAATTAGGATATCTTGATTCAGGTGAAGTAACATAAAAGGACTGGTTTGATGCAACAAAACCACTGAAATTCAGCAGGTATCGGGTCCTACACTGCCTAACCAACAAGCTGCCCCATTGCACAGTCCAGGAGCACACCGGTGGCATCACACATGACATCACTGTTGACATCACACATGACATCACTAGCGTATGTGGAGTCCACATTTAAAAATACTGTCAATGGGCAAGCATGATTTTCTTCCACACATGAGTCAGGCAGGATTGAATGAGCATTTACCAGCAAAGGAATACTCTTCAGCCTTTATCACTCTGTCCTTCAATAGGTGGCCTGTGCAAAGTAGGCACACCCTGAAGCAAAACTACGATTTTATAGTTGTCCAGAAAAAGATTAATAACGTAAAAGAGAAGAAACAGTTTCCCCAACTCCCTTTATTTTTCATGTCACAACACACTGAGCTAAACCAAGCGCAACGAACGCCCTAACCAATCATGTAGAGACGATGAGGGTGATGGCATGTGGCCTGTAAAGGTCACCCTTGAGAAAATACATGTTTGGAAGACACACAGGTTTCATGACAACAGTGAACAATGCACTGCACTTTCCAAAGTTGTAAACATTCTACTATGCTCGCTCATCATTGAATATGCAGGCTAGAGCTGGCGATCCAAAGGTTGCAGACCTTAAGTATACAAGAAATAAATTAGATGGTATATTTCATCTGTGTTAGCATGCCACATGTCTTGATATATGGCATTCAAATGTTTCACATGACTTTTAGTTACCACTGACATCATTGAGTAGGGCATAAGTAATGCCAAAAGTGATGTCCTCAATGATGCCCTCGGTGATGCCATCTGTGATGGTGTGGTTAGGCATAGCTCTGTACTGTAGTTTCTGTTTTTTATTTTTTTTTTATTTGGCAGCGAGCTGGGTGCCCCTGGCACCCATACATTCCTTGATATATCCAATGATGCAATGATGGAGACTTGCCAAATCCCTGGGGCCTAGGCTTCAGCCATGTTGCAGGTCCCACCAAGCAACCAAGAGTAGACGATGGTCTTTGTTGCGGTAATGCCCAGTGTCCACGTTAACCCAATAGGCAGTTTCTGGCAGCCATGACACAAATTAACACAACATGAGTGAAATCACACTCTCAGCACTAGACCGCAACTACATGTGCAAAATTGGCAAAAATACCTCCAGCGGCTCAGACTGTAGGCACAGCAAATATGTTTTTAATGGAAGTCATTCAGCATTTCACAATGGTTGGGCTCCCCTATCAAATTTGTTTTCTTTTTTTAGATTCAACAAAAGTGTTCTTCCTATGGGAAGTATAATTTAGGCATAAGCTTACAATGATCTATCTATCTATCTATCTATCTATCTATCTATCTATCTATCTATCTATCTATCTATCTATCTATCTATCTATCTATCTATCTATCTATCTACACACATGATGTGCTTGATCTTTAGAATTCACAAACAGCAATGGCCCAAAACCGTGCGATGTTCAAAAACAATGGAGAAAAAAAAAAAACAAGATTGTTTTTTCCTTCATCTTTACCTATTCCACCACGTCCTACCATGAGGTTGTTTCATATGTTAGACAAGTGCAAAGTTGTGTTTTTGAATAGTTTCTCACTGCAATGTTTGCAGACTATGGGAATAGTTTGCAAACACAACATGGTGTCTCTTTCAAAATTCCTGATCTTCCTCACATTTTTCAATTGACAAATCAGTGCCAATGTCCACAAAACTCGTGCACCTTCCCGATTGCTCCAGAAGCGCCTGCAGAGTATGTATCAGGAGGTGAGTATGCAGGTGGGAACAATATATATTGCTGATTCTTTTTTACCCACTTTTAGGTCATTTTTTAAAAAATTCCCTGGATGTATGAACACTAATATGCAAATGCAAGCTTTTGGGACCATGCCACCGCTCTTCATGCAAATATATTGAAAATCCACCCATGGTTCTTCCTGCAGGCATGACAGAATGTTCTTCCTATTCAATTCAATTGGGCTTTAGAAAATTTCAGGACCTTACCTATAAGTTTGGCCACCTTCCACAAAACAACACCAAACTTTCCCCAAAAGTTAAGTCGAGTCAATAAATTTTTGAAGGTTTTGCAAAGATCGACACATATCTGTATAACAATGTCTAAAGATGTTTTCCTATTAGAGCCTCCTAAAACATGAAAATCTGTTGCAAATTAATTTAATGGTTTAAAAGTTATTGCTTTTCAACATTTGCATTGGTTTTCCAATAGGGGAAATGTGTTTTCATTAAACAGCTATACAGTGAAAATCGCTGGATGGATTTGCTCCAAATTTTAAACAAGTAGGGCACAACATGGTGCCGATGTGCCTTTTGGTGTTGGTGGTCTGGTGCAAATATTGTCAATTTTTTTAAAAAAATGTGGCTCCTGACACCACAATCTTTTGTATATCTCCCAAAGTGCATTTCTGCAAGTGAGACTTTTCAAATTATTTTTACACCGATGAGTCATTCTTGTGAGAATTCTCGCACGTATAATTCATAAAATATCAGTAGGAGAAAAATAGGTTATTTGTCTGCAAGGATGCAGGAGGTTGAATGGGCAGCCATTGGGAAGCTTGAGAGTTATCACTGGAATTCTAGGTGCCTTTGTATGCATCCTCAAAAGAATTTGTGGCATATTTTTGTGCTAAATTTTCACTATAAATTATCATTGTAAAATCTTACTAAAGCATATGAGCTGGTCACAAAAAATATTTTCAAAATGTTTTCTAAAACACCAAACATCACCACACTCTCGTTCTGGTTCCTAATTATCACAAAGTGGCCACAGATCTGTTAATGACTCCAATCAAGCATTCCCACTAAGTCAGTGCCTTGTCTGGGATTGCTCAAGGGAAGCCCTTATTTATATATTTTTATGACAAGATATAATCTGGATGATGAACCCTTGTATAACGCCCCTCTCTTAGAATCCCCCTGACCCCACCAAGAAGTAGGTTTGTTTCGCAGATTAAAAAGGTTTATTTGAAAAAATTAAACAATAGATATATATCACACTTTTATAATAAATTAATATTTGATATCACACTTAGACATATGATAGTGATCAACAATGGATGATGTTATACTGGCACACTGGTTTAATTACTTAGGCGTAGTATAGAGGATAAGGTAGCTGAGAATGCTTTATGGTTTCAAGGAGATGCAAAGATGAATAAAAGGCAGTACAGAAATAAACTTGATATGATTTCAGCAAAATATAATATGATCACTTTTTCTCTGACAATTCACTCCCCCCCCCCTATGCAATGTAAGGAGATGGAAGTAACACACACAGTCTTCAGGAATACAATCACAGTACAATACGAATTCAGTTCCCCCCTAGCAAGCTTATAGCGCCAGGGATGATTTTGAAACACAGGCGAAAGACTTTCAGGTGATTTGCAAGGGAGTGAAATATGCTAAAATTGATTTTAATTCCCTCTAGAGGTTCAGGGTGAGTGAGAGATACTTTAAATCAGTTCAGGTCCACACTAACAATGATTAATGAGGGATTATCAGGTTGAAAACGGATTTCAGTAATGGAAGCAAAGGACAAATCTTTCTACACGTGGTTGAAATGAAGCAAAATGTCAAATCGCGGCACTTTTTTCGAGTGCATCGAGCGCAATTATGGAGGCGCTAGGCTTGTTGGAAAGATTAGAATCTTAGCTTTCAAATGAAAGTTAAATCTCGTTCCTAGCACCTACGATTCAAAAGATACGGAAGATTCTATGAAGATAGTTTTTCAGAAATGAAATAATGATTCAAAATGGCAAAATGACACGTTTACAGGTTTAAAATCGGAGAATGAACACACGATTCCTATGATGCAGTTCTGGACAGGTTCAAATGTTTTGAATCAGATTATTTTAAGCTAAGAGATTGGTTTTGCACAGTTCTGGCTGAGTACTCACACTATGAATTTGAAATAGGCCGTCAGGGTCCGGTCAGCAGATTGGACTGGCGGGTCAATCAGGCACCAGTTCTGTTGACAGCGGTCTGATCTGGGTCTCTGGTTCTACTGGTCTGGATCAAGTGGATTCTGGATGCCGCACGGCTTTCTGGGTACTGGTTCTGTTCAGGATACACAAGACTCTTAGCAAGCAGCAAACCGCACAGCCCGGCGGTTGAATAGTTTGCAAAAGATTTTGAGGCCTGCCGAAGAGTTCAGCTCTTTGGAGTTTTTGTTCTGGAGTTAGTCTGGATCTCTGGAGTTCTGGATTGTGGAGTTCTACGTCAGCGTGCTGCGCAGGAATTCAGTTGAAGGTTGGAAAATGAATGTCCCTGTCCGGCTTCCAGTGGCTCTTTTCATGTCTTTTGAAAATGGGTGTGGATGCTAACTTTCTATGCCCAACCCACTCATGATTTGATGGGTTAAGGATTTCTCTTTGACCTGATTTGAGAAGGGAGCAGTGAGTCATCCTATGTCATCAGGTGTCATGTTTATGGCTCCAAAGAAAGAACACTCCCCTTTGCTTTTACCTTAGAAAATCATTTTCATAACTACACATATTTCCCAAATACACAAGTGGTTGACATTACATGTACATATCATATATTACTTCGGGTAGGTCTCTGTTCCAACTCTGATGTTTCTAAGGGCCAGGGTTCAAAAATGGCAACTTATTTTCGTTTTTAGTTGGTTTACCAATATTGGATTTTTACCAAAAATTACACAGATGTACACCGCCTTTCTACATATATTCCAGTAAATTTTCATTTTTCTACCATGAACGTGTCTGCAATCTCCATAATTCATGGGGTTTTGCCTCAGAACATGGTACAGAGTCCTAACACCTCTTAAAATGTGCACAGAAAAATCACAAAAATAATGATATTAATTATATAATTTTGACAAGTCCATACTATGAATTATCCATCTTTTTAAAATCATGCTCTGGCCCAGAGGGGTGTGGTTTCCCAAAGCACATGGTGGAATTTCTGGTTTGTCCACTTCCTCCAGCTCAGGTTGCTCACAAAGGCACTGCTCCTCCCAGTTTCTCCCAAGAGGAAGCTATTTTACGACCCCCCTAAATTACCATTTGCCTGAGCCAAGGAAGGCTCATTGTTCAGTTTCCTGCAGTCCCCAGCTGCGCTGCTCCTCCCCTAATCCAATCAGAGAGGTGTCATCTCCCTTTGGTGAGGGCAGGAGAATGCAGGCCAGGCCTGGGAACATTTGTTGAGCAAGTTTCAACTCCCGTCGGGGGTAGTTGTCAGGCAGAATTCAATCTCTTTAAGCCAGGCTTCAGCTAAATGTCACTTTTGTTCCCAGTTTTTCTTCATCCAAATCAACTTACAATTTTTACACATGCAGCTAGAATGCTGATTCTAAGTTCAAAACTATGTGACATTCAACAGTAGGTCACCCATTTATTTTAAACTTTTAGATTTTAGTGGTTTTAAATCTAATTTCAGTTAAGCTGCTGACATCCACAGCTCAGCCAATTTTGTTATAAACATTGTTTTGGGCTCTTCATCTTTCCAGATTTTGTATGCACACAAGACTTCATTCTGCCAAATGTCTGCTGGTGTTCAGTGAGATTTTTGAATATCTTGCAATGTTTAAAATAGAAATGTTTAGCTTGCATTTCAGAGAAACAAAGGTGATTTCAAAGCGCTTTTTGAGCTAACAGGCACTACTGTTTTTCCTTTGGCACCAGGTTTCACTCATGGCCCTTCTGGTCCACGATTATGGTTAGGCGACCATTTTGGTGTGCGCAAAAACTGCACGGTTTTCCTGGATTCTGGCGCAATGTGGGCTTTTTCGGCCATCTTGGATTTTCTGAGCCCACAGCCCCAAATGTTGCAGCATAATAACTCGAACACGGGTCAAAACCCCTGACAGATCATAGCCAGTGGTCCACGGTTACAATTTTCTCACCGTATGAACATACTGGTTATATTAAATATGGCAACCTTTAGCACTACAAGTGATGCAAGATATAACAAAACACTGGTAATTTAGTGAAACAAACGTTAGTTAAGAGAGAGTCAAGTTGAAACAGTTTAATACAACAAAACCCTTGAATTTCAGAGGACAAAACTTTAGTTGAAGTGACTTTAAAGTGATGGTTTAATGCAGCAACACTCTTTTACTTCGGTAAGTGTTGGAAGCTATGCCAATGTAACTCTGAGCCTCTTGGTGCACAGCTCATGAGCACATTGATGGCACCATCACAGATGGGAGCAGCTCACATTTTATTGCAAACCATCTGTCAAAATAAAAAATTCTCTTAGACCATTTGAAGGCAAATGAAAAAACGTTGTTTTATTGTTTCTGCATATGTGTAGTTCATACTAACAGATATGTAATTTACTTGTGTGTCCATTGTTAATATAAAGAGACCACTGGCCGGGCTACATGTGCATTGACTACTTAGGATGGTCTGTCATGGGCAGTGGCCCACACATACACTGTTATGGTAAAGATGACAGTGGGTCACTTTACCACATTTGAAACACGTTACCGTTTAGTATAATGCCTCCTTTATGTTGGGGCTGGGTATTGGCTTATTGGCCCATTCTATGACTCTGTGATTGCCTTTCACAATGATTTTATGTATGTTTTTCTTCTTGTCGGTTTATGGCTTGTTCCGACACTATCACTGATTTTTGTTCATTATTTTTTACATTGGTCATGTCTAGGTTTAACCTGGATGTCACATCTCTTATCTAATGACCAACCACAATAAAATATCTTGCTAAAGGTGTCGAAATTCAGTGTTCACCAGACCTGCTGGCTCTGAAAGCATTGACTACATGAAAAAGTTACTCTTGGTTGGAGCATGACTACTATGCGTGAAAATCGGGGCACTCGCGTCAAAGAGCAAGCATCCAACACAAAGGAGACTGAGAAAAAAAAAACCCTGGGCACAGGCTGACCCAGTGAAAACAAATGGCTGGAAGGCAGGAGGAGGGACATTTTTCACACATGAAGATTCACTATTAATTTAAAAGGACTATTCTCATTTTGGACTTTTTCTCAGACATCATAAGGTGGATGGACTTCATCTATGTACCATTTTTATGCAATGTCCAGTTGATTATGTGGACATGTGATAAAATGCATCCACCTGCGACTCATGAACAATAAAGGCTACTTAAGATGTGTTTCTGGCTGATCTGAACTTGTTCTGAAGGTGAGAGTTGGTGAGCGGGTGGAAAATGAAATTTGGGATATGCTTAATTACTTACATATTTATAACTGTTGTGTTTTTTATGGAAATGGCAGAAAGGTGCCACAGGGCCGTGTTACATGGTACAGATTTGGTGGTCTTCTTATCTAATTCTCCATCATTAGCTGAATCAGAAAATATCTTTATTATGGGAGTTGCTAGTAAAATTATGAAGCTGTGATACATAACTTCATTTTTGCCAAAAAGTTGAAAGGCGAACAAAGGGCGATCATAAATGGGAATTGCGGTATGTTGCTCCAGACCCATAAATCAATCCTGACTTGGAGGCTGGGTTTGGGAGGAGAGAGCAGGATACCTGTCCAATCCTAGTGGCAGGAATTATTGCAAGGTACCTCCCCAAAATTGTAAAATTGGTGGTGTCATCAGTGCTATATAAGGGGTGCTGCACTAGGATAGAGAACAGACAGAAAGACAGACAGACATCAGGAAGGGTTCCAAAACTTACCAGCTGACAGCTGTAAGGAGACAACAGACGGAATTGCTGAGAGGCCTCAATGCTGACTGGGTTCTATGGTGGAGAGTGGGAAGCCATCTTTGAGAGTGTAGTAACAAGACCCCTGCCTTATCTTTCCAGAGTGTCCTGAGATGCAGCTTGCTTTCCTGAACCTTAAACAGAGGCTTGCTATGTAAGTAGAACTGAGAGATGGGAAACCAAAAGGTGGGGAGTCTGCACGCATTGAATCCTTTCCCTTTATAATGGGTGACGGGGGGAGGTCGAGGTAAACTGTATATCCTTAGCCTATTTAACCCAAAATATGAATTTAATTAATTCCCCATTTGACAGAACACTACAAGTTGAATTTTATTAAAATTTGAAATGAACAAAGCTCACGTCACAGTGTGTGCTAAAAACTATAGCCTATACATTTATTGGCTAATCCTTGTTTTCCAGCTGACCCCAACTTCTTTAAGGAAGAGGGGTGTCTTTGTTCTTAAATCTGTCCAACCTTTTTATTCAGCTTCCCCAAAATCGACCTTTCAGTAAGGAGGTCAGACATTCAAAATTCACCAAATCATTCAAATGTTTCTGTCTGCCTTCCCAACATAGACCAAAGCAAGGAGGGGTCTGAAAAACAAACCACTAAATCACCCTGGCCCTCATTACGACCCTGGCGGAAATCGAAAAACGATGGCGGAAATGCAATACCGCCATCGAATAGCGCTCGGTGCGATTACGACCCGTCACCGTAAAGTACGATGCCATTAGCGACACCGTAGCGAACGCCAACGCTAACTGCACCAAGTACGCGCACGCGCGCCATGCCAAACCGTAATTACCACCATGGCGCAATGGTACGCGAATTCCGACCCTAGCGGACATGTACCTAACGCCATCAAGCATGGCGGAAAGTACCATTCCGCCATGGTGAGAAGTACGGCATCGCGAATCAACCGTAAACGGCCCTACTGAGTGCCTGTACACCACTCCCTGGCCACATTGCACAACTCCTCGTAGGTGCAATGAAGTCACACTATGCAACCAGTGAAATGAACAAGTCACCCATGCATGCCAACAAACAAATGAATCCAGGGGCTCCAAGTGCCTTGTGAGTGGGCATCCATATCTGCCATGGCACCATTGCCGCACTGATGCAGCACAGGCATTTGAAGGTCCAAGTACAGCAACATGAGCAGAAAAATGAGACAAACAAAAACAGAATAGACATTTAATGCACCACAAAACCACCAAGGGCCATACAGCCATTAGGTCATGAACTCCTAAATACATTCCAGTATTGTGGGCTGCATCCGCAAGAAATGA